>NW_024063516.1:1800000-2129691 GCF_006381635.1 Hibiscus syriacus
CAAATGGTACATGTGTCACTATTTAGTTGGAATATAAATACACAATTAAAAAATAATTAAATTTATGATTAAATTGATAGAATATATAAGTATTGAAGACTAAAAGTATAATTATATCGATTTTATGAACTAAGCATGCTTCCGTTAGATATTATCGGAAGGTGGTTTGATTAATATAATTAAATAATTAAGTGGTGTGATTGATAAAATTAAAAGATCGACAAAAGTAAAATAACTAAATAGTTAAGTGATGAAGGGTATAGTTTACCCAAATAATATATATTTAAAAGGAGAAGTGAGAAGGTAGATTTCTAATTCACTGCGTAATCTTCCCCACCAGTGAGCCACAGTCAGGTTCTCTAAGATTCTTAGTTACCAAGGGAGGTCCAAGATGTCGTACAGGAAGAGTTCCGAGCTTCAGTCCAGTCCAGTGCGGTCAATAACATCTTGAAGTTCTGCCCGCGTTAATCCAGAACTCAAAATCTCACTTTTCAATCTATTCATTTGAAGACCTGACATGCTACAACGCACACCCGCCAGATCTATGATTGCAGAAATAGGGTCTAAATTCGCTTTCAAAAGGACCAGAATGTCGTTTGCGAAAAAGAAAAAAAAAAAAAGGACTTAGGGTGAAATGCAAGGCCCTTTTATCTTCCAGCCATATTTAGAAGCCCAGACAACAGAATCAAACTTGTTACATATCATCTCGTACAAATAATTATATTGAAAAAATTAAGTATATTCCAATACCAGTTGATTTCAATTTCTATCTTTTAAATTTTTTTCCTTTGGGTTACAGTAAAGTACAAAGATGGAGACATAAAATGGAATACTGAAAAGGGAAAGCATCTGGGCATCCCTGTTGATGTTAGTAAAGTATATATGAGCTCCATCAATGTATGAGCTTAGATCCGTCACTTTAGTAAAAGTTGTTCACTTTCCTTGTTTTGGCTAATCTAATGAAGAACTCAAACAATACTTTCTATCTTCCACCACAAGTTATCTTCTTCCTTAGCTTGAAAAGGGTCATTTCTTTTCTCTCCTTTGAATCCAATATCGTGTGGCATTTTCGAATCAACACTCTATGGCTTATAATAGCCTTCCAAGGAAGTTCTCTCACACCATTGTTACAGATTCTTTCAAATTTTCCAGGTGTTGATGGGAAAAATGATTTGTCCCCAACTTATTCTTTTATTTGTTTTCTCATGCTATTTGACATATCGGAAATGTTCCTTCTTCAAAGGAGATTTCATTTGAATTTTGACCCCAGATTGTATTATTATCATTATTCAAACATATCAAATAAATTTGAACTAATTCTATCATAGGAGCATCTAGAGCGTGAGGAATTGAGAGAATCACTGCACTGAAGGATCCACTGCCTTTGCTACTGCCTGTCTCGAATCTGACCATGACAATTCAAAATGTTGTTCCTTTCTATGTATGAAACCCAGATGCTAAGATTATGAACATAATGTCAATTTAATTGCAAGCATTAAGTGTAGTAAACTTGCTCTAATTAATAATACTACAAACAAAGATCTAAGATTTATGTTCAGCAACAGATCGGGTCATGTTGTGGAACCTTTAAGGAGCCAAAGCTTCTAGCCTGAAGCCGAAGGCTTGGGTTCAAATGAAGCAGCCGTTTTTCAGCAGCTTGTTACGTGAGAACTGAGAGGTGATGATAATTCAATATGTTGACAAGGTTTTCTCATTGCTTTGATGATACAAAAATCAAAATGTCAGTGGATTGATTGCTAACGACCCTCTAATAAGGTAACAGTCATCTCATTCGAGATTAGATTCCCAATGGACGATGAATCCGTCTCGGAAAGACACCTCTCCGCATAGAACCCAGGTCTTCCAGGTTGAGGCAATGTCATACTCTCGGTAGCCAACATCAACACCACTGTTTGCATCACAGGCCTGTCTTCTGGCCTTTGTTGCACACAAAGGAGCCCTACCTGTATGCATCTTAGTGCTTCCTCTTCTGGAAAACCTAGTTCCATCAATTCATCCACTAATTCCAGGGCCTTCTCTTCGTTCCACAACTTCCAGGCCTAAACATTCATTGTTGAGTTAGAGCGGTTTAAACACAAAATTTAACAGATAACATTTGATTCCACGTCCACTGTGTATATACTTACATGCCCCAGAAGGTTGAGTTTATGTGTGGAATGGAAAAAACCCCTGTTCTTCTTTCCACTCACCATCTCCAACAATATGACCCCGAAGCTGAACACATCAGATTTCAAAGAGAAGTGTCCGTCTATTGCATACTCTGGTGGCATATAACCACTGTGTTCATCACCAAAGCCAACAGGATCATTTTTAGCTCTAAAATTCAAATCTTATAACACTTTGATACAGAAACACAACCTTGTGTACTTACTAGGTTCCAACTATCCTTTTTGTATTTGCTTCAGTTTGATCCCCGCGGAAAGTTCTCGCCATTCCGAAGTCTGAAATTTTGGGATTCATATCGTTGTCCAACAGAACGTTGCTGGCCTTTAGGTCCCTGTGGATGATTCTCAGCCTTGAGTCTCTATGAAGATAAAGAAGCCCACGAGATATCCCAACAATGATGTCATGTCTTCTTCTCCAGTCAAGTGAAGGCCGTCTTGTTTCATCTGCAGCCATTGTACATCATTTATGGTTTGACAGTCTTAACCTTGAAACCGAAAGGGATCAATACCGGTCCAGCTTCTATTTGCGAAAGATACGTATCAGAAAAAATGAATAGAAAGTTGTGATCGATACCAAAGATAAAGGAGTCGAAGCTTCTATTTGGCATGTACTCATAGATTAACATTCTCTCTTCCCTTTCAATGCAAAAACCTAGTAGCTTCACCAGATTTCTATGTTGAAGTTTGGAGATTAAAAGGACTTCATTTTTGAACTCTTGAAGGCCTTGTCCAGAATTCTCTGCAAGTCTCTTCACAGCCACTTCTTGTCCGGACTGCAGCGCACCCTATTAATCATTTCAAGCATTGTTTAGCAACATCAACGGGAAAGAAGAGAAGAAAGAACAATCTGAAAATGTATTTCCACCTTGTATACTGGTCCAAATCCACCTTCACCAATCTTGTTTGAAGCAGAAAAGTTGTTAGTAGCAGCTTGAATAGTGGCAAATTTCACTAAGGGGAGCTCAAAAACATCGTCACTTTCAACTTTGCTAATGGTCACTTGATTTTCTGGTTGATGAGCTGTTAATAGGAACACTGTTAAGTTAACAAAGATGAATTAGGAAAGTAAAACAGAGGTAAAGCCAAGGTTCATGCAAAGCATACCTCTAATCATCTTTTTCTTGCAATTCACAAACCAGCCAATCAGAACCAAGATCATCATTGTTGAAGCCACTGATATAGTTGTCGCAATTGTCACATTCTTCCTATTGTTGCTTGTATCGGCATGTCTTTCTAACAATAAAAATTGAAAATAAAATAAAAATTTCAGGAAACATCTCTCTGAAAGAATGAAAATTGTTATATGATATGCCCTGCGTCAGACAATGCTAAGCATCCTTTATTTGATGAAAAGGAATACTGTTAGGATTTAGGTAAAGAAATCTCACCAAGTGTAGAAGCTGCCATTTTTATATAAAGATCTTGTCCGTATTCAGGAACTTCTCTAATATCAATTAGGTCTTCATACCAGGTTACACAGCCATTCCCTGTGCCTTTAATGTCTACTTTAGCATATGCAGTGCAAGAACAATTCTTCAGGCACTCTGCCTCGCAATCTTCGATTGTCATACTTACATTCACCCTAAACTGAGATGCATCTGGCAGTTTCAGCCCTGTAAATTTCAGGAACCCTTCTCCTTCATGGCATACACGTTCATCTTTTCGTACACATCCGCCTGACCAGTCAAGGACATCCCAATCTTTGGACAATTTGGGCTCAAAGCCCTTCAAGCAGTCACAGTTGGGAGTCCTGTTAATGTTGCAGGTACCGTAGCTACCACACAAGCCATAGTTATCACATCTATCTTGTTGAACTGTGAATATGAGGTACCAATCAGAGTGGCGATCATTCCAGGAAAGGTGCTGAACCGAGCCGGATTGACTCAACACAAACCTTGATGGGATATTGGCTGTTATGTTATATGAATAATAAACTTCATCGGCATTGGAGATAAATATTGGAGTGAAAACCGGGTTTACCTTCAAAACTGGGACACCACTAAATTGTGTTCCATACCATGGTCCACTTCTGAACTGCTTATCGGATCCCTTGCGAAGGACGAGTTGAGGAAGTCCACGAGGATCTACAATATAAGTATATTCCCCGGGAGAAGGATCGTCTGAACTTTTCCATGATGTCAGATGTCTGTTCAGACCAGTTTTCTTGTTCCAACCAAGTTTCATGCCTGGTAGCAATGTGTCCGAAGGATAGTCAAAGCTTTGCCATATGTAGTTCTCCTCATTGTTATCCCCCGCATCTTTCACTACGAAATTCCCTGTATCTAACAGCACCGCAACGGGATCTTTAGCCGTCAGGGATGGAATCGAAGACCAGATAATGCTCTTGGAATCATTGACAATGTACAGTGTTCCATCATCTCCAAGTGTTAATAATCCAGAAGAATTTACAAGCGGAGATTCTCTGTTTGCGACCCACACAACAGTCCGAACAGGAAGGTTCTTGTACCAGATTCCGATATATCGATTATCAGAGTTCCCGCCATTGAAGAAACCGAGTTCAAATTTATGACCCGCTGAAACTATCGTCTGGCTATCGTCAATTGAGCGTGATGGAGTTATGGTATCAACGGCAATCAAACTTTCCAAGAACAAAGATACTACAGATAGAAAAAACAAGAGGTTCCCCTTCAATTTCCCCATATGTTTTGCTCATCTTACATTCCTCTACATCAAATTATGTTTCAATTATTTAGCAACTTTCCACCCTAGTGTTTAACAGTCAAGTTAGAGAATCTAGGCATGTAATTGACTAGTTGAACGGAGAAGGCTTGTTTTAGTGCAGAGTAGCTGGATAAGCAGCCCTACCACAATTTACGGTTAGAAAATTGATTGTTATTTTAGTCTTAAAAGTAGAAAAAGAATTGACTGAATTTGTTGAATCGTAGTCTTCTATATGACTACCAAGTCTGGTACGTGTGTAACTTGTAAGAGAGAACTCAAGCTTAGATATTTTCCCAAAATTATTTCATGACAAAGATGTTATTAAATAAATGGTTTACAATTAATATACTAAAGATACTTTTACATAAAGTTCACATAATTGATGATGAATACGAGTGTGTCTCCGTTGTGTAAAAAATCCGCTAAGCTTTTTGGTGCAGTTAATATCTCATACTTCAAGACAAAAGTTCGAACGACATGTTTTCGTCATTCATGGATGGTATGGGATCCAGAGCTGTTGGATCCATGATTACAACGTCTGTAAGAAAATTGACATCATAAACCTTGTACGTGTAAATGATTCTCCCATCAAGCTAGCAAGAAGTAAATATATAAATGATTGGGTCTTGTTGGACAATATAGAATTTTTATCATTTGTTTGGTAGTGTATCTTCATCCACTGTATGAGAAGATTGATCTTTAAACGTCTAATAAAAAAGCCGTGGGGATTCATCTTCTTCGGACTCTGCTTTCCAGATGCTGTAAAATCATACGAAGGCTCGTTGAATTTTCAATTATGCGGGCCCTTTAATGTCAGCTTCAACTTTATACGATGCAATTTCTTTTAAAAGTGAGGAGGAATCATAAGCTAAAGTGGAAACAGGAAGATTTAGTGTCTAGAAATTTCTTCACATTCTTTGATCGCAAGACGAAACTTGAAGATAGTTGGAGTGGTTGGAGATCAGGGCCTGCCTGCTCTTCAATCTGCTCCACAGCTAAGAATAACTATAAAAAAATTATTTTCTGTTCCTTGGAAGATTCGTAAAAGACTTTAATACGACCAATTTTAACTTTTAGACAGTACTGTGATGGGCCTACATGGGAAGAAAATTTCTTAGCCTGGTAATCGATCACAGATTTTGGTGAGCAAACATGAATTTACACTGGTTTAAAAAAAATTCAAACTTCATAACGTTATTGGTCGGTTCTTACACTCATTATCATAAAGAGAGAAATGTCATTGTTACTGACTTATTGCCATGTTTGTTGGCAATTGGCATAGCCACACGCCAATAAATTGAAGGAATTTCTTACAAAATAAACACAAGGAGAGAGGCATATATCGAAGTTGGTTTTTCTGGGTTGATTGGTCCAATTCCATAGCCCAAAACAAACGCCCAAGTACGCTAATGCTATGACAGTTTTAGAATGGGCCAAATCGTACTGCCCAAACTAATATGCTCCCCTGTCAGAATCCAATACTACAAACCTTGATTAAAAAAAATACAAAGGCTACGAAATATTGTTGATTGAGTTTTAGAACGTAAGTGAATTGAATCCAAAACAAGTCAATCCCTTTCGGACAACATGCAACTTCGAGGAAGGACAACCTCCTCAAACAACGTCATGTGTTTTATCTTCACCTTTAATTTGTTCTCATTATAACACTCTTTCCTCGAACATTTCTTCCCTTTTCCCTCCACAGCTTTATTCTCTTCCCATCACATATAAATACCCCCGGCTTACCTCCACTTTCTTCATTAGTTTCCATTTCGAAATCATACAAACAAAAGAACCCATAGCTTCTCCTTTACGCTTAGAAGAAAACCAAATAAGAAAAAATGGGGTCCAAAAATGCTCTCGTGTTCGAAGATTTTTTCCCAACGATGGTTGAGAAACTGGGTGCTGAAGGTTTTATGAAGGAGCTGAGCAATGGGTTTGGGTTGCTGGTGGACGGGGACAAGGGAGTGATCACTTTCAACAGCTTGAAGAGAAACTCGGCGTTGCTTGGATTGAAGGAGATGAGCGATGAGGAGGCGATTTTCATGTTGAGGGAAGGTGATATGGATGGGGATGGGGCTTTGAATGAGATGGAGTTTTGTACCCTCATGCTTAGACTCAGTCCTGAGTTGATGAACGACTCCAAAAAATTATTGGTAGAAGCCATTCTCAATTTCTAGACCGTTTGTCCAACTATTAGTAATTATCAGGCTTTTGTAATTTGTACCGCTTGCAAATGAAATATATATCAAAATATTCGAACTACTTCCAGTTCGGTTTCGTTTTTCACCGTATTTGTCCCATCATGTATCAGCCCTGCTTCTTTGCTGATAAAACCACTAAATTATAAAACAGCAATTCAACAAGGGGTCTCTCGTTCACATTATAACTGTCATTAGACCTCTGCAACGTTGATAATATTTTCCTCGGAGATTTTGCCAATTAAAAAATGAACTTTATTTCCATAAGTTGAATAAATCAATGGGGAGCTTTGATTTATGATCTTCCTAAACCCTTTAGTTGCATGGCTTCTGAATAAAAGCTGAAGTGGTTGGCAGCCAGAAGGCTTTCATGAAATGGAACTCTGCCTCTGGCTACATATCGATCGCTTCCTATTTATGCTTTAGGAAAAAAATCTTGACATTAAAGGTGCGATTCTTGCTCAATTTCTAGCGGCCCTGGTGGGTAAAAACTAGGCATAAGTTATTTTTCCCGGAAAATTTGCCTTATAAAACCACAACCCTTTTTGCATAACTTGAATAAAAACCCAGCGCCACCAGCTGGTACCTCCCCATTCAACTTCGAGGAAAGACACAAAGAGTAGGGCCCCAGAAAAATGCCGGTCCCGACCAACTTCCTCTTACCTGTACATTGGTTATTGTCGACAATCCTTCCTCCAAAATTTATGTTTCCTTCCTTCCTATGACGTTATGACATCAAATTATCTACTCTGCCTTTAACTTTACATTTGAAACTCCTTGACGAATAGGGGGATGGAAGCTCAAAACGACATCGTGTTGGAGGATTGTCATTTTTCTTAGATCGTCTTAGAAAAACTAGGATATGATGAGTTTGGGCTTTACCCACCCCTAAACAGTCCAATCTATAAACATGATGGACCAAACATTTTGGATATTAATTTAAGGTTGTCCAAACATTTAAATATTTTAATATTTTTTTAACATCTTTGTACTAGTTTTAGCATTATTATTTTATCTTATTTTAAATTAAATTTTCTAATTTATATTTTGAATCTTCATTCACTATATAAAAATATAAAATACTATAATCAGTAGAATCATTTTACAAACCTCCCATTAATTAGAAATCATACATTTTATTAAAAAAATGACTAAATATATTTTAGTTGTAACGCTTTTTTACGGAAATCTATTTTAAATTATTTTAAGGTAATTTTCTATATAAATCATTAATAATTATTAAATTAATTTATTAATAATTACTTATATTAAATATTATAAAATAACAAATAAAAAATTATACATAGAACTAACTCATAGAGGTAAATTAATTTATACTTAGGGGTGCTTCCGGGACAGACGCATGATTTTATATTTTATGTTAGGGGAGCGAACTTAAACTTATGATGGATGAACTAAAATTCTAAGGGGGTCAACTAAAATTCTAGGGGGGCAAAACAGATTTTCAATAGGAAATAAATAGAGAAAATTTAAAATATATGCTAATTTTAAAATTTGAAGGAGATACTACCCCCACCTGCCCCCCTCGGTCCATCCCTGGGTGCTCAATAAGTTGAGAAGCTCATGAGTTTTTTTAACTCGACTCACTCAAAACTCGGTTAACATTCAATTTAGATTGAATCAACTAACTCAAAACTCAGTTAATATTCAATTTGGGTTGACTCTACTCGATCTCGACTCGATAAGTTCTCGGACACTTCGTTAATTTCTTTTTATATTTTTTTGTAGTAGTTACTTTAAAAAAATATTTCATCCAGAATACGAAAGTTCAAATAATAATTACTAATTTACT
Source organism: Hibiscus syriacus (assembly GCF_006381635.1). Taxonomy (NCBI): domain Eukaryota; kingdom Viridiplantae; phylum Streptophyta; class Magnoliopsida; order Malvales; family Malvaceae; genus Hibiscus; species Hibiscus syriacus. Next base: position 1,808,883 of record NW_024063516.1, read on the forward strand.
AATAGATAATAGGGAAGATGATAAATTACTAATTACTAATTACTATTAAATTGTTAATCTATTAATTTACTAAATTACTAGTTTGGTATATTTGTGGATTGTTACATTAGAGTTTAGACTTTAAATTTGCTTCATACACATTTTTGTTAATTTTTTGGTTAAATTTATTAGTTTACATCTATATTAAGTTTTATATAATATTAGTATATTTTGCATACAGTTAAAAAATAAGGTAACATTTTTGGTCAGCTTAATGAACAAGGAGTTAAGTCGAACAACATGTTTTTTGTAATGAGTTTAACGAGAAACGAGTCAAATTGAGTAACAAAATTTTTTAACGAACATGAGTCAAACACTATCCAACTCCATCAACTCAGATCTATGTCATGATCGACAATGTTTAAATATAAATATAGAAATAAAACCATTTAGTATAAGTTACTGAAAAACATCTCTTCATGGTTTGGAATATAATAAGTGTTGTTTGATGTTTTTATTTATTTTAGATATTACTAAAATGATATATTTAGTAATCAATGTTTCAATATTTAAATAATTTATTTTTCTATTTTAAATTAAAAACAATTTAGTATTATTATTATTATTATTTTAAGTAAGGCATAAGTCATTATTTAAAGCACAAAGTAAAGATATTCATTAATTACTCAAATGGTTTAGAATGTTTATATTATCTTATTTTATATGTATTTGAATCTCGACGTTTATTTTTTAAATATAATATTACCCCGCTTAATTAATAAAAATTGCAAAACAAGCATCAAAACGTTCCAACTCAAGCCCATAAGTTTTCCTACTACATTCCATCCTAATACTCTCACAATTACAAAATTTCAACTCATTAGCTAATATCAAATCCTAAATACATGGGATAACTTATCTTATATTTAGATTTACATAAAAATAAAAATAAAATATCAGAGACAAGCAAATATAAAATACGAATTATTATGTCTATTTGATACTAAAAGAAAGAAGTGATCTAATATGTAAATGAAATATATGCCGGAATACTATGCGCACATGCAATCTATGGAGGAGGATCCCCATAGACAAATACCTACCTTGCGGTTCGCATCAATTGGCGATACAAAGTATTTATAGAAAGCCAAAAAGTATCAGGCACTGTTTCCGGTTTATGTTTTGCCATTAACAGTAGTCTTTACCTAAATATCTTAATTCGGTATAGTAGGCTGTGTCAGTCCGTACACATGCCCAGTGAAATTATCTTCGTAATCTTGCCCCCATGCCTTTTAGACCCCTTGTTTTTCTTTTTCACTCCCCCCCCCCCCCACATAGTTTCTTGATGGAGTGCTTAACTGTTGCAAATCTCAAATTAAGAGAGATGCTTCCAAGGTTTTTATTATTTTTATACCAAAATTGAATCATAGTTTTTTTCAATTTTTTAATTATCTTAAATGTTAGTTTAATTATAAAATTAAAAAAAATGATTCAAATACAAATGTGCACGTCTGCTCCTCCATTGGTCCAACTTAGGCTGGACGGAGAGGCCAAGTCCTTATTCCTTATGTAATTAGACATTTCACCTCTGTAGGCAAGTGAAACATTGCGACTGTTGTTAATAAGAGAAATGGAATTGTGTGGTTTATTTTTTGTGATCTAGATGGAAAGTTCTGTACAAATGGACACCAAATATCTTCTCCATAGGCTTGTGACAAATTGAACTGTAACGTATATTTCACTTGCCTAGCTAAAGGGTCCAATAAAAGGAACATAATGGGCCAAGTGTTTAGAATATTCGTGTGCTACACTTTTCCTAATTTCATCTCAAGCTGCCTGCACACCATTGAAGATTCCAATACTCTGGCCCAAAATAAATCATTACGCTGAATTGAAACCGTTTCATATTGGCGTATAAATATCAGTAAAAAGATAGATACTTTTAAATATTGTTGATACAGTATGTCTAATTGTGAGAAAACCTATAAAATATAACAATAATTGCAGAAATATATTGACTCTAGCTAACGACATAGAGAAATATTAACATATTTTATAGGTAGAAGCCACGGGGAATGGGATCCATCTTGAAACAACCAACTGATCTCTTGCATTTGGGGAAGTAGTAGCGGCCCGGGGCAACCAAGACAAAAACTTTCTTACCTCTTTGTAGAGAAATATTAACATATTTTCTTGGTAGAAGCCACGATTTATATGATGCACATTAATTTTGCATTCATGCCTCAATAATGTTATTTCTCATTCCCAGGGGCGGATGCATGTAGAATCCAGGGTGGGTATATGTTGACCTTAAAATTTTATTTTTCTATGTTAGTTGTTTATTTTACTAAAAATATTCACCTTGAAATTTTATTTATGATCACCTCGTACTAATACACATATACCTATCCTAAAATTTATTTTTGGACCCGTCACTACTCATTCCACAAGCGAAGAGACTATGATGAAAATGATACTTTTCAATTAAGATTCTTAATGCTTCAACACTTCGTGATTGTCCGGTTTAATTTTCATCTTCTTAAATCCCTACATTCAAGCATCACTTAAAGTTTAATGGATTGCCCGTAGTAAATTTTTTTGATGAAATATAATTACATTATAATTCTTTTATGGTATGATTGATAAAAAATTATAATTATATAAATTTTAAATAATATTAATTATAAAATTGAAATATATAATTACATCGATTTCTCATATTCTCTAAGAATTAAATAATATAAATAAAAATTTCTTATTATACCAATTCAATAAAATTTATAAATTAATATGTTTATTTAAATACATCATAAGTATATAATTATATTAAATTACATTATATGAGAACCGTTCAAATATGACCTTAAATTTTTAAAAAGTTATTTTCTTTTTAACCGTTAAACTAATATTGCCTATAAAAGAAATAGGAAAAATGAAGAGTTTCTAACGCAACTAATTATTGAACGCGGGTTAATAGTTTCGGTTAACCCGAAACCCGTCAGGTGAGCTCATTAGACCTTCTAAGATAGTTTGGACCATTTAAAGAGGGTATTGGACTTAAGGTTGGCCCAAAAGTCAAGTGATGTTTTTAATTTAAGTTATAAAGGGAAATAACTAAAAGTGTAGTTTACCCATATCTTGTTTTTAAAGCTTAAAACCCCCCTCTCCTATAGTATCTCACGTGAGTCATTCTCCAAAAATATCTCTTCATTTTCTATTTCTCCATATTCTTCTTCTTCCTTCCTTCTCCCTAGTAAAGATCAAACTCTAAGGAAACCTAAGCCTAGATTGAAGCAACCAAGGTAAGAAATCTATTCTTCATCTTCTAAGCTTCCATTAGAGCCCTTAATATTAAGTTTTGGCTTAGTTTTTTAAAAAAGGGTTTTTAGAAATCAAGTGTTTTAAGTCATTTTAGGAGAGTGTTTGAGTTGTAGGGAGTGTATCTAAGCTTTATCCAACACCTAGTTAAGTAAGTAATCAATTTTTATACCTTGATTAGTTAAAGAGGTTGAAGAGAGAGTTCAAGCCAAGGGAAAAGGAAGAGTGGATCCCTAGTTGATTCAAGTGTTCTAGCATCCAAAGAATCTAGGTAACATAATATTAACTTTTCCATACTAGTTGTAGAATCATTAGAAATGAGTTTTAGCTAGAAGTTGAGATAAAGCATGTTTAGTAGCTTTCTATGGTAGATTTTATGTTTATTGTTTTCAACATGTTTCTAAGCTTTATTTATGCTCCCTTAATATCACATAAGACTTTAAAGAATTTTTGGGGACCTCATTAGGGCCTTTGGGATTGAAAATTAGAGTTTTTCGTGCTTGTTTTATGACTTCTGCAGGTAGACTATCGATACTATATGGTTATTATCGATACTTGTTCTTTGTTTCTAAGTAAAATCATGTTTTATGGGTAGGAGTATCGAAACTCTTACAAGAGTATAGAAACTTTGGGTCATAGTTTCGAAACTCTAAAAAAGTATCGAAAGTAGGCAGAACAAAATGTTTAAAAGTATCAGTACTTATATAAAGTATTGAACTTTTTCTGGAGTATCGATACTCATGGTTAGTATTGATACTTTCAGTATGTTTTGGGCAAAAAGATTAGTTTTTTAGGGATTTAGACACGAGGTACCCCCGACACTTCATTACATCATCAAATAAGACAACAAGTGGAACAATTTTAATGTTTAAATCAAACGTATAAACCAAATAATTAGGGACAAATAAGACTAGCCTTGTTTGATGTTCGGGAAACAATTCGGACACTCGAGTTCCTTTAGAAAAGCTAGTGGAGTCGAAAGTATAGATGTAGTCTGGATATCCTTAGCTAGGGCGCGAGGCCCCTAAAACTGACTAACTAAGGCCGATGTCTGACACTCACAAGGGGTGGGTTAGTCAGGGGTATGGTGTCCGATGCAAAATTTCGAGGGCATATCTCAGTAGACCAGAGGGGTGTGTTAGCTCCGAGATGCAGTAATCCCTCAGTCGCACCATGATGTCTACAGTAGTGTAGAAATATTCATTAAGCATATCAGATCAATAGACTTGATTGCTAGCCTTTCAGTGATATGCACTTAGTATGTTTTAGCTATTAGTGTGTCGCTGAGCTAACAGATTGTTTCCGTGGGCAGGTCACTAGATCCAGCAGGTGAGGAGCAGTAGATAGATCAAAACTCACTTCAGACCAATGCAGATTCAAAGTACCTCTCAGCGTTTTTCAAAGTGAATGTGTATTTATAAATTTTATTGTACAGTTGAGTTGTAGTTTCAATAGAGCGGTCTATATTATTTTTGTAAAGTGTAAATATTTTAATTTAAAGCTCGTCAGTATAATATATATATATATATATAATAGTTTGTTTTGGTATTGCAGTTGTCCCTGCTACAGATTTGGGAAGAACATGCGGCGGGCTGGTTTCGGGTTTTGTTTTCTTCAGGTAAGATAAAATTCATATTTCTACACTCTTAACTCCATTCCTGGAAATGGGCAATGCCCAGATATGAGCAGGTTTGGGGATTATATGTATTCTAGTCCTGAACTTCAGAGTTTATTGCAATTGATTCTGTATTTCAAATAGTAATTCTTAAAAAAAATATCATTTTCCTGAAGTTCGATAAATAGATTCTTTTCCTTTTAACATGGAGCAGGAGTCTAGAACGTTGGAGATGAACAATGTCCAAGCCAAGATGGTACATGGCACGGTCGTGGTGATATATGAGTTGTGCTGAAGGCCGAAAACCGCACTTTGAGCTACACCCTCCTCCTCCTATGTCAATTAAGACGGCTGAGGCACAAAATAATTTAAATGGCAATGGTAATGCTAGAACATGAGAAGCTTTACTCGGAAGATAGAGATCAATATCGGCTACAACAGTGAGTTACCAACATCCCTGACAATTTATTCTTTGATGGAAGGATGTTGCTCAAGCAGAATAGAGAGCAAAGTTTTTTCAGCTTGGATTGTCGAATCCTGCAAGAACGATGATCCGTTTTATTCGAGATGCATACCGGTGTTTCCATGTGCATAAAAAGGAAACTAAATGTAGTAGTCTGGGGGAGATTTTAGGATATCCAATCCAACTTTTAGTTCTCTCTCGTAGACTTTGAGGCAGTTTCGTCCTTTCATCTTTACCTAGATTGATTGCATGCTACCTTATTCATCACGACTGTTCTTGATGCTTCTCTGAAATGTATACTATCTTTATTTTAATGAAAATACCTTGGAAATAGACTTTTTAACTTGTTCCTTAACGTGAAACTATGATTAACCATTTGTATATAAGTTAGGATCCACTGTGTAAACTTTTTTAGTTTTACACCTTACGGATCATTTGAAATTAAATAGTTAATTTTTGTTGACGTTAAGGACGTTAAACCGAACATATGTAAATGTTAGGGGCAAGCCTAGATTTAATATTTGAACTCTGTTTTCCTATCCCAATCCAAAGCGTCCTTTATACCATAAATGTAATTTGGGCTTTGATACTTGAACCATCTACGATGACGTGGTGGCTCTTAAGATGTTTTCTTTTTTCTGTCCACAGAAACAATATTTCCTATATTTCCCTCCAAAGGATGGTCCCCAAAGCTTCATTCAGGACCATCAACCTTTGCCCCAATGATCCAAATCTACCAATTAATGGCAAAACCTGCAGTGGTGCAATCAATTCATTTCTTACAAAAACATATTCCCTAATTGACAAACAAGACCAAATAACAAAACCTCGCTATGTTTAAGCTGATTGTTCTTGTGTTTAAAAACAAAACAAAAAATTCCAACCACCACTTAAGTCTTGCCGCGTTTCTCGTGCTTCACGGTACCTCAATACCCACGAAGATAAGACAGTTACTGTCTTCCCCTCACCTGCACCCTGGTTGCTTTCAACCACATAAATTGTGTAGTTTCTAGACAAAGATACCATAATCTTTTAGGACATCAACGTGCCTTGAACGTTTTTTGCCTCTGCTTCTTCCCCGCCAATATTCATTTTCTTTGGTCCTTTTTTTTAACCAATTCATTGTCGTGTTCTCTAGTTTGACATGATAAATGAAACTTCCTTTTATGTTTTTTTCAAGAAAAATCCCATTTTTTCACATTAAAATATCTTATTGAAGAAAGTTGTTAGGTTCGATGAAGCTCGATCGATTAACCGAAATATGTGTCAAGAGGGGTGAATTGGTTTTTAGAAATTTAGGGAGTGAGGATAATAAAGATAGAAAAATTTGCACAATGATTTATAGTGGTTCAACTCCCTCAATAAAGTTTACATCCACTACATAAGCTCTTCACTTAAGATTTTTCAACAAATCCTCTAATTTGTTCTTTCTTTTTCAATGATAAAGAGATAACATTTACAAACTCCCTAGCTTTTCAAAAGCTTAGTTAGAACCAAAATCCATTTACAAAAGAAAAAAATTGTAAACAATAAAACTTATAAAAAGGAAGGTGTTTACAAATTAAAGCTCACAAAACACAAATATTTACAAGAGAAAGAGAAATAAAGAATGAAAAGTTTTTCTCTTGTATTTGATTGTTTGGATATGTGTTGTGTAACCTTCTTCAAGTGTCTTGAGCTTGTTTTTATACGTTGAAATGAGTTGCTAGTCGTTTGGAGGACTTTCTGCACACAAAGTTTCGAAACTATGGGAAAGTTTTGAAACTCTTCGAAAGAGTCATTGGAAAAATATGATTGTTAGAGCGAAAGTATCGAAACTTTAGGGAAAGTTTTGAAACTCTTGGGATAGTTTCGAAACTCTTGAGATAGTTTCAAAATTCTTGAAAAATATCGAAACTTGTGGTCAAAACTTGTTTAAAAATATAGTTTTTGACATTTTGAGAAATATTGAAAAACATTCTAAAGTATTTGTAAGATATTTTTAATATATTTGAACTTAAAAGACTTAATTTAAAGTTTTGATAAAGTTTAGAAACATTGAACATATATCTTTCAAATTTAGTCGGACTTTGAATTATTTTTTAAAACTTTAAATAAATTCAATTTACTCCAACAAACATTTTGCCCAAATTTATTATATCAAAATATAAGTTTTACATAAGCATTGCTTTATTCCCTATTTGCTACAAAACAGCAGAAAATTAACACAGTAACAATTTGTACTATTTTTAACATTTTAAAGCCTTGTTTTGGTACTTCATGTTCCTTCTCCAACAGTTGGCATGTCACCCGGTTAAATTTAATGAGGCAAGTAAATAAACAAATAATAAACCATCAAGCAAAATGGATTAGATTGCCTAATTTCTCTCGTCTCCAATTATTTCATTTTATTTTTCAAAATTTTTACTAGTCAAAGAAAAGGGCGAGACAATGAGGGGCTATAATAGTGGTAGTGTGCCATTCATGGCCCTTTTCCCTAGCTGACACTCTTATTCACATGGTTGAATCTGGGAAATGTTCATCATATTACTTTCGCTGCAAAAACCATTCAATTTGCGTCGCTTGATTCCTCTGTTTTCGGGCGTTACGGTGGCTGCCGTGGTGCTGTTGGTAGAACTCTCGCTTTCTGATTTGCTGCAGTGGCAGTCCAAAACACTTATTGGGTTTCTTGTGCTTGAACTTGTCACAACCTCTACCATCGATTCACTCACTTCGTTATTCACCATTTCTTGCATTGCATCAAAGCATTTCTGCACCATCTCCTGTAAAAACTCGTCGTTGAATTCTTTCATTCATTTATACGAACATGAAACAAAACAAAATTTATTCTTTAACACAAAACTATAATTTGTTGGCGTACAAGCATGCTTACTTTATTCACGTATTCACAAGACAAAATTGAGATTTCGAAAGATGGGAACTGCAACGGGAATAGCTCATGACATGCCAGAAGAAGAGCTGACGCTGCAGTTATTGATGGCTTGAACTCTAACAGATTGATTTCTGTAAAAAAAAAGTTTTCTTCACGTTTAGACAGTTTTGTCAGGAGAGAAAAATGCTTTATATGTTGTGTTTAATTACCGTTAGGAGCTTGGAAGATTATATCGGTTGCTCTGTCTTTTAATGCTTGTGACAAAGGTAGATCTTTAAGTTCGAACAAAGATAAATAGAAAGTGATGAAGGAGAAGGGTGTTATCAATCTCATTCGCCAGTTCAAGGCGTCCAGAACCAGAAGCTCCATTCGTTGGATAACTGGGGGATCAAATATGAATCTTTCTTCCCTCTGTTTCACCTGTTTATTAGTAATCTTGCATGTGGCTAAACAATTTAAGGAAATGAAAATCGAATGTAGCTTCTGCTTCTTCTTTCATACCTGAAAATCAGAGAAGGAGAAATGTATTTCCTTCATCTTCGCGGCCAGAGAAATGCAAGCTATCACAATGAGCCTCACAACCCATGGATTACCTTGCTGCAAAGTTCGACATGAATTGCGTTTATGTCAGCATAAGTTGTTGTTACAATGCATCAACGAATAAGAACTCTGCATCTTATTTAGAGGTATTTCTGTGTTTTTCAATCGACTCTTCACTATCTAACTAAAGTTTGGTTGAAAATACATAAACAATAAAGATAGAAAGAGATATACAGGGATTTCTTGCCAAGAGATGAACCGATCCATGTAGTTGATAGCCAGGTATTGCGTGTAAGGGTCAAGGTTACAGGAATACTGCGCCTGACAAACTAAAACAAGTTTACAACAAAATGCAAAAAGATAAAAGACAAGAACAGTAAACAACATTAAACAAAAAGATAGAAAAGGAGAACAGTAAGGGGTGCCTGCAAAATGAGAGAAATGGCTTCCTGCCGGAAAGAAACATGGAAGTCACTGGTCTTTAAACAATAGAAGTAGTTGAGAGAAGGCATGTGATGAGATTCTGAAGAGAAGAGAGCTGGAACTGAATCAGATTGATGATCTTCCAAGCTCTTCAATGGGTCTTCAATATCAAAGTTATCCATATCAAATTCTCTCTTAATCACCTATTGCACAGTTTAGGTGTGGTTGAAGAAGTGTAGAATGAGGAAGGAATAAATGGTGAGAGAGCAGCAAGTCTGCAAGAGAGTGAGTAATAGTATTAATGATGGAAAAGAGAAGCTTCTCTTTCTGTGCAGTAAAAAATAGGAAGGGGCGAGTAACTGTAGAGTGTTCAACATTAGTTCTCAGTCTCAGCAGGCGGCAGCTGCCCTATTTAACTTATATGTGCCTTGGTCCCTGCCTTTTGCCTTTCTTCTCTTTCTCCTTGGAAAAGAAAACAAAGAAACACCATGGTTTGTGCCTACTTTTTGTTGTTTAGCAACCACTACACTTATTTATGCATTTAATCCAATTAACAAATTTGAAATCAGTAAGTTCTAAATTCTTAAGGTAGAGGATCATACTTTCCAAAAGCTAATAATGTTTTGATTAGCTTTTGGAGAAATGGATAATTGTGTGTGTATATATATATATATATTATTGGTTTGGTGACTAGAATATAATAAACATTTAAATACTTATGCAAACATCATGCTCGAATCAGGAAATTTTAAGAATAACAACTATTGCTTTAAATATTAAGATAATTTAATTCGTACAATATAATATATATCATATGAAATAGTTCTATTTTCTTTTACAGCCCGTATTCTCCCTCTTGGCTCTTGCTTCGGAGAAATGGTTATAATATTGTGTTTGAAAAAAAAAACACTCCCCAAATAGTCCACTCTATCAATTATTTTCTAGACTAGGGTGTTTGGTATAATAAATTTAGAAGACACATCGTGTTCTATAAAATTTGGAGAAAACTCCAAGATTGTTGCACGTCTTTCATTTCACTAACCTTTTTTTTTTCTTTACAAAGTTGAAGGCGCATGGTAATTCATGCATCTTTCATAAAAAAAATGAAATCGCGTGGTATTCTTGACGCCTTTTCCTTGAGATTGTAGCAATAACCTTAGTTTAGGAAATAATACGATAAATGTCTTATATGAGAAAATATTTTTTCCGACTACCTTATATGGGCGAGAAAGTCCTCTTGCTTAAGGCTGTAAACGAGCTAAGTCGAGTTCGAGTATCACTGAGCTCGACTTGACTCGAAAACTCACGAGATTAAAATTTTCAAGTTCGAACTCGAAACCATGAATTGATGCTCGTAAAAGCTTGAAATGAAAAAAAAAATCTTAAACTTAACTCAATTGAAGCCTCAAACTCAAGCTCGAATTTGAACCTTAAATGCATGAAAATTTTATGTTGTATTTAAAAAAAAAATCAACACACAAATATTAATATTATTAATAATTTATTTTTTAAAAAATATAATCTTAATATATTATATTTTCGAGTTCCTCGTGAGTTTTCGAGTTGAGTATCAATTATTTCGTTAGCTCGTTAAAAACTCGAATCGAGTCTATTCAAATCAAGTATTTATCGAACTTTGACTAAATTAATCTCGAATAACTCACGATATGTCTCATCTTATCCTGTCTGATCTCATTTACGACTCCACTTTTACTACCTAATATGTAATGTAAGCCCGTATGTAATGTAAGCCAGTTGAGCATTAAAGGCTCTCAGTTCTCACTGCCACACTTCCTTTTAATATATTAGTTAAGTCTCATTCCTTGACTCAAAACTGTGCAATGGTCAATAGGTGGAACATCGACATTAGGATTAAATCAATCATTATACTACTTATGTATTTAATCTAATTATGCGTCCTTTAATCATGAGATAAATATTTTATAATTATATATGAGAAATGATTTATTTTGAGGTTATTAATTATTATTATCGATGATAAAAAATTTAAAATTAAAGTGAATGTATCATTTATCTTGGATTCGGAAATTTTAGATATATATGACATATCTATTACTTATACCTGGAATACTGGAACTGTAGAGACTGTGCTTTAGCCTTAAGATATTTGACGCATGCTTTTTTTTTCCAATTTAGTTTATTTTAGGTGATGTTCACGTGAGGTGGCATATGAAGAGAGACCAAATATTACAGAATTCTTTGTATTTTCCTATTTAAAGTATTATAGATTTATCAGTATAAATTTAAATGAAAGCTCCAGTTTTTAATAACTTTTGTAGTGATTTTTATATAAAAATTAAGAATTTTATTTTTCATTCATATTTTCATATTTTAATAATTTGTGTATTCTTACATTTTTATTTTATTTATTTTTGTTTTGTTTATTTAATGTTGCATTAGTATATGAGAAAATTTTATGTGTTTATTATTTATGTAACCAACTTTACGTTTTAATCTATATCATGCTTTGCATAGTAATTTGATATATAAAAAAAATTGAGTTTGTATCCTGTTTTAGTTCATAATTTCTTCTAATTCAATTTACATAAAGAAATAATTTATGGTTCTTGTTTGTCATGATAAATTCAAATGATATTTTAATTTTCATACTATTATACTATTTAATTTTTTATAAAAAAATTATTTGATATACATTATTATTTTATTTATCTCATATGTGTATAATTATTAATTATCATTATAATACAAATTCAATTGTAAATCTATGCTCTTAGAATATAAAATAATAATTGCTGGAAATAATAAAAATTAATTTTCTATAAAATAATTATTTGAAGTCTTCCTTAAGAAATATTTGAAGCATACGTGTGTAGTTAGTAATTAACCTAACTAAATTCGATTAAAAATTAATTTTTAAATTTTTATTTATTTGGGCTGTTCAAATTATTTTAATTAAATCAAATTAGTCAGTCCAATTTAAAATTTAAAATAAATAAAAAATTAAATATTAGAACTATGTCAATTTTTGCTTTTGCTGGTAATTTGATTGTTTTGTAATTTGGTTTCAATTTCTATATTTCTTCAATTCTTTCTTCATTTTAAATATATTTTTTTACAAAATTTGAACCACATGAAACTCAATTATTATAGGATACATGTGTAACTTTAATTCATTTTTTGACAATAAAATTTATTGTTATATTTTGACTCAAATTATAATTGGTAATTAAGTTGAACTTTATTGTAATTATATTGTTTAAAGATTACTTGGTAATTAGGTATATTTAATAAAGTAAATATTTATTTTAGGCAATAATTCTTATTTATAATAATTCTTGGTGACCAAGTATTTAGCTTTATAAATAGAGATTATGTCTTAACCTTTAGGGTGCGTTTGGTTCACGAAATGTAAGATTACCAGTGAGAATAAAAGATTACCAGTGAATAGGATTACTGGGAATGTTGCATTTTGTGTTTGGTTGGTTTAGCAGTAATATAAGATTACCGTGTTTGGTTAAAGGAATAAAAGATTATTGGAATGTATATTTGACCAAATTGTCTTTATTATATATTTGTTTTTTTAACAAGTTGGAAAATGTTTATATATTTTCTTTAAAAAATTTAAATTCATAAAATTTATATAATTGTTTTTACAAAATTGAAAATATAAAAATGTTTAATGAAAGGGTAAAATTTTATTTTAACCCCTGAACTTTATATAAAATTTTAATTATAGATTTTTTTTTTGTAAATCTAAAATAGTTTAAGGATAAATTTGTAATTTAACCTTCGTAGAATTTTTATTATTCAATGACAGAATAAGGATATTTTTGAAAGAAAAAAATATTTTAAGGGCATTTTAATCCAAAATGCCGGTAATCCAACAATACATAAGGAAAGGGAGGTAATAACATTCCCGGTAATATACCCAAAAAATCCACAATTGGTAATATAAGATTACCGGGAATGACATTCCCGACCAACCAAACGGGGGATTGTGAATTTCATTCCCATGGGAATCTCACATTCCCCCAACCAAACACACCCTTAGAATTCTTTGAGAGAAAGTTATTTTGTAGAGATGTAATCCTTTTCGAGATCTATGCAATTTTTGGGGTTTACGTTACAGAGATAATTTTGTAGAGATTGAAAGAATGTTTTGAGATATATCGGGTTTCAGTATATATATCGAGTTCTAGAATACATGTGATATTATGTTTTTGTACTATTTGTGTTCTTAAGGTTTATAGTGGATTTGTTGACATCGTTTTTCGCTCGTGCGGGGAAAGACCGATACCGACTTGGGGGTTTTTCTTTAAAAAGAATTTTGAAATGTGAGGAGTCGCTACCAATCATTTAAGGTGCGATTGGGACACCATAAAAATCGGGCTATTTTAATAAAACATTTTTTTATCAAAATATCAAGTTTTAAGATCTACAAAAATCCATAAATCAGGTTCGAGAGTCGGTTACGCGTGGGAAGGATTAGAACCCCCATAAGCACACCAAAAATTGGTACCTAGTTGATTACCCTATATTTAGAATCAGAAATTTTAAGTTCGAACTTTATTTAATTTAAAAATCATTACGAATGCAAAGTTGAAAAATGTATTCATTTATTATGGCCGATAACATTCGCCCCTAGAATAAATGCGGGAGATCAGCTATTATGCCTACTAATCGGACATTGCCTTAATTTCAGAAATCATGATGCGATTTTGAAAATGATGTCAATCTATTTCGGGAATCACCAGTAGTCACCATTGTGCATACTTGCAGGAGATATACCATTAACTCCCTAATAAGTGAACATTGCCTTAAATTTTAAAATAAAATGCAATCAAATAAATTATTATTGATCCTAATTAACTAAGGGTAGATTAAGGTTCTATCTTAAAGTGTCAAATTATAAAAATTAAAGAACCTAGAGGCATAAACCTAAAAATGTAGGTTGTAATATTATTCTTATTTGATTTTAATCAATTATCGAATTGAATAATCGGTATGGTCCCTTGAACATTTAGGCGAGAGCCAACTCATATTACTCCCTAAATTAAAGAGACTAAATTGAAATCTAATCTAAAATGGAGGCTCTAATGTTAATTTAAATTAATTTTAATCAATATTGCAATTCGAATAATTAAATTGGAACCTCGAGCAAAAGCGATGACCAAATTAAGAATTTCCTTAATTTAAGGATAAAGATAATCTAAATTAGGAATAAAATATTTAAAATCTAAATTAAGAGGTTTAATAATTAAAATCTAAAATTGGGAGTAAATTAAAGAAATTTAAATAAAAAAATAATTAATAGCAATTAATGAATACAAAAAGGACTAAATTAAAATAAAAATAAAGCTGAAATTAAACATTAAGTAAGGACTAAAATGAAAGAAATCAGAATATAACACTTAAATTAAGGCAGTGCAGAAAATTTAAAGTTAGAATTGAAATGACTAAAATGTAAACAATTAATAATTTTAAGCAGAAATTAAAATAACAAAATTTTAAAGGGCAAAATTAAAATAATTGTAATTAAACAATCAAATATAAAATTTGAAATTAGGGAATTAATTTTTAATTATTACCCAGACCATGAATAACACAAATCATATCCCATGACGGGTCATCGCAAGGTCATATTAAGACATAATATTCGAATGTAAACAATAAAGGACCAAAATGTAACAAAATAAAAACAATATCCAACTCAGAAATAGACAGTGACCAAAATGCATAAATTGAAAGTATCACACCCAAATCATAAAAATAATAAGCAAAATCCAGACAATGGCTAAAATGAATAAATGTAAAAACAATAAGTGATTAAATTCGAAAAAATCAGAATAACAATGGTAACTAAATTAAAATAAACACAAATCAGGGCACAAAATCAAATAAATAAAATAAATAGGGGACCAGTGATCGAAGTGGAAAACACACTGAAACTGGAGGGACTAAAGCATGATTATTCATTTTCTATATAAGCTAAAATTTATTAATGAATAAAAATGTAAAAATTAGAGTATCAGTCCAACCATATTAAAATAGAATTAAAACAACCATTGCAGATGACTAAAATGTAAAAAACACGGGAGAGTTACAGGGATCAAAGTGAAATTCTACCAATTAAAATCTCAACAGAAATAAAAGAGGAAATTCACGCAATGAGGACAATAGTTTTGAACGTAAAATAAAAAGGTCACAAAGCCAAGGATTGAGGTGCAAAAACGCGATGAAAATAGGGGATTCGAACGTGATTCCCCTAAACTTCTTTTATAAAAGCCATTGATTCCCCTTTTTTTATTTTGAAACCTAACCCGAAAAAATAATCTCTCTCTCAACTTTCCCTTTCCCTTTGCTCGGCCGAGAATCAAACCCAACGCTGTCGGCCACCGCTAGCGGTGGTCGAACGTACCCTAAACACCCAAATCGACCTTATAAAGTTCTGATCTAGCCCACTCACACCAAATCCGACGTCTGAGAGCCCAAAACCTTTTGTAAACAACCAAAAAATGCCTTGACCCCTCGGCTTCTTCGCACTCCGGCGACCTTCGACCGCGGAGCGAACTCAACCCCCTTGAAACTTTATAACCTACCCCTTTAATACTTGGATCTAGGTCGAAAACCGACATGCAAGATCCTTGAGGCCACTAGAGTCCCTAAACTCTTCAGCCCCCTCACTATCAACGCATCCCGACGAACTGAACTCCGATGAAGCTCTTTATTCCCCCACAGACAATCTCTTCTAACCTCTATTTTTCTTTTCTTTTTCTACTATAAATATTTTGTTTTATTTCATGTTGTTTTTTTTAACTAAAAAGAAAGAGAAAAAAATATACCTTAAGATTTTTTTTTGTATTGCTTCTGAAAAACGAAAATCACCCTAGAGCTTTTACATGATTTTTGTTCGGGTTTTATACTTATTTACAGAGAAAAAAATGAAATGATAATTGTTTGTGTCTTCCTTGTTGTTTCTGATGCAGTGGCGTGGAGTGTGGGTGATGAGAGCTTGTTGGAGTATTTTGCCAGTATTGGGGCAAAGAAAGGTGGCCATTGGTTGGGGAGAATAGGGCGGCTACACTAGGGTTAGGGTTAGATCAGGATCGAGTTTGGTCAGGTTCGGGTCGGGTTTGGTTTGGGGCTAGTTCGGGTCTGGTTTAGGGCTGATTTGGGGTTTGATTTGGATGTTATGTTTGGGCTCCGATTGAAAAATGGTTATTACAGGATTATTGGTCATCTCATATGTAGAGGTAGGCAAGGCTGAACTACATTAATTCTTGTCTTTTGTGCATGCCTTATTTTATGTTGATATCTCTTTAGTTATTTTTTCGCTCTCAAATTCCAAACAATTGGTATCATGTTCTTTGGTTCGGGTTATGGAGTTTTGAAGAAAAAAAATATTGCAGAATTAGTTAGCAATTTTGGAGGCATGCAAGATAAATTTGTTGCAATGAGTTTTCAATTGCAAGAAAGTAATTTTCTATTGATCCAAAGATATTTCAATGAATATTGCCTAAGAATTTAAGTTATTAAAGACTTGATGATGGCGCTTCAACAAATATATGATTTACGTAAGGATTTAAGTTGTTGAAGACTTGAAGACCAATTTTTGATGAAATTTAGGTCAATGGGGCGATTTGTTATGTTTTGCCCAAATTATAATTGATAATTATGTTGGATTTTATTATAATTCTAATGGGTAAAGATTACTTGGTAATTAGGTTTATTTTTTAAAGTAAATATTTATTTTAGGCAAGAATTCTTATGGAATAAGAATTGATAAAAATTCTTGGTGACCAAGTATTTAGTTCTATAAATAAAGATATGTCTTAACTTTTAGAATTATGTGAGGAAACAATATTTTGGAGAGATGTATTCCTTTTTGGGATCTCTGTAATTTTTGGGTTTACATTGCAGAGTACAGAGATTGGAAAAGTGTTTTGGGATATACCAAGTTTAGGTATTTATAATCAGTTTTGAGATACATGTAATATCATGTATTTGTACTCTTCGTACTCTTTACTTTTATATTGAGTTATTGTTCATGTCACCCGTAGAGATAGGCAAAGTCAAACTATGTTAAATCTTATCTCTTGTGTATATCTTATTTTATGTTAATATCACTTGGGTTATTTTTCTGCTCTCAAATTTCTAACAATTTGTTAGAAGATAACAACATGCATAATGATCGTCCAATAAAATACACACCAAGATTTTATGTGGAAAATCCTTTCAAAAAAACCACAGGCGGAAAATGAAAAAATTCATTAATGTCAAGAAAAGAAGAATACAAGAGTAGTCCACATAGATAGCCTATTCTCTAACCTTAATACTTCCTATCTATTTATAGGGATAGATATTTGATTACAAAAGAAACATATAAAGTAGAAATCTACCCAAAGTAGGTTTTCTACATAAAAGGAAAAAGTAAAGTTTCTACTTTTAATCAAACTAGGTTCCTTAATTTCCCCAATTAATTTAATTAATTTGTGTCACTTTGAATTCGAGTCAAATTCTAACATTTCTCAACTTTGTATCTTATTCAAAATTGGTCTTTCAATTGCAAAGTCTTTGTAATTTTTTTTCATATCAATTCTTTGACTCCTTTATTTTCTCATCAATACTTTAACCTCAAAATATATTCCTTTAAAGAATAATATTATAAATATGTTATATAATTTTAGATAATATTTAATTTATTAAAAAATATTATAAATCTTACATACGTGTGTGAAAAAAGATACATAGAATATATATGTATATTATATATGATTGGAGAGATTCGTTTAAATTGAAATCAATCAATGCTATAATATTATAAATAATTATACTTAAAATTAAACAAAAACTCAAATAAATATATATGATTTAACTCTATTGAAAAATATAAATAAAATTTAAATGATAGAATAGTACTCTTTAGCTCAATTTGTTTCTCTGGATCTAATTTGACTTGATTGGAATAAAGCTTGCATGTTTCTACTCATTAGAAATATCCTGATTGGGGGGGATCACTCTCGATTGCTTGTGTCAGAACTTACGTTTTCAAACATTTTAGTTTATGGCATATGGGGAGGAATATTAATACCAGCTGGATTCTAAAAAAACTGCTCGATCTAAAGGATGAGGCTCGGATTCTGTTTGCTGCAACCGACTTGAAGGTGATAGGGGTCAAGTAGTTTGGTTTGATCTTTGCTGTGATGGTGCCAAGGTCGCTTGACATAAGATTGTTTGGTTTCCTCTTCATGTCTCTAAGCATGTCAATCATTTGTTGGATGGTAATCTTAAGGAGACTTTCTACATGAGATAGACTATTGCGCGTGAGAATGGAGATGGAGGGGCTATGTGGTATTTGTGGCAGTAGTTTAGAAAGCAGGGTATAGTTTTTTTTAGTGTCAATTTTCCAGAAATGTTTGTGGAGCTATCTTGGGTTGGTATAATATGCCTACGAGTTGGGGTGAAGAGGTGGAATGAGTTGTTCTGCACCTTAAGGGGAAATCATTGCTTACAGGGACGGAGTCAATATCAAATATTAGGAGGCGTAAGGTATCAAGTTCAAAATAATATTAATTTTTTTTTTATTTAATTTAAAAATTTTAGGGTGAAAAAGTCTATTTTTACTTAAATTTAAATTAATAAGGACCTAAAATGTTATTAAATAAAAAAATTTGAAAGGAACAAGAGCCTCTCCAACTCTCTATATAGTTCCATCCACGATTGCTTACCTTTATCGTTAAGATAACTTGAAATAAGCATATAATTTACTGCATATGTGAACAGAGAAATTGCAGAATGTTTAAGGAGTTAGTGAAGAAAGAAATTGCAGAATGTTTAAGAAGTTAGAAGCGAGGATGAAGTTTTGAATGATATTAGTGTTGGAATCGTCTTCGGGTGGGCCCGGAATTGGACTTCGACTTGAATGAAATGTATTAGAGCCGACACCGATCATTTATTTTAAAACAAATGGGTTGATCGGATACCTTATTTCTTACCTGATTTGCGTCTTACCAAAGATGTGTCGGATTCGGGAGTCAGTTACAGTCAAGGAAGGGTTAGCACCCTTGAACTACCCTTTCAGTACTACGTAATTTTCAGTTGTCTTTAATTAAGAAAATTGTAATTTAAATTAAAAGGTAAAAGAACGATCCAAATTACTTGCCTTTAATGAGTTTACGAAAATACCCTTAAAAATCAAAACAAGGTGTTAGGGAAAACATAATAATAATAAGCAAGATAAATAACAGGTCTATAATAATAATAATAATAATAATAAAGAAAAAAAAAGAATAAAACTAAAGACTAAAACGTTTGTAATAAAAAAAATATTATATAAAATAATATCAATTGACGAAATTTGATGTTTTCAATTAGGGATATTATTAGTGTCAAGCTTGGGGGCAAAAATATTGATAGGAATGATCATGTAAATCGTCAACTTTATGTTTGTAAGGTGGACGATTCATCAGGGTATCCTTGTTTTTATAGATACTCTAGTATTGTTTTTTGTTGAATTATTAAAAAATAAATAAAAATTTAACTTGATTGGGTCGAACATTCATCCCTTTGTGTAGCTGTACTCAAAGATTAGTAAGTTATTATTTAAGCTACATGTTATTTTCACTTATTTAAACTTACACATGGTTATCGAATGTTTTTCTTTATTTGTCTTTTTTTCCCTTTTCTGTGCATGAGACTATATCACTATAGTACTATATTCCAAAAAAATGAGAAATAATTCTCGTCCGGCACTATTTACTACCGATTATTGCCATGAATGTAAGATATTAGCTTTATGCTAAATATGATCGGTATTATTTTACGATTAAAAATATGATAATGCAAATAAGGATGGATTTTTTTTCCTAGGAAAAAGTTACCGCTCGGATTTGACAAACCCTTCTACTTTATGGCAAAATAATAAGGTGGGGACGTTTCTTCACGAGTAACGGCAAAGTGAAGCGCTAAGGGCTTAGGCCACCAACAACCGAGCCTCCCATTGAAAAACCAAGACTACTTCAACTCTACTCATGCTGATCCATGGTCCATTCAATAAAAACAGGTTAAACCATCTGGACAAGAAAGAAAAAAAACAAGAGGAACCCCCCCCCCATGTCATTCATATGTTTTCCATAGGTACAGTGGCCCTAACGTGATTCATATGTTGAGAGACGACCCCACCACTGCAACTATTACACGCAGAATATTGTTTGTAAAAATAGTTTTATGGCATCAACATTTCAAGACTGAATTAGATATACATATCAGCTTAATCCCCAAACATACACACCACAAACACAGGTATTCGGAATTAGAGTGGGTTCAGGCCCTCCCTGGCACTTGCTATTAAATTCATTTGCAGATAAGCCGATGCGATGGCCAGCCAATTCGATATTTTGAAGAATATGACATCGCTACTAGTACATGCATCACGGGAACCGCGTCGTCCTCCCCCGATAAAAGATTGTTTTTGAAGCATGTTTGTCTTGAATCTTTCATAACATACAAATAGGCATTTTAATTATCATTTCGTTTTCATTGCAGGGGTGACAGCTTTGTGTCCCATGTCCTTATATGTATGCGTACCAACAATGTTGCTCGTTTTTTTCCTCCACTTTTAATTGTGTTCGAAACAAACGACTGTTTCATGCCCTAGCTTTGGTTATCCCTGATTGTTTCGATCCAAATATATTTTCACAAAAGCAATTAAACAATGGAAAAAAAACTCTAATTTGTGAACAAATCCCAGATTACCAAGAAAAAGAAAAGGAACAATTGAAAAAATAATTTATTCTTTTCCATTTTTCACTTATTCTGTACAATTCATCCTACCTCCATTTTCATTTTTGTAGCAGTGCTGCGGTCTTCTTCCGACAACTACTGATGATGATCGGTTGACTTGACACTTAGCTTTTTATTGTAAAAGTAGCCGAATTCATTGTTAGATAGTGGTTTAGATTTTGATACATATAACATATGATGGCTAGAGATCCACATGCATTGTGATAAACAATAAGATGGGGATGAAAAGGGTCACCACCATCTTTCACTTTGTCCCTTTGTATGTATCCAAATATTGTTTCTTTTTCCCTAATAGCATTAAAACAAAAGAAAACCATGAGAAATTATTTCATGGATCAGGCACATCACATTATCTATAGTCTCATGAATCACATCTATTAATTTTGAAATAATTTTCAAATAATTGTCCACTCTTTATTTACACATAGGAAAAATGCGAAGATTTACCTTAGAAAAATGCGAAGATTTACCTTAGAAAAAATGAAATGGAAAAATATAACTGGTTTAGACCACGGATGACATGGTGAGTGAGTTCATCGAATAATTTTTTGAAAACCATACTTAAAACCAAAAAAATAAAAAAAGGAAAAGAGAAAATAAAGTAACAAATTCCATTATGAGTAAAAGTCATTTTGTCACACCTATGCTTTCCCATTAATTTTCAAGCAATTATTTGAAGAATATAAGTTGTAAAATTTACGGTAAGATTCTGATTGTTAAATTAGGATGTTTCTACTTTTACATTCCGATTACTAAGTAGAACCAAACCAGAGTGGCCTTTCTAGTGCATCGCAGAGCCTTCAGCCTTTGTTAACCTTTCCCAGTCATCAAACAATGATTGCATTATTTAGTCAAACTATTTGAACCATCACTTTAACTCACAATGAATGCTGACATATGAACTCGGTCATCATTACCTCGGGATTTCATTATATCACTTTTCCAAATACTCAATTTCAGCGGCCCTTGAGGCCCCAGCCTGCTCCAATTTTATATATTTTTTTTACATTTGAACTAATATAATTGTAGGAGCCATAACTAGATTTCAACATAGGCCGAATCTTTTTTAAATTCTTTAAGTTATATATATAATTTTATCTTTATTATTTGTTTATCTCAAAAAATATAAATAATAACATCAAATATGCATAGTTCTATATTTATATGAAATAATAAATTAAAAATTAAAGTAAAGTAAATAATAAAAAATACGATTTTAAAAAGTGCAAAAGACATAACTATTACATAATCACAATAAAACGCGTTGTTCCTTCAAATTTCGAAATGCATCAACGAGCGATGTTGTACTAAAGCTCCTTGTAATATCTTTTTCAATGTTGATAATCATGCAATTCTCAAAAAATTCATCTTTCATTTTGTTGCGAAGTGTTGTCTTGATGATATTCATTGTAGAAAAAGCTCTTTCAGCACTTGCTATAGAAACTGAGAGAGTCAATAGAAGTTTTACCGTTCGGAATAAATATGGATAAGTGTTCACTTTCCTAGTATCCACCAAACACCGACTTAGGTCAAAGATTGACAACAATTTAGGATATCTATGTTGCGACTTTCACAAATGAGGTAACCTCCATTAAAAGATTATTTCATCCATAATCTCTAAATTTCTGTAAAAGTATCTTTGAACTTTCAACAAGATGTAGTGTGTAACACCCCAACCCGTACCCGACTTGAATACAAGTCCGAGGTGTCACATTGACTTTTCAAACTTTGACTCTTTTGAAAAATAGAGAAATTTAAAACTTTGTTTAAAGCAAAATACGTTAATTTACATAAAAAGGACCACAAAATACAAACTCCATCAGAGTACACGTAATTAACGACTTATTACATGCCAACACTCTATACACACCAAAATACATACTTTTTCGATTACTTCTGATATGATCTTCTAGCAATAATATTGTCCTTGCCACTTTTATTCTTGCTCTTCTCGTTTCTTGGTACCTACGTATAAATCACTTACACGCTAAGTCACAGACTTAGTGAGGCAATAAATAAACATTTAACAATAAATTCATGAATATGTATTCTTATCATTTGATCATGACATTTCCACATGCATGTATCTATTACTCGATAACATATATAAGCATGTCATGCACATGTAAAACTTACCTTCTTGTGCCACTTTCACTTTAATTTATCTTTCAATTGTATTGCCCATGTATATTATTGAGAATAGAGGTATGCGAGTACACTGAGGTTATGCACACATATGTTGTCACCACAGCTCGTATAAATATCCCGAAGAACCTATCATCCCGAAGGATGTCATCGTATCCCGAAGGACATGTCATCCCGAAGGATGTAATCTGTATCCCGTAGGACCTATCATATGTCTTATAGGACATATGTAACCCTCGACTCTTGGCATGCCAACTATACCTATAACTCTCGTATTATATACTATAGGCATTTATTATGAATACATTTCTCATCACTTGTTCTTTCTCTTCTATCACATACCACATGTATGTGTAACCATGTATTTCATATCATATTACATGTATCACGTATTACATATTTATATGTCATTTCATATCATATCACATGTATCACATATTGCATATTATGTAACATATATAATAACATAACATATACTCATTTCATGTATTCATGCACATATAAGAATCACCAATCAAATAACATTTTAGGAGTCATTTCTTACCGTAGTAACTCCATCACCGACTCATCGCAAGCCAATGTTCGTTCAATAATATAAGTACAATTAAAATTGCACTCACCTTAGCCTTGTTTGATTTGAATCAATTATAATCCCTTGATTATTCCAGAGCTTGTTTAGGCTCAATATCTACATAAATATAAAATTTCAAAACAACTATCAGAAGCCTAAACCTTAAACTTGATGTTAACATCTTAAGCCAGATTATTGAACCAAATTTCATTTTTCCTTTAGGGGGGAATCGATTCCCCCCAGGGGGAATCGATACCCCCTGAACATACTGGATTTTTTTTCGTTCAAGAAGGGGAATCGATTCCCCTTTATAGGTATCAGTTCCCTCTGCCCATAAATTGTACTTTAAGCCCGAAAATCATCAATTCTTCACTTAATTCTTCTATATTTTAAACCCCTATCATATCATTAAACTCAACTACCATTACTTAAACCAACTTATATCCATGAAAATCATCTATAACTTAAAAATTATATCCATCATATGTAATTCAAGAATTATACTAAATTTTCCATATTATCCAAACTTAATTCCAACACTTCTATCTTCTTATTCTCATAGATGACAAGTCAAATTCAACTTAAAATTCAACTCGTCAACTCTATTTCAAAATTTCATTCAAAACTCAAAATCTTTAATCTCTCATATACCTTTCATCTTGTTGTTTTTAGAACGAATTAAGCTTTCCTTAAGCTTAATTATCATCTAGTGATCAAAACCTAACCTTTAATTTAACAAATAATCAACAACTCATAAAACCCTTACCTTTGCCTAGCTTCCACGGTTGGGAGAAGAAGAAAGGAAGAAGAAAGAGTTTTCAGATAACTCTTTCCCCCACCTCCACGTGATTCATTCATATTATTGGGGAAAAAATATCTTTCATGCTAAATGACCATTTTGCCCTTTAATTCTTTGGATAATTACTAATAACTTTCAGGAAATATTTCTGAACAAATCATTAAACTATTCAAATATCCTACTTCAATCACCAAACTTTGAAGTTTTATAAGTTAATCACTAACCCGTATTTTGGGATGTTACAAATCTCTCCCCCTAAAAAAATCATCCTCGAATTTTCATTATACAAAGAGATGGGGATATTGAATCTTCATGTCCTCTTCACGTTCCCACGTCGCTTCTTCCACCTTGTGATTTCTCCACAACACTTTAACTAATGAGATGGATCGGATCGATAGTCACAATATGAGATGGATCGGATCGATATTTGAACAGGTTCTTCCTCATAAGTCAAATCTGGTTGAACCTTGATCTTTTCGGTAGTCACAATATGAGATGGATCGGATCGATATTTCCTAAGCATTAAGACATGAAAGACGTTATGAATTTTCTCCATTCCAGGTGGCAAAGCTAATTGATATGCCACTGGTTACACTCTCTTAACAATTTCATATGGTCCAATAAACCGAGGACTCAATTTTCATTTACGTCCAAATCTCAATACTTTCTTCCAAGGAGACACTTTCAAGAATACTTTATCTCCAATTTGAAACTTAATTTCTTTCTTTTTTAAATCAACATATGATTTCTGTCTATCAGCTGCAGCTTTCAGATTATTCTGAATTACTTGGACTTTCTCTTCCATTTCCTGAATCAACTCAGGACCAATAACTTCTCGATCCTTAAGTTCATACCAATTCAAGGGTGTACGACATCTTCTTCCATATAAAGCTTTATAGGGAGCCATTTTGATGCTTGACTGATAACTATTGTTGCATGCAAATTCAGCAAGTGGCAAATATTTTTCCCACGATTCCTTAAATTCGATAACACAAGCTCTTAACATATCCTCCAGAATTTGGATATTTCGTTCAGACTGACCATCTGTCTGAGGATGAAACGCTGTGCTAAAATTCAGTCTTGTGCCCAATGATCCATGTAAAGACTTCCAAAATCGTGACGTGAATCAAGGATCCCGATCAAAAACTATGGAATCAGGTACACCATGTAACCGTATAATCTATCTGATATACAACTCAGCATATTTATCCATAGAGAAATCAGTTCGTACCGGAATAAAATGAGCTGACTTAGTCAACCTGTCTACAATCACCCATATTGAATCTTTTTTGTTCGAAGTTAAAGGCAACCTCGTCACAAAATACATTGTTACATTCTCTTATTTCCATTGAGGAATTGAAATTGATTGTAACAGTCCCGACGGAACCTGATGCTCAGCCTTAACTTCCTGACAAATCAAACATTTTGATACAAATTCCGTAATGTCTTTCTTCATTCCCAGCCACCAATATTGACTCTTGAGGTCCATATACATTTTGTTTCCTCCTGGGTGCATCGTTAATGGACTACAGTGAGCTTCCATTAATAAATCATTCTTTAATTCATTATCATCTGGAATCACTAGCCTCCCTTGATAATATAGGTTCCCATCAGTTTTCATCTCACAATCTATACACTCTCCATTCTTTATTTACTGCAACTTCATTGAACACTTTTCATCTTTAGCTTGTAATTCTTTAATTTGATCTAACCATGATGGTTTGATAGTCAATTCCGCACAAATTGCACCATCTCCACCTAATGATAGTTTAACATCCATAGCTCGTAAGGCTGCAAACATCTTTCGGCTTAAGGCATCCGCTACCACATTTGCCTTTCCGAGATGAAAATCAATCACAACATCATAATCCTTGAGAAATTCCACACATCTTCTCTGTCTTAAATTTAACTCTTTCTGAGTTATCAAGTACTTTAAACTTTTGTGATCCGTATACAAGTAGCATTTTTCACCATACAAGTAGTGACGCCAGATCTTAAGAGCAAACACTACTGCAGTCATCTCCAGATCGTGTGTCGGATAATTCTTCTCATGCGGCTTTAATTGTCTTGAAGCATAGGCCACCACCTTGTCTTCTTGCATTAACACACATCCCAAGCCATTATGAGACGCATCACTATACACTACAAAGTCCTTGCCAGACTCAGGTTGGACTAACACTGGAGCTTCTGTCAAAATCTTCTTTAACTTTTCAAAACTCTCTTGACATTCTTGAGTCCAAACAAATTTTACTTCATTTTTTAACAGTTTAGTTAGGGGTAATGCTATGATCGAAAAGTTTTTAACAAACCTTCGATAATAACCAGCTAACCCCAGAAAACTTCGAACTTCTGTCACATTCTTTAGAACTTCCCACTCCAGAATGACTTTAATCTTTTGAGAATCCACTCGAACTCCTTCTGCAGAAATTACATGTCCAAGAAATGCCACTTCATTCAACCAGAATTCACATTTAGAGAATTTAGCATAAAGCTTCTTGTCTCGTAAATTCTGTAAGACAATCCTTAAATGAGAACTATGTTCTTCCTCTGACTTTGAATATATTAAAATATCATTAATGAAAACCACCATGAACTGATCCAAATAGGGTTGAAAATTTTTGTTCATTAGATCTATGAAAGCAGCTGGTGCATTCGTAACTCCAAACGACATCACTATAAACTCATAGTGACCACATCTTGTTCTAAACGCCGTCTTTAGAACATCTTTCTCTTGAATCTTTAATTGATGATAACCCGAACGTAGATCAATTTTTTAGAACACTGAAGCTCCCTTTAATTGATCAAATAAGTCATCGATTCGATGAAGTGGATATTTATTCTTGATAGTCACTTTATTGAGTTGTCTGTAGTCAATGCATAGACGTATTGAACCGTCCTTTTTCTTAACAAACAAAACTGGAGCTCCCCAAGGTGATACACTTGGTCTGATAAAACCTTTGTCCTGTAATTCTTGTAATTGAATCTTTAATTCTTGCAACTCTTTTGGAGCCATTTTGTATGGTGACATGGCAATAGATGCAGTTCCAGGCATTATTTCAATTTGGAATTCCACTTCTCTGTCTGGAGGTAGACCTGGTAACTCTGCAGGAAATACGTCAGAAAATTCTTTGACGATAGGAATTTCTTCAATCCCTTTTTCCTCGGTTCTAATATCCCGTACATTAGCAATGAACCCTTGACATCCCTGTAGGAGTAACTTCTTTGCCGACATTACTGAAATTACATTTGCCAATGGATTCTATCCTTCAGTGAACACTATAACATCCACTCTGTCAGGACTGATTAATGTTACCCTCTTCAGTCTACAGTCAACATTAGCATAATAGCGATATAGCCAGTCCATTCCCAGTATCACTTTAAATTCGTCAAAGGGTAATTCCATCAGATTAGCAGGGAATTCGATTCCTTGAATCTTTATGGGACACCCATGACACACTCTATTTACCCGAGCACTGTGCCCTAATGGATTTGTTACTATCACATCATTACTAATGGCTTCTAATTGAATTCCCAGTTCACTCACCAATTTACTACAAATATATGAATATGTTGACCCCAGATCGGCATCATTAGGGCACAGTGCTCGGGTAAATAGAGCACTCTATTTACCCGAGCACTGTGCCCTAATGAATCTTTATTGGTCTTGAGGTTATACACCCGAGCAACAGAGCGCACCTCTTATTGAGTAGAAGATTCAGGTTGACTTCTTCCTCTACCTCTACCCCTTCCTATCTGAGACATCGAAACAAATCGCTCCGACTGTGAAGGCTTTATGGACCTCACTGGACAATCTCTCATGAAATGTCCCGTTTCCCCACATCGGAAACAAGCTCCGACTCTTACTCTATATATATACCACTATGATATCTTCCACAAGTCTGACATTGTCTGTCTTGACTCTGGTTAAATCTCCCAGCTCCAGATCATGCTGATTGAGTTTGTATGCCTCTCATCGGATTTGATCCTCTAGCTGAGGATACCACTGACTCCGATCTAGCTTGAGGTCGAGAACCAGCATTCCTTCCTCTTTTTGACGGTGCGGAACTCAAAGAAAGCACCCGTTCTCTTGACTGTTTGAGTCCTTGAATTTTCAAATCTCTCATTCTGAGCTCTTTCTAAAGCTTTGCCACGATTGACTACCTCTTGAAATGATGATAGATTCAATACAATCAACATCTCCTTCAACTGAGGATGTAACCCCTCTACGAACTACTCACAAGTATAATTCTCAGTAGGAACAAGCTCGGCAGCAAAACGACTCAAATTATTGAATTCACACTCGTACTCATATACAGTGTGATTCCATTGCTTCAGATTCATGAACTCTTGCTTCATTTGACGAACAAATTGATCTTCGATGCACTTATGTTATTTGATGAACTCTTGCTTCAGATTCATGAATCTGAAGCAATGGAATACTTACCCAAGAAACTACCTTGTTCGGACATCTATAAAAATACAATCATATAGTTCTATTAGCATAACAGTATACTTACTATTCTATCAGATCAGAAGTTTTCACTATTTTGTTGGCATGTATACCTTATAAAACACTATAGACTCCGATTTATGCCGAGAATCGACTAAACCTTAGCTCTGATGCCATTAACTGTAACACCTCAACCTGTACCCGACTCGAATACAAGTCCGAGGTGTCACATTGACTTTTCAAACTTTGACTCTTTTGAAAAACAGAGAAATTTAAAACTTTGTTTAAAGTAAAATACGTTAATTTACATAAAAAGGGATGTTACATAGTGAATTCAAAATATCCTGAGATTTTCGTTGTAATGATTGAGAAAGTGAATCAGCGATTTCTAATATTTTCTTCATAGGATTTAAAATGAAAATAAAATCAAAGAAAGTCAAAGTCTCTAAAGTTGTCGCCGCTTCTCCATGTTCAGAATATGTACTTCCTTCATCATTGAGTTTATATAGAACAACATAAGTAGCAGTAAACATTTTTATCAAGCTTGAAATTGATCTCAAGTAAGAACACCATCGAGTATCACCTACCCTCTGTAAATTACTTGTTTGATTCAAACCAGTTCTAGTTTCAAGTTGTTGTTCTTCAATTAAATGATTTATCTCATCAGAATAAGCAATTTTAGTTCAACGATGCACTTATATAAGGCAAGAACAACATTATTAATAAAGGATAACTTGAAAAAAAATTGATAAACATGTATGATCTCTTTCGCTGCAACTACTAGTGCCAACTGTAAACGATAGGCAAAACAATGCACATAGTAAGCAAAAGGACACTCATTGATAACTAATGCTTGTAACCCATTCCACTTTCCTTGCATGTTACTTGCACCGTCATAACCTTGGCCTCGAATATTTACTATGTCAAAAGCAATAACGAGAAAGAACGAAAAATATCTCATCTTTTAAAGTCACTGCTGAAGTATTAGGAACATGAATAATGCTAAAAAAATATTACTTTACCAGACCAAAATTATCAACATATCGTAAAATAATAGTCATTTGTTGTTTCCTTGATATATCTCCTACTTTATCAATAATAACACAAATTTTTTCTTCACGAATTGCTCTATTAATTTTCTCTGCCAGAATATGTAAAATCTCGTTTTGTATCTCAGAAGAAGTGTAAGAAACCTTTTTTGGAGCATTTTCTAATATAACTTTTTCAACATCTTTATTATAAGAGACTAATTATTTCACGAGTTCAAGCAAATTTCCTCGATTAGATGAAGAATTAGTTATTATATGAAAAAGCAAATTTTTAATTATTTTTCTAGTTGTTCTCTCTATAATGAATTAGTTGAGAACACCCAGTTTCAGTTCAAGCAAATTTCCTCGGTTAGATCAAATAATTCTAATTATGTACCTTTAAAAGCAATAAAAGCAAATTTTCTAGCTGTTCCCTCTGTTGAGATCTAATTCTGGCTTCGTCCAGCTCAATTTCAATTAATTATTTTTGAAAAACAATAAGTATATATATATATATATATTGTTAATAATTAAATGCTCTTTGAATATCGTAAGCTTTTTCCAATGCGAGTTAAATTATTAATTAATCATCATTAATGGGAACGTATTAATGATTTGCAGGGTGGGTGGGGTTTGAATTGAAGAGAGAGAAACAGTGCATGTGAAGAAACGAGTGCATGAACGCACGCCTTTCACCCCATGCAGACAGCAGCATCATATCGTCCAAAGGCCTAAGGCAGCGATGATATCAGACTAGCGGGGCTCAAACATAAATGTATATATCAGAATATAAAGACAAAATCATTATACACACATACGTATGCTTACATTTACAATTATCTAATGATTCTTGTGTTGTCATGGATTCATGATCCGTCATCATCACCCATGACTCAAAAGCCAGTGGAGACGAGTGGAATGTATGTCTCGAACGGCCTTACCAATTAATCTATTAAACCACTTTGAAGTTCTTTTCGATTTAATTCATAAAAGAATTCAATTTCATGGACCACTCCATTGCATCTTAAATGAAAAAAAATATAAATTCTAGGATTTATCATTATAATTAGTTAGGTGTAGCCTCTGGAACTGAAACTAGGTGTTGGTCCAAGCACAATTAATGCAGTAATTAAACCCCCCCCCCAAAAAAAAGACAGGGATTGTCGCAGTAGTCGACATCAGATTCAATTCCGACCCCGCATGAAACTTTTGGATGAGGACCAACGACCGGTCAATTCAATTCGGTTCCAATCTTATTGAGTCAGCTAACATTTCTTTGCCAACCCTTAGGATCAGACAGTCTCAATATGTGTGAAGTTTGGACCATGGCTGTATGAGTGGCAGATGACTGGAAGAGGCTTGTATTGGAGCACTCTAAGCATGGACGGGTCCTCGCATCCACCGGAGGCCAAGTTTTAATCCAATACTTGATTTAGCATCTTACACATAGTATGGACTGAACTTGGAAGACTGAATGGCCCTACACTACTGCCAAGCCCTTATAAAGATTGAGGCCCTAGTGCCAATGACATCCAACTATATGCCTAAAATATATTTTCATGAAATTTTGGAGCTCATTAGTTTAACGACACTTTATCCTAGAGCCCAACCTTGCACACACAATAACAGAACAAAAGCATTAACTAATAGCTTATATCATTCTTTGGTATTATGCTTACAAAATTGAGATACTTGGAGATGTGTATCTGTCAAGTAGATGGACACTACTTACGTAGGGGGGGGGGGATAACCAACAAGACATACCCCAAAACCTTATTATTCTAGCAAACGAAACGCCATATATGTGGTACTTTGGGCCGCAAACCTTCACTTTGTTTAAGAAATTAAAACCCAACCCACACTTTTAATTTATGTTATTCATATTCATGAATATTAGATAAAAGATACATGTATAATATGGGTATATTTAATATACTAATATCTTTTTAACGATCATACCTTTTACATAAATAATTTGAACACGGTAATGATCAAGTGATTTCAATGATTAAAAGAAATGTTGTTATTCATAGAAGTCTCGGATTCGAGCACCGGCGATTACATGATATTTACGTATTTTTTGTCAAATGATTAATAATATTTAGAACGTATATTATTACTTATAATCGCCTAGATTAATAAAAAGAATACTTTGAACATATATTCAAATATATTTTTTTATATGATTTTAAATTCAATAACCTGAGTTTTTATTTTCCAAAGTTCAATATCCAGTTAATGAGTCATGACATTATCACTCTTCTAGATCTATCAATCCATGATACACATTAAAAGCACCTTAGTGAAGGCACAAAACTACCATGCCATTTCTGCCATATGACCAATACTTTTATTGTCCTGATTGGGAAATCCGACCCGTTTTCATATCCGATCCACTTCTAGCCAATTCTTCCCCACCCTGGGAAGCCACTCATGGGTAAACCGGAACCGGACCGGAATTTCTAACTCCATAACATAGCCGGGTCATATGGATCCACAGAAGTAACTGGCCTGTATACTTGACAGACACCAGGAGCCAGCTGATGGTACCCGATGGGTATTTGACCCGCGGAAACTGGATACTGCTGGACGTATTGGGCCTGGACTTGAACCGGTTGAAATGGAGGATTTCCGGGTTGAGCAGAGCCCGGAACATAATAAACGGGTATTTGTTGTACGGGAGGAGCAGAATAATGAGAATCTGGAATATAATGCCACATAGGGCTACCCGAATATGCGACTGGCTGCAAAACGGGTTGCTCTACAAAACTCTCCGTTAGACTATGTTTTGACTCCAAAACATGTTGGGTGTTATCCGGTTTAGTCTTAACGGGTCGCAGATCGGGCATAGAAGGTAGTACAGTAGGAGCTGCCGACGTCGAACGAATGGAAGAGGAAACAGACACACGGGGCAAGAGAACCCGTGTCCAGAACTGAGACGTTCTCATGCAAAAGCTGGGGAGTCCTTAATTTCGGATCACGAACATGGACATCACCGGAATTCTCTGACCCAATTAAATAATCGGGAACTTTGGAGACGATAGACGAAACCTCAGAACGGCCACGTTCGAGCCCAGAACTGTTCAGTGCAACGAAGAACCAATGCTCACGATTAGCCAAGCCTTCCAAAAGTGAGCTAGTTCGGCTTGGTCGTTGTCGCAACCGTCTTTCGGTTGGGCCCCGGAATTGGGCTTCGACTTGAAAAATGTGGATTGGAGTCGCCACCGATCATTTATTTAAAAATAAATGGGTTGATCGGATACCCTATTTCTTACCTGATCTGCGTCTTACCAGAAATATGTCAGGCTCGGGAGTCGGTTACGGTCAAGGAAGGATTAGCACCCTTAAACCGCCCTTTCGGTACTACGTAATTTCCAGTTGTCTTAATTAAGAAAAATAACAAGTTAAATTAAAAGGTAAAGTTTCGATCCTAAATTACTTACCCTTGATTGATTTGAAAAAAAAATCGAGAAATGTGTTAGATAAACAAGGTAAAGAAAACAAATAAATACATGGAAAAATAAAATAAATAAGTAAGATAAGAAAAAAAGTAAAGTAATAATTATATATAATATATTTGAAAAAAGGAAAAAATATAATATATATATATCAAAGTATTAATAAAATAAATAAGCTATATATATACACCAAATACTTAAAAATAGAAAAGCTACCTCCCAATTCACCGAAAGTGGGGGGCTTTAGTAAGAAATAACAAAAAATGGGCCCTCTAGGTTAGTATATAATATAATGTTAATAATAATAATGATAAAGACACAAGGTTTTTTTTTAAAAAATAATAATATAATAATAATGAATAAAAACGAAAATAATAAAAAAATAATAAATATAAAAGTTTAAGATATATTACATAAATAAAGAAATAATCAAATAAAAATAATTAAGAATATATATATTTAATAATGTGTATAAATAAACTATTAAAGTATAAAATATATATGACTAGATAAAGATATATAGTAATATTAGACTTGTAAGTAAATATTAAATATATATATATAATAATAATAATAATAATAAAATAGTAAAAAATCAAATGAAAATAATTAATATATATATATATATACATATAATAATAACATGAATAATAAAAATAAGTGAATAAATATCCATATAATAAATAAAGGGACTAATATAGATTTTTAAAAAGCCCCTCCCCTCCTTTTACCAAAAATCAAACCGGTTTTTAAAAATAAGCCTCGGGGTAGATCTAGGTTCGAAACTTCGAAACCCCACCCATTTTGGTCATCGGCGCAACCCACGTTTTGGGTTATTCGAACCAAATCTCAAGAAAAATAACGTGCACATGCAAAAGAAAGAAAAAAAAAATGCTACCTTTTATTTCCTTTTCGAATCGTTTACAACAGCTTTGTCTTTGTATTTTCCGTGCTTTCCTCTGTGTTTTGTGTGTAAATCGTGTGTTACAATGGTGAGTTACAATGGCTATTTATATTGCTTGTGGATCCTATCTTTAGGAATTTAAATAATAGTAGAACTCTATCCTATTTTTTGAATCCTAGCAAAATTCTATCCTATCTTTAGGAGTTTGCATCCTAGTAGGACGAAAATGTGTGTTAACAGCTGCCACTCTTTGCCCATAGTCGTGTAACGGGGATAAGGCAAAGATTAAAAGACACATTTTTCATTCGGTGGAGTTGAAAATTGACTCTGATGTTTCAATAACTCCCTGTCGAATTGAGTTACAGATGACTCATCCATCGTGAAGTCGAGTTCATCTCGAAATGATATGAAATTAAAGTCGTAGTTCGGAATTTGAATAAGCACGTGGCTTCCCGTTACCCTTCGGTCTTCTTCTCGGTTTAAAGACCTTGGATCGGAATCGAACTCAGAAATCTTCATTGACAGATAGCTTTTTCTTGACTTAAGCTATGCTGTTTGAAAATGGTTGCTTGTCACTAAGGCACGGCTAACCAGGTCCTCTTCTCGACTTGAAAACCTCGACTTGAAACCGGGAAAGTAGTGTGATTGATGTGTCATCGAGCTGAATGGAGTCGAACTCGACAATTTTGATGGCAGATAATCTTTCTTTAAGTTGGATATCCTTCGTCGTGAAGTTGAAATCCAAGTAAGTAGCATTATTCCAAGTCCAATATCCTCCGTCGTGAAGTTGAAATTGGCTCTGGAACGGGGAAATTGTTTGGTGACAACCAGCCGTCCCTTCGTTGTGAAGTTGAATTTGTGTTCTCTCGAGTCCAATATCCTTCGTTGTGAAGTTGAAATTGAATCTGAATGAAATTTTGTTGACAAGCAGCGGTCCCTTCATCGTGAAGTTGAACTTGCGTTGTCTGGAGTCCAATATCCTTCGTTGTGAAGTTGAAATTGGCTCTGAGATTGGGAAGTTGTTGTTGACAAGCAGCGGTCCCTTCGTCGTGAAGTTGAACTTGCATTGTCTGGAGTCCAATATCCTTCGTTGTGAAGTTGAAATTGGCTCTGAGATTGGGAAATTGTTTATTGACAATCAGCGGTCCCTTTGTCGTGAAGTTGAACTTGCGTTGTCTAGAGTCCAATATCCTTCGTTGTGAAGTTGAAATTGGCTCTGAAATTGGGAAGTTGTTTGTTGACAACCAACCGTCCCTTCGTCGTGAAGTTGAACTTGTGTTGTCTCGAGTGGCACGATATCCTCCGTCGTGGAGTTGAAATCGCGGATGGCCCCTTCGTTGTGAAGTTGAGCCTTAACTTGAATATCCTTCGTCGTGAAGTTGAAATCCAAGTATTGTATGTTGCGGGTGGACACAATTCCCTTCGCCGTGAAGTTAAAACCGTGGAGACCCCTTTATTGTGAAGTTTGGCTTTGAGTTAGATATCCTCCGTCGTGAAGTTGAAATCTACTCTCGATTTGATTGTGTAGCTTTGAGCTCAATATCTTTCGCTGCGAAGTTGAAATTGACTCTAGCTAAAACCTGAAAAAAGTTATGCATATATGTGATGAGATGGATGCAATGCTCTTAGGTATGCCTAAAAATGCATATGCAACATATGTTATTTTTGGGCTCAGGAGAGAAATCTCGATCTCCGGTTGCTTTTATGGAATCTTAGTTCTGGAATCTTCAAGTTCTGATCCTTGATCTCTAATTCTTCAAATGTCCAAATCTGATGTGCGCATTCTATTTTTTGATTTGAGAAATGCTTCTTGACCATCCCAAGTATGTGCCTGAGCTGAGTGTAACGGTTCAGATGATGTTTCAAGAGAAATTATCTCGAAAGAGACAGAACTCGTTTCAAGGGAAACGATCTCAAAGATATATGTTGTTTCATGAGAAACGGTCTCAAAGGAGACAAAGTTTGTTTTAAGAAAAAAAACTGTCTCAAGAGAGACAAAACTTAGTTCCAAAAGAGATTGTCTCATGGGGAAATGAAATTAGTTCCAAGGAAAACATATTCAAAGATTTTGTTTCAAGGGAAAATGTCTCAAGAGAGACAAAATTCATCTCAAGAGAAATGTTTTCAATGTTTATGTTTCAAGAGAAGCTTTTTTTTTAAAGGTTTTTTGTACTTCAAGTGAAATGATTTCAAAGGTTTTTTTCTAACGGAAACTGTCTCAAGAGAGACAAAGTTTGTTTCAAGGGAAACTGTCTCAAGAGAGACAATAGTAAGCACGATTCCCTTCGTCGTGAAGTTGAAACCGTGGGTAGCCCCTTCACCGTGAAGTTGAGCCAGGAATTGGATATCCTTCGTCGTGAAGTTGAAATCCAACTTGATAATACGAACTGGATTGGTTTTGAATTAGTTCTCAAACTCGTCTGAAGTTGATTCTAAGATCTGTCGATCTTTCAATATGTCAAATTGGTTGAAGTGTAGCTTACTGCTGCTGAATTAAGCAACCAATATCAATCTTTAAAGGTGCTTTTGAATCGAGTATCCTACGTCTTGAAGTCGAAACTTGACTCTAAAAGCTGCAAAAATTATGTATGTGGGAAAAAAATGACAAATATGATGTTCTAAATGTATGCATAAGATGCATGTAACATGAATTGGTTATGTTTAATCTCCTGAAAAAGGTCTGATAGTTCGCATTAGGATGTTGAATCCCCAAATAATACCATCCAAAAATGTCCCAATATTTGATGTTGAATCTTCAAAGATGCCCCAAATGTTCCTCATTTCTACTTCAGCATTGATTCTGAACATGAGTTTTATGTCTAAGTCACATGTCATTTACCAAGATCCACTCTAAGAGACTGTCTTGTTTGAAAAAATGTTTTTCTTTCTCTTTTATTTTCAAAGTTCTGAAATATCAATTAAAGAGTTTTGAAAGATGTTTGATCCAAAGTTTTGAAAATATTGTCACTTTCACGGTTTTTACAATTGAGACAAATCATAAACTAGAGTTCATCGGATATCAAAGAATTAATTACAATGTTAATCCTTCAATAAATTATAGCTATTTGACATGTGCCAAGATCAAAGCTATTTTTGGGAAATGGTCAAGCAAAGAAAGGATAAAAAGTCTCAGGTTATTGTGTTTGGTCAAAGGTTTGGCATTTTTGTTCATTTGATGCTAAATGGTTGACATTTGATGCTCAAAGGTTTGATGGGGTAGCTTGCATGCTCATCTACTAGAAGTGTTCTCGACTCCCAGCTTTTATGGTCACACTCGGATTGTGTGATGCCTTATCGAGGAATTTGTGATCGCCTCAGTTGCACAATTTTTATATTCGAGCCGCCTTTTCAGGTTTTCAACTCGAACACTCCTTTGGTTTCAAGACGTTATTCAGGATTTACGTCTTGAACCCCCCTTTGTTATTTTTCTCTATCATACATTAATTACATTGTTTTTTGCAAACAAAGATTATCTGATGGGCGGATGAAATCTGAAGAGTCTCTCCTGTTTAGAAATCCATGTATGATTAGAAAGGACTTCTAAGGCACGTAATGTAGGCCAGGGTTCATGTTATGAAAGAAAAGGATAAATAGGCCCAAACAAGTGTTTCAGGGTGTTGAAACCAATGATCAATTTATTCTGATGCCTTTAATCTTGTCTTGCTCAAAATGTCTCTTTCTCTTGATGCTCTATGATCTTCGAGTGAAGTGATTCGGGAATGATTGTGCTTGATCAATCTCGTAGTTTGAAGCTTGATGTGCCATTTGTCTTTAGGATGTGCGCATTCTATTTTTTTGATTTGAGAAATGCTTCTTGACCATCCCAAGTATGTGCCTGAGCTGAGTGTAACGGTTCAGATGATGTTTCAAGAGAAATTATCTCGAAAGAGACAGAACTCGTTTCAAGGGAAACGATCTCAAAGATATATGTTGTTTCATGAGAAACGGTCTCAAAGGAGACAAAGTTTGTTTTAAGAAAAAAAACTGTCTCAAGAGAGACAAAACTTAGTTCCAAAAGAGATTGTCTCATGGGGAAATGAAATTAGTTCCAAGGAAAACATATTCAAAGATTTTGTTTCAAGGGAAAATGTCTCAAGAGAGACAAAATTCATCTCAAGAGAAATGTTTTCAATGTTTATGTTTCAAGAGAAGCTTTTTTTTTAAAGGTTTTTTGTACTTCAAGTGAAATGATTTCAAAGGTTTTCTAACGGAAAACTGTCTCAAGAGAGACAAAGTTTGTTTCAAGGGAAACTGTCTCAAGAGAGACAATAGTAAGCACGATTCCCTTCGTCGTGAAGTTGAAACCGTGGGTAGCCCCTTCACCGTGAAGTTGAGCCAGGAATTGGATATCCTTCGTCGTGAAGTTGAAATCCAACTTGATAATACGAACTGGATTGGTTTTGAATTAGTTCTCAAACTCGTCTGAAGTTGATTCTAAGATCTGTCGATCTTTCAATATGTCAAATTGGTTGAAGTGTAGCTTACTGCTGCTGAATTAAGCAACCAATATCAATCTTTAAAGGTGCTTTTGAATCGAGTATCCTACGTCTTGAAGTCGAAACTTGACTCTAAAAGCTGCAAAAATTATGTATGTGGGAAAAAAATGACAAATATGATGTTCTAAAATGTATGCATAAGATGCATGTAACATGAATTGGTTATGTTTAATCTCCTGAAAAAGGTCTGATAGTTCGCATTAGGATGTTGAATCCCCAAATAATACCCAATATCCAAAAAATGTCCCAATATTTGATGTTGAATCTTCAAAGATGCCCCAAATGTTCCTCATTTCTTACTTCAGCATTGATTCTGAACATGAGTTTTATGTCTAAGAGTCACATGTCATTTACCAAGATCCACTCTAGAGAGACTGTCTTGTTTGAAAAAAATGTTTTTCTTTCTCTTTTATTTTCAAAGTTCTGAAAATATCAATTAAAAGAGTTTTGAAAGATGTTTGATCCAAAGTTTTGAAAATATTGTCACTTTCACGGTTTTACAATTGAGACAAATCATAAAACTAGAGTTCATCGGATATCAAAGAATTAATTACAATGTTAATCCTTCAATAAATTATAGCTATTTGACATGTGCCAAGATCAAAGCTATTTTTGGGAAATGGTCAAGCAAAGAAAGGATAAAAAGTCTCAGGTTATTGTGTTTGGTCAAAGGTTTGGCATTTTTGTTCATTTGATGCTAAATGGTTTGACATTTGATGCTCAAAGGTTTGATGGGGTAGCTTGCATGCTCATCTACTAGAAGTGTTCTCCGACTCCCAGCTTTTATGGTCACACTCGGATTGTGTGATGCCTTATCGAGGAATTTGGGTGATCGCCTCAGTTGCACAATTTTTATATTCGAGCCGCCTTTTCAGGTTTTCAACTCGAACACTCCTTTGGTTTCAAGACGTTATTCAGGATTTACGTCTTGAACCCCTTTGTTATTTTCTCTATCATACATTAATTACATTGTTTTTTGCAAACAAAGATTAATCCTGATGGGCGGGATGAAATCTGAAGATAGTCTCTCCTGTTTAGAAATCCATGTATGATTAGAAAGGACTTCTAAGGCACGTAATGTAGGCAGGGTTCATGGTTATGAAAGAAAAGGATAAAAGGCCAAACAAGTGTTTCAGGGTGTTGAACCAATGATCAATTTATTCTGATGCCTTTAATCTTGTCTTGCTCAAAATGTCTCTTTCTCTTGATGCTCTATGATCTTCGAGTGAAGTGATTCGGGAATGATTGTGCTTGATCAATCTCGTAGTTTGAAGCTTGATGTGCCATTTGTCTTTAGAGAATCTTGCATGTATTTTTTGTCCCTTTTTCTTTTTCTTTTTGTTCTTTTTTGCTTTTTTTTTGCTTTTTTTTCTTTTTGCCCTTTTTATTCTGATTAAATATTTGCACTTGGCATCTGATTCACCTTTTGGTAACTCCTTTGGATTGATGTCTTCACTCATGTGAGCAGATTTCTTCCACATTGCCCCCCAGTGTGGAGGGTGATCCTTGGTTAGGGTTGAATCAGAAGAAAAATACTATAGGCTCAAAAGGGGACACAAGGGATATATATTTTCTCCTGTTGTGAATGGATAAAGAAAGAAAGCCGTTCATCATTTCATACATGGAAGTCCTCACAGAAAAGGTATCCCCAGGGGGATAGATTTTCAGGATTAATTATATTCACATGAAAACAGTGTAATTAACGCGTGATAGAATTATTTCGGATGAATTCTTCTTTTTTCCCCAGATGTCTCAATGTTCAAGCTCCCCGCAAGATGCCCCAAGTTGTGTCTTTAGAATAATCTCTGTTCAGATGAACAACTCAATGCCTTGGGTTAAAATGTCAATTTGAGTCTAAAAAGGCAGTGGGTGTGATCTTATTGACTCAAAGAAAAGTATGGGTGTATCAAAAAGATAAAGGCAATGTTCAAGAATTTCAAAGGGAGGTAATGTCAAATTTTGGTCTTTTTTGTAATGACCATGAGTTATTTTGGCCAAAGAATCAAGGTATTTTATTCTGGGGTTTGAGACAGGATAAGAAATGTCTAATCTTGTCATATGTCAAAAATCTATAATTCTTGAAGAATTAAAAGAATCCTTAATTCATTTAATATTCGAAGAACTAAAGATTAAAACTCGTTCAATTGCTCCACCTTAGAAAGTAGCATAAATTCAATCGTTTAACAGATTAAGCAAACATGAAGATCAGAGACGTGTTCAAACAAAACAATCCTCTAAGTGCAAATGGTATATGTCATGTCACCTTCTTCGGCTTTTTATGCCCCTGAAACCATCAGGTTTTGGATCTTGCGCTTCAAGCCTTATAGTTCTCAGAGGAATGTTTGGGGCTTCTTATGTGGTAACAGCTAACAGCTTCAACATCGTAGTCCTTAGGATACGATGATTCTTTTCTTAGATCATCATGGCCGGCTTTGTCCTATCATCAGCTAATTAGGCTCTTTAATGTTACAATCTTGCTTCCATGTGGTTAAATTCGCTTCATCGAGTCCTTCATGACTTAATTTCATGTTTGTGAAAATGCTTAAAATTGTAGATGAAAATGCAAAAAGGCAAAAAT
Organism: Hibiscus syriacus; assembly: GCF_006381635.1. NCBI lineage: Eukaryota > Viridiplantae > Streptophyta > Magnoliopsida > Malvales > Malvaceae > Hibiscus > Hibiscus syriacus. The sequence continues at coordinate 1,850,306 of NW_024063516.1, forward strand.
GCAAAATGCAAGAATGCATGAAATGTTCGAGGCATTGATCCAGAAAAGTGTCCATTATTATAAATAATCCTTATTCAGACAAAAATGTTTTATCTTGTAAGAGATATAAAAACAATAAAAGGTATGTTCGGACTAAATCTTCTAGACATCCATCCGAGATACTTTCTTCCATGACTCGACTGCTTCTTTGATCATCTTCTTATAACTGTCACCGTGATACATAAACTCTGATATAGATAATCCATATGTTGTTGGGACAAACTGATGTGCCCCATACTGTCTAAGTGCCAACAACAGAGCATACCCAACTGCACCTCAAAGTCCAAATAGGGTCATAGTGTCAGAATTCCCACACTTGAAAAGAACATCACTGAGGAACAACCAGGGGGCTCTCCAGGTAATATCCCGGTCCTGAAGATGAGTGAAGACTTTCATCCATTCTCATTTGAAGCGCCTTCATGTCATGTCATGGTGATGAACTCTCAAAGGTGAATACGTAGTGATAAATCTACAGTAGGCAACCATTAGTCTTTCAGAAGTGGATGTGAATCCAGAAGTGGATGTGAATCCAGACTTGAAGGAACTGAACATCCAATGAATCTACCTCCACCAGCTCTTCGGTAATGGTTGAGAGACCAAAAGGTCTCGGCTGAGATGGTCGGTGCTGGGTTGACTCGTTTCGGAAGTTGCTCAAACAGTTCCACCACGGCTGCGTCAATGCATCCCAAAACCTTTGGAAAGATGATCAAGCCATCCAGACCTAGTGCAAAAAGGTCTATAGTCTTCCATTCATCACGGTGGTCCTTCATTAGTTCCCTTATGTGGATCCACTCAATTCCTTGCCCGTTACCTTTGTTTCGGAGTCGGTCAGTCACCATTTTTCATCAACTCTGCAATCTTAGCCAGTCAGTTCTTGAAAGGCTGACTCTTGATGTGTTTGATGTAGGCTCACTCCAGTTTAATACTTTCACAGTGTAGTATACCTCGATGGTAGGTACCATGTCCTCCTGGTTAAAAGTGAAGAACTGTATCCCAGGTTCAAAAATTGAACCAAGACTCTGATTAAGGGCTCATCGGTCTTAACATGAAGCAAAAATGCAATGTCACCATACCGCTGACTGAACTTCTATTTCCGATCATTTTTCTAACTATCTCAGATATCTCGAAGTTCTTGCACATTATTCTGTTTTAGGTTGATAGAGGCGTAGCTAACCAGCACTGACACATAGCTTCCTTGAAGACTGTCTCCCTTTCCTTCTGGTCTTCTCGGACCATAGTCGTACCTCGGGGTTTTTAATCTCTTGTTACAACACCTTTGTCCATGGATTCAGATTATTCGAGTTTAACAAACAGTTTTAGTGGATCAATGACCTATTTTATGATGCAAGTGATGAAAATAAAATAAAAGAAAGATGAAAAGAGTTAGTGAGGTGAAAAAAAAATAAAAAACGATCATAAAATGAAAGTCCTACCCCACATGATCTACCCACATGCTTATTATTCCTACCCGGACATGATCTCTATCCCGCATGCTACTTTCAAACAAATCCTAACCGCATATTGTCTAGTTCGCATGCTTTGAATAGAAACTAAAGCAGGAAACAAAGCAGCCTAGGGTTTGGAATGAGATTTTGGGGTGGGCTCTAATTCTCCATGGTCTCCGGTTTAGGTGCTAAAAAATGGTACCCGAGTTCTCCTTGCTGGTGCCCCCTTGGGTTTGCCAGACCCTTAGTCCTAAACCATCACAGGCTTGTGTGGACTAAGTTAAACTCGAGAGGAAAACATTCCTTATGCCCCATACGGAGAATAAATTCACACGAAGGCATAAGGTATATGAATCCCGAAGGTTACTTGCTAGGCCCATACGGAGAATAAATTCACACGAAGGCGTCGCTTTCACCCCACTTAAATAGGGTTCAGAGCTCGGGTAGAGCCTTTAGATGAAAAATCTTTAAGGGCTGAAATCATTAAAAAACGGTCAGTACAACTATTTACTTCGAAAATATAATCAAAAGTAAGCAATAAGGATCGAAATGTTACCTTAAAATTTAAACTTACCCTTTTCATTAAAAAGCCAACTGGAAATTACCTTAGCCTGACTCACTTACGGTCCCCAGCGGAGTCGCCAAGCTGTCGCAACCGTCTTTCGGTTGGGCCCCGGAATTGGGCTTCGACTTGAAAAATGTGGATTGGAGTCGTCACCGATCATTTATTTAAAAATAAATGGGTTGATCGGATACCCTATTTCTTACCTGATCTGCGTCTTACCAGAAATATGTCAGGCTCGGGAGTCGGTTACGGTCAAGGAAGGATTAGCACCCTTGAACCGCCCTTTCGGTACTACGTAATTTCCAGTTGTCTTAATTAAGAAAAATAACAAGTTAAATTAAAAGGTAAAGTTTCGATCCTAATTACTTACCCTTGATTGATTTGAAAAAAAAATTCGAGAAATGTGTTAGATAAACAAGGTAAAGAAAACAAATAAGATACAATGGAAAAATAAAATAAATAAGTAAGATAAGAAAAAAATAGTAAAGTAATATTTATATTTTTTTCCTTTTTTCAAATATTATTATATATAATTATTACTTTACTATTTTTTTCTTATCTTACTTATTTATTTTATTTTTCCATTGTATCTTATTTGTTTTCTTTACTTTGTTTATCTAACACATTTTTCGATTTTTTTTTCAAATCAATCAAGGGTAAGTAATTAGGATCGAAACTTTACCTTTTAATTTAACTTGTTATTTTTCTTAATTAAGACAACTGGAAATTACGTAGTACCGAAAGGGCGGTTCAAGAGTGCTAATCCTTCCTTGACCGTAACCGACTCCCGAACCTGACATATTTCTGGTAAGACGCAGATCAGGTAAGAAATAGGGTATCCGATCAACCCATTTATTTTTAAATAAATGATCGGTGGCGACTCGAATCCACATTTTTCAAGTCGAAGTCTAATTCCGAAGCCCAACCGAAAGACGGTTGCGACAGTCGTGATTCATCATCATCTTCTTTGGAGAAAAGAAAAACACGAAGCCTAGCTAGCAGAGGGTTGTGACTCTGTGCTAACCGATCGTATTCATCAATCATGTTCTCCAGGTCTTCATCAGTAGTCACTGAAATCAACGCGTCAAGATCCTCATTTGGGAGTTGATACTTAACACTTAAGTTGCCAATTCATAATCAGTAAACAAAAATATCAAAATGAAATTATAAATATGATATGTGGAAATGAAATGATTAAAGAAAGAGAATCTTGTATTTTTATTTGGTTGCCTGAGAGTCTGGTGAGCTTGGTGAGGAACGCTGAGAAGGGAGTGGAGCGATGGACGGGGACGATGCGCGTATCACCGCCGACATAACGGAGATTGATTTACGTGCGGACAAGGGAGAATTTTGCCGCCGAAGCTGCACATGAACCGTACGCGTGTATCGGCATATTGAGGAGCAAAATGTTCGGAGCGTGTAGATGACGCGACGGAGTCGGTGGTGGAGTCTAGCTCAGAGAGGTGGTGTGACGACATGTTTGCCGTGCTGGAAGTTTCTTGTTGCTGTTAGAAAACGTTAAAGCAAATAAATATATAAATTTTCTTTATTTGTTGATTTCTCCATTAAAGGACGATTCTGAACCGTTGATAGCCTTTTTGATTTTTGATGTTGCACGAGAATCGACCCTCATAATGCGCATTAAAGAAACGCCTTCAAGCTAGTTCATGACTTAAATATTTTATAAAATAGTAAATTTTAATATTATAGTTGACATCCGCGTGAACCAAACAACTAAATAGTTAAAATAATAATAATTATTTATAAAAAATATTAGATTTGAATATTAGAGACTACATGATATTAAATATTTATTGTCAAACGTTCTATATTTTTTAAAACAAATATTGTCACATGTAAACATTTTAAATTAATTAAATAAAAATATTTACACCCAAATGTTTTTGAAAGAAATTATATAAAATAATATCTAAAATAAAATCAATATTATTTTAAAACAATATAGGTACTTTTTTATTACGTCATTATTTTATACAACATACTATTTTAGTAAAATCTAAAATTAATATAATCAAATAATTGTATATATCTCCCGATAAGATTTCTTAAGCAAAATCCATTTTGTAACGTGTAACGTTTGCGTGATTCCCTTGCTCTCAAGGTCACCAATTGTGGAGTACATTGTTTTGACCTTTCAGGTTGCCGGTGGTGAGCCGTGGGATTCGAAGGGAACCGGCAGAATAGAACTAAATGAGAACGAACACTCAAATAATTTTTTAAAGATTATTATTTCAAATAATTTAGTTTTAACATATTACGTATTTGACGTTAATACAGAACTAGCATTTAATTACTTTTTAAAATACCTTTAAATATTTCAATAAAAAAAAACCCCTCAATTACTCAGACAATTAAAAAAACACTGTCTAGATTACAGAGTACTCCACGATCCATGTTATATTTGTGCATAGACAGGATAGAATAAACAGAAAGCGATGCAGAAGTTGAGATGTAAAATTGTAGAATGACTGGGAGGTTACTGATCCACCGTTGATATGGTAGCTACTGGAGGTGCTGTGAATCTTTATTAATTGAATAACATCATATAGTTGTGATGATTTCTTGCATTTAAGACTTAAGAGAGTGGATTCGTTTGTTTTCCCTTATAAAAACGCATTAAAATTTGTAATAAAGCTTTCAATATCAGTGTATAATTTTTATAAAAACAGAGATAAAACACGAATCAAACGGCATTAATATTAAGGAATTTGTTATTATATTCCAATTTGAGTATAAAAAAATGTTAAATATATAATTGTTTATTGTCAAATGATTGAGATTATAAGAACAAATATTACATTGTACTTACCTCAAATGTATAAAAGAAATTGTATTAAAGCTTTCAATTTTTTTATTAATCTGGGATTAGTATAAGATAATACTGTTTAAAGATAACTCTCAATGCCCAGACTCCTGGTATTACTGGTGTTCGAACTTGAAACCTTAAAGAATGACAACAATTCCGTTTCCACTGAAGTTACTCAGTTCGTGCAAAACTTCCAATTTCTACAAGTGAATAATTTGTTTAAAATATAGAGATAACTATACAAATTGATCCTTAAATTTTAAAACTAGTATGCAAATTTTAAAACCCTTTATATCAATTATCAATTTATTAATATCATTTTTATTTTGATCATTTCGTTAAAACGTTGTTAACTCTACTAATTAAAAAAAAATCTAATCTATTTTTTAGGGTCTTGAGAATTAGACCCGTGATCTTCACACAAAAAAAATTCTAGAAGATCACATGTTCAATTTCTAAGGTTTTAAAAGATCAATAGAATTAACAATACATAATGGAAAAATAAAAATGAAATGATATTTGATAGTTAAAAACTTATAAAATGTTTTCGACTTTAAAAACTAATTTAAAATGAAATCATAATTTAGAGACCTGATATAAAATATTTTAAAATTTAAGAACTAATTGAAAATTGAGATTATAGTTTGAGACTCTAAAAATGTGAAATTAATTTATTGGTTTTGAAATTTAATAAAATGAAATTACCGTGGCCCACTTATAAAGGGGGGTGTTCTAATTTTGACATTTTATGTTCAATTATATGACCAACCTTGTCCTGCCTCAGTTGCGTTTACTTAGTAAACAGCAACGATGATGAAACGAAGATTCTGAGACGTTAAGGCAACGGAAGCTAAATTAGGGTGGGTTTAGGTCGGAGCAGATAGGAAGGACCTTCCGGTTCAAAAATCAATGACTTTACTTACCAGCTATTCAGAACCTAGTTATTATAGCTATCTAATCATGGATGATCAAATATGGAATTTCAAAGCAGAACCTAAGCAAATGAAAGGAGAAGCAAAATTAAAATTAAAATATAGACAGCGGACTGGTGCTTTTGACAAATTGACGAAGCTAGTACAGATGTTTTTTTTTTTTTTTGAAAGATGTCGAGATAGGAAAAAGAGGAAAGATGTCGGGGGTACCTGGGTCCAGATGTCACTATTCAGGAAAATTTTTTATATAAAATGATGAATTTAAAATATAATAAATAATTATATGATTATTTTATAATTTTTAATAGTCGATAGAATAAAAAAAAGTAACATTCTATAGTTTAAGGATTATTTTGTAACTTTTGATAGTCAGAATGATTAACTAAACAACATCCTATAGTCATAGATTATTTTTATATTTTACCTTAAATTTTAAATATAGTTACTTAATTTTTATGAAAATATTTAATAAGTAAATCAATTTATTATTAAGATTAAATTATTATAATAAATATACAAAATGAGTATAAACATAATATGAATAAAGTATCACATAAAAATAATATCTGAACAAGATATATTAATATTATGAATGTATCATAAATATACAATTATGTCAAATTTTGCATAAATAAAGTATACACATATTAACATTTAAATATATATAATCTTTTAAATATAATTAAAATAAAATATATATCACGATTAGAACAACAATATAAATGTTTTTTTTTTAAAAAAATGAAATATGAGCAACTTGATTAATTGACCAAATATAATTGCTCCTGATGTGAATATGTTTTAGTAAAAAGGAGATAAAAAAATGTGAATAACATTAGTTATTTTTCTAATTATCCCCAAACATAACTTAAAGATATTGATTAATTATCCAATAAAAGATTATTTTCAATTATAAATTCATCAATTCTATTGTAATAAAAAAAAATTCATTAATTAGTCGAGTGAATAAGGATATTCATGTTGTTCCAAGTTATATAAATTCGAATATAGATATTTGTCTTAGAATATAATATATCTCTACTTAATCTTAAAATATTAAAAATAAAATAATATAAAAGATAAATAACATGAATTATTTATTCAAATTACTCTAAATTATAATTTTAAATACATTAATTATTTATTTTATAAATTCTACCAAAAATCACAATAATTATATTATTTAGGTGGGACAAGATTAAAACAGAGGAAGATAACTTTTATTACCTTTTCCTACTATGCATATAAGGTCTTTTCAAACTTCACCCAAAGTCACAATTTAATTACATTGCTTCAGTGGCACATAATTAAAGAAAATGGATATCACTATGCATATAAGATATTTTCAGTTTTTATTTTTACTCTTATCATTCAACAGGGACCGAGGAAATATTAGAAAAAAGAAAATTGATGTTGGCCTTCAGCAATATTTGCAGTTGCCATATAATGATACAGAACCCGGTTCGGCTGTTGCTCATTAGGAGAAATAACCTATTCTGTTCGTGGGAAAACCTGGAAGTCGGATGGACTCCGTGACTCAAGTTTATGGAGAATCAGAGCGTCTTTTGTTCTTCTAAAATTTTTGGTCCAATAGTATTTTTACTTCTTATTAGTTTAAAATTAAGTTAAACCAAAATTTTACCGTATTATTTTGAACTTAAATAATTTCCGGGTGTCGTTTGCCTCAACACCGACGGTGCTTTTCTTCCTTCCTCCGGTAATGGTACAACAGGAGGTCTTTCCCGAAACTAGACAGTTTCTTGTTTATTTGCTTTCAGGCAGTATATTGGGAAATCCACTGTGCTTGACACTAAGTTATGGGCAATTCTCATCGGCCTCCGCCTTGCCTGGACCAATGGCTTTTCTCGTGTTCTAGTTCAAACAGACAGCTCGGATGCCTTGAGTTTGTTATCTCCTCCTTCTAAAGATAGCCCCCTCAGCCTCATTAGATCAATTGCCCTCGTCTATGATCGGCAATGGCATGCCACGTTCCACAGGATTTATCGTGAAACAAATGCGGCTGCTGACTTTATTGCGAAGATGGACACTCCGAAAGATGGTCCTACCCTAGTTTTCGGCTCCTTTTACCCCCGTCTTCAAGCGCTCCTCCACCGGGACATTCATGGGCCCCCTTATTTTCGTATAACTCGTGCAACGTAAGGGTCGATGACCCTTCTTTCATTCAAAATAAATAAATAAATAAATAATTCTCTCTCTCAACATCTGATCAGATATTTGTTTTTGGATAGACTAAATTAAACTTTGATGGATGTTGTAAAGGTAGAGGAGGAACAGGTAGCATTGGAGGCGTCTTTGGGAACCACAAGGATGAATTTTCACTTGGATATTCTGAACCTATAAGGAGAACCACAAGCACTATTGGGGAACTATCTGCGTTACGATTTACGAAGAGGCTTGGAGTTGATATTGGAAAATGGTCGGACCGATGTAGGACTCGAAGGCGATGCCAAGACATTAATTTGCATAGTTGTCCGTTGGAGAAAGCTTAAATGTGCCCGACTACAAAAATATATTAGCCACATAAACTTGATCATACCAGAGAAGCTCCGGTATTTTTAAATAAAAAGAATAATAAGTGGAAAATAAAAAAAAATTAAAAGACGACATCATCATCTATGTTAATTTTTTAATAGTGTAACAAAAAAGAAACAAAATGTAACATTAAGTATGATTTTGAAAAAAAAAATTATATGACCAAAATAGAAATAAAAATAATGAGTGACTAAATAAAAATTTTGTCCTTTTTTAATTATATATATTTGTAATTTTAGAGGGTCCTGGACAGGTACCCCTCCGACGGAAGCTTAACAATTGCGTCTGTGATTTCATATCTATATGGAAGGCAAGAGAGCTTTTGATAAGTTTGCTCAAATTGAACATCATTCTTCGTAGACGATGAACCGATTCCGATTATAATACAGTTGAAAAATAAACTCCACAGGCGACGGTATAATAGATCATTCTTCGTAGACGATAAACCGATTCCGATTATAATACATTGTACATTTCACTATTTGTTGATTCCTCTTCCAGTCTGCAATTTTTCTTTCTTGCCAAATATGCTTAATCTAAGCATATGCATCCCTTTTTTTCACATGTAACTTCACTGTATATAAATATATAATCAAATTCAGATGTTAATATATTAAGTCGTACCTTTTGAGATATGAGTTTAACCTACCAATCAAATGGTCCCTACCCGGAACCTGGAATTATAAAGAAAATCATGGTATACAAGATAATGAGTTGGATAGTTGGATGTGAGGTTTAAAGGTAGTACAAAATTGATGGTTTCCGGTACAAGAAATGAGTACTACAGACTCGAGTTGCTCAAATGCATTCCACTTTCATTTGGATCACCGCAAAGATGGGGAATCAAAATATTAAAAAATGCTGCTAACATGTAAATTAAGGGGACATGCTGTTTCAAGTAATATGGCAGTACAAGTCAAATTCAAAATTGCATGTACTGCTACTCGTTTATGAGCTTGTTCTGCAACATATATACACACACTGACAAACTAATCGCTCGGCTGAATATGCTTGGATCCTTTAAATGGAACTGAATCAAGCCTATGGAGATTCCCGGAAGGAACGAACATCATTGAGTGCAGCGTTGATGAATTCTGTTACTTTCTGGGATGAATTCACCAGCGCTGCATTCAATTATGCTTTTTTCAGTTCAGGAACAAATGCATATCAAAACTCAAGATTCAAGATAATTATAAATGCTCCAGGTTATGTCTCTCTTTGTTGATTAGCTTCCCCCTCCCCTATATGGAGAAGTAAAACCTTGGGAGAAATTCTTCCGTCATTTTCTAGAATCCAGAGACCAACAGCTCTTATCTTTTCTAGTTTTTCCAGGTCAAAAAAACAGATGCCAAGTGTAAACTGCACAACTAGACTGAGGATTTGATGACTACCCCAATACCATTAATTGGTGTTGAAATCAGGCAGCATGCAAGATTGGAACCAGGTATAAAGAGGCCCTCGACTGCTACGAAGTCTTGTCTCTTTGGTCTATAGAGTTTCTCAAAAAAAAAATAGGATAAGTTTCCCATATTTTATCATTACCCCTTTCCCTTCGTTGAGGTGACGGATTGGTTTTTCAGTTCGTAGCCATGAAAATTTATACTGTAATAGCAATCGGACTTGTAAAAATTGACGGATTAGTGTCACATTCAAACGATTCCAGCATGGATTCAGACTTCAGAGCCTGGTTAATAATGGAACTTGGCAATTAAGTTGAATGCTTGATCAATCGGTTCACTTTGACATTGCCCAAATCCCATCTCATCACAAAATGTATAAAGTAAATACAAGCAAACAAAAAATTCACTTTTTTATTATTCCCACATCAATCAAATTCAAACAAAATGAATAAAATTACATACATACATACATACATACACACAAACAGACAACAGCCTTCTATTATGTAACCTTTAAAAGAATGTATCACAAGATCTACCCAATAGACTGTAAGTTAAGAGCTAACGTTTCTTCACTGATGATTCCTTCTGTGAATTGAAATACACTGCAGCAACTGGAAGCCCCAGCCTATTTTGAGCAGCAAATCGGCGAGTGCTGAAGTTGGCACGCACATCTGCCACTTGAATCCTTCCTTCCATGGTTTCTTCCTGCTTAAAGACTGCCAAAATATAGCGGTGAATCCCTGTAGGAGGTTGTGGTCCCATGTAAGCCACCAACTCACTTCCTGTATCAGATGAACATTTAGATCAAATGAATTTGAATCTCTATGCCCTGATAATGATTGAGATGTAAGAAACATATCAATGGCGAAGCTATACCTTTGGTAGCATCATGTCCCTCAGGAATATCTACAACAAGCCTGCAACATAAACATTATTTTTAACAAATTTTACGTTGTAAGAAACTAAAACTTTCCCACTCTTACAGATGCAGTGGCAGGTATAAGCATAAAATGGCTTATAAATTACCAATGAAGCCACTCTCTCCATCGAGGTTCGCTTGGACTTGGGGCATCCGGGTCAACCATAACCTACAAATCATCGCCAAAGGTAAGAAGCCTGTTTAGATCACTGCAAAGTTATGTGTAAACACAAGTTTGAAAGAAATGCATACGAGAGTGTACAAGTTGGAAGAGAATGGATGGCCAAGAATTTGGACATGAGGTTTATCAGCAGCTACAGATGGCTTGATGTCACAGCCATTAGTTACTTGCTTGTTGCCGAACTGGACAGTGAACTCCGATGCCGGAGTGAACATGTCGAGCACATCTCCGATCACTCCGCCAACAACCAGTGTCCCAACGGACCGCGCCATAGTGTATACTAGACTAGATATTTGTGTTTTGTCTTTGATTGAAGTAGTCAGATTTATATAGTTTGGGAATTTTCCCTCTCGGTTTGCAAAGTCCAAGTACCTTTGGGGTAACAGTAAGTAACCAAGTGAAATTGGCCAGTTGGGTTTTGCCGATACCTGACACGTTGAGGGACAACTTTGCTGAACTTTGCACGTTGCCTTGTCCACGATTGAAAGTGCCAAGCGGACACGTGTTGGTAATTTGGACATGCGTCGGTCATCTGCCGGCAACCGAATTCCTCAAAATGACTGAACTATCCTGTAATCTATTTCATAATTACAACGCCTGTTTCCTTGTGTTGGCTGTTGCTTATGTCAAGTCTCAAGGGTCAGATATAGATTCCACTGTTACCAAACTATTAACAAAAGACTTGGGATCAAGTGTGCAAAATCTACAATCAAACCACTAAAGGAAAAGTGGGGAATTCATGTTGGTCGACGGTTATTGTTTTATATGGAAAGGCTACATGAAAGCAAGCAAGATCAACATCATCAACCATATATTTTAATGGCAGAACACACAATTTGGTGGCATAATCGGATGCATTAATGGGCTTAGTCAAATGGATAATGGAGAAGTTTGTTTGGATCATTAATAATATCCATCATTTTGGATGCTTCCAGTAACCATTATTTAGTAGTCTTATCTTATATTTTTACAATTAATTAATTAATTTGATTAAACTAAAATAATAAGGAAAGCCTAACCAGTCACACTTCGACTTAGTTTCATTTTCTTTCTAATTCCTGACTTGCCTGCTTACCATAACCAAAGCTTATGCAAAATAAAACTTAATTCCTAAAACTAAAAGGGTCTTATTAACCATAATTAATAATTCACTCATAACCCTTAAGGAGTCCTATCCACATCCTTTGTTTCAATTCAACTTCCTAATTCAATCCACCCTTCAACTTTTCTTTTCTTTTATGGTCAATGTAGTTGAACCATCACGTACTACACTTCCATTGGGTTACTATCTTCAAGTAAGCACAATAACTGTTAACTTTCAACCATAAACCGAAAAATTTTCCTTCACAAATCTATAGCTTTCATTGAAACATAGGTCATTTCTTTTTCTTCTTGCACTAGTACACTTCTCATACCAGTACGAGAGACGCCACTATAAATCATGTAATCCTTGTAGTTTGCAGAACTTATCACACTTTTCTTATTTTAACAGTCTGCGCTAATTGTAAAGGAGTAATATTATGTATTAATCTATTCACTAACATCTCCGTCAATTGCCAATTCCAACAAAATTCAAGCCCGTTCACTTTAAATTGAAAGTTTCAATTTATCTTATTTTTTTATATTTTCTATTGATAAAATATTTTTTATTTTTAAAACTTTATAAATTCATTCTCCCTTGAAATTTTAAAAATTGATTCCCTAACATTACAAATATGCATCCATCCCAATACAAACTATTTTGACACTTTCCCCGGGTTCGTGCAACGATCCATATTCAATTTGCTATCCAAAATCAGCCGGCATGCGGTCATCACCCACACTTGCATGTATCTATGGCTTCTATTTGCACATATACTGACAGTGGGCTACATCAATGGTCTAAGCCCATGAACCACCATAAATATTAATCCACCGTTCATTCAAAGTTCTACACGAATGAGAGAGTTTTCATTTGGTGACTAACACAAATAACGATTCAACGGCATATGTGCTACTTGTCAATAATTAATAGCCATAGCAGCCGAGGCTGTTCACACATAGGAAGCCACTTCATTTATTTTTTTATTTAGAAATCAACTTTCAAACAAACAACATATGCATGTCTGCTTCTCTAATTGAAGCAGACAAAATCCTTCCTTTAGAAAAAATCATCATCTTTATCTATTCTATATTCTAAAATATCATCCCAATAACGTGAAAAGTTAATCAAAAGTCCCATTTTTAAAAAAAATCCACGAACATATAATAATTTCAACGATCTCACATTTGTTTTCTGACCCAATTTTTTTCACATTTTCTTGCACTGGTTGTCATCTAAAAAGCAACAAAGAGAAAAACATGAAAAGCAAGTAACAAAAATAAAACAATGGCAAATTAGGGCAGAAACCCACTTTAGAGGGAGTTGCCGGTCAGTGGTTCAAAATGTTTGAAAGAAGAAAATTTCTTTGGGCGGTCGAGAAAATGGAAACGGACAATGGGAGGGTGTCCTTTTCTCAGGCGCTGGTCGGCTCATTCCCACAGATAATAAATACAACACTATTTCAATCTTGACGCATAAAAACGATAAATGATTATTTTGCGTATAGATGACGTAAAGCTTACATTATTACAAGGGCAGTGGGAACTTTCGGGTCAAAAGAAGAATTATGTTTCTGTCCGTACCAGTAGAAGTAGATAGGGAAGTTGGTCTGCTTGTAACACGTATTGAACAAAATAAAGAAGCGAGGCCATGCACGAGTTTTATGAGAGATAAATGAAAAATACACTTTCTCTTTTTCGAAATTAAAGACTTCAATTAGCCGGGAGACGTATAATCGGAGAACATTTGGTGCTTTGCGCCGCGTACGTACAAGGATCCTGTACCTTGGACGACATGCCATTCGAAGAAAACATATCTTTTTCACTGCATTTACTGACAAATATTACTACGAACTACTAACACTAATTATTTTTGACCCGCAACTTATAATCAAACGAGACAAATTAACTACAGCATGTTTAGAATTTGTACTCGAAATCCCCGTACAGTGTTTTCCTTTTAAAACTACTAATGAGTGTTAATCATTGATTACCCTGAAATGTTATTGATTAATTTATTGCATAAAACCCTACACCCCACAGGCAACAAGCAAAAGTAGTACTTATGACATGATCATTGAAAAGAGAGAATCGGCGAGTTCCAGTGTTACCTGTCAATGACAAGGGATCTCTCCAAAACTCTGGATACCAATCTCTGTTACCGTACTTAACAACTGATCAGCATAGGCGTGAATTCGAAGAGTTATGGATTTTTCATAAAAATTTGAAGAATTATATTAAAATTTTCAAATATTATAAAAATTCTATATATTTAAGATGTGATTTCTAAGTAGGGATGGCAATGGGATGGTTTCGGGCTGGGCATTGGTCCCCCGTCCTCGTCCCCTTTTAAAAAAACTCGTATTCGTCCCCGCCTAAAAAACCGCTAGAATTTAAATGGGGATCCACATCGGGTAATCGGGGAAAATCGCAGGGAAACGGTCCGGCCCCTTTAGCATAAACGATTATTTAAACGGATATCTTGCCGGGTATCGGGCCAGATATATATATTTAAACTAAATATATAAATATTATATATAATTTAAATTAAATTAATTAATATTATATATATATAATAATTATTTTTAATATTTATCGGGTCGGATATTAGGCCGGGTATTCAGGTAATCGGGGCGGGGATTATCAAACTCGTCTCTGTTTCCGTTTAAAACATTCAATTTTTCCCGTCCTCGTTTATCATCCCGAATCGACCCGTTTAATTCGTTTTTTGATTTTTCCCAGACGGATTCAATTTTTTTTTGCCATCCCTATTTTTAAGCAAAAAAATAATAATGATTGGTTGAGCCACGTGTCCACCCAAATGCTGTGGTGATTGAGACATTAAGCTCAAGGTTTGACAAGTGAAGCATGGGATCATGGGCGTGAAGAGAGATGATGACGCCAGAACAGCACAAGAGGCACGCCATGTTTTTCAATGAAAGCAATCGCAATGGTGGTCCCATCCTCCACCTGCGCTTAAGGTGGCCGCCAGTACATCGACAAGTGCCCCTTTACCTTTTTGTTTACTATTTTCAGGTCAAACCTCGGCCATTATCTTAACCCCCATGCATATTTTACTTTATCAATAATCACTCCTCCGAAAAAGACAGTAGCCATTACAGGTTGCATGGACACGTGTCCGATATCTGACGAGTCCGGTCCCGGAAATCCTTCTAGAATTTGACTTATTTTCTTGATATTTGACCCAAGATCTTTCTCGCGTATGATTGTTTATCTTTTTGTTTTCGATGGTATTAATGATTAATACCGACTCTTTTGGTTAATATTTTTTTTTTGGTGCTGCTTGGAAAGCTTTCTAGTTATAGGTAGGGGTGAGCAAAACTCAATTCATCTCAAAAAATTGATTTTTTTTTAACTTAACTCGACTCGAATTAATTTCGAGTTCTAATTTCATAAGTACGGCTCAATTCAAAATAAAATTCAAGTTCAATCTGAGTTGTAAAATACAACTCGAATATTAACTTGAATAACTCAAAATTTTTAGTAATTAGTAGATTGATTTTCAAATTTGAATTGAGTCTCTCGATTTTTTATCATAAATGTATATCACATATGAAAAACATATAAATAAATACACATGTATTGTATATGGTCATAAAAAAACCATTTAAATTAGAATCAAATCATATCATAATATTATAAATATTTATAATTAAATTTAAACAAAAACTCAAAAATTAGACTCGACTCGAAAAAATTTATAGTGAACTTCGAGGTATAAAATAGAATTCGTTAACTCGAATAACTTAAATTTTTTGACTTACTCGACTCGATAACCCTAGTTATAGGCAAAGATTGCCTATATCAGGGAAGTGCAAAATGTTAGATGTTTTTATTTATTTTGTGCCGTAACAATATGAACAGAGCTTATGTTTTCATTAATAAGTTGTCCTTTATTTAAAATATATTTCGAGATTTGAATAAAAATATTTTTTTCTCTTATGATATTAAATGTTTATAAAATTTTCATAATTCATTTAGTCGTACATATATTTCACATGTCAATAAACTTTATTATTTTTGTGATTAAGTGATATTAATGTCATTTAATTTAATTTTAGTGTCTAAAAAGAGTATTGTTTTTTTTAACGTCTTATGTTCGAGCAGTTAAGTCTGCAGGGTCCGTGAATTGTCAATAATTAAGAAATAATATCAATAAATATTATTCATATAATCCTTCTAGACTATTAAAAAATTATAGATATATAGGATGATTATGTCATGCTCGACGAGTACCGATGAACACTAGTAATTTAATTTATAAAATTTTAAAATTATAAAGTACTCAAATTGTAATTATAAATTAGTTAAAAATCTAAATGTAAATTATTTAAAATAAAATATTAACTCCTAAATTTAAAAATCTAAAAAAAAATTGCTTTGAAGTCGTCATCGTCGTCGCCGTCGCTGTTGTTGTTGTTGCTATTGTCATCGTTACTATTATTGTCATCATTGTTGTTATCGTCGTTGCTATTATTGACACTGATGTTATCACTATCACAACAGTTGTTGTTGTTGCCGTCACTGCTACTGCCATCATTATTATTGATGTCGTCACTGTCGCTATTGCTGCCACCGTCGTTGTTGTCGTCGTCACCGCTGCTATCGCCGCGTCAATGCAAAAAAAATAATTTTGGATTTTTTTAATTTATGGGTTAATATTTGATCTAAATATTATTTAAAATAAGATTATAAAAAATAATGTAATTTATATTTTATTTTAAATAATTTACGTTTAAATTTTTAACTAATTTATAATCACACGTTAAGTACTTTATAATTTTAAAGTTATAAATTAAATTAATTGTACTTTAATTGTGTTCATCGATACTCGTCAATCGTTGTAGAATTTTCCATATATATATATATATACTAAAAAATAAGATGTAGAAATAAATAAAAATATCGTGGACGTAAAGTATCAATAATGCAAACTTCCCATTAATGGATGTGAATAAGAAAATCTTGAAGAGGCAGGATAGGATCTTGCTTCATCATACTTTAGGCTTCGTAAAAATGTAACAAAATTATTTATTACAATAGAATTTTACAAGTATCTACAACTCCACTGAATCCAAACAAAAACCAGGAAAAAAAGGACTCCTTTTTTGAGTTTTTTTTTTTATTTTGGACCTACATGAAATCATTAACATCCAAAAAATCTGGGATTTCAAACTTCAAAAGGTTGCTGCCGTAGCTGTCTCTTTCGTCTTCAGTGCCGCTACCGTTGTTGCATGTCGAATTCGAATTCAGTGGAGTTGGACTCGATGAAGGCGTCGATAAAACCGACGCGAAGCCGAAACTCAGGTTGCTGTTGTTGGAATGGAAATTCGAGGTCTCTGATAATGAAGGATCCATGACAGTTTGATGGTATTGATTAGAGCCGTAATAGTCATAGTTTGGCGGTGCCGGCACGTAATCTTCCCTCAAATTTGAAGGCAACGCATCGCCTTGCAAGTCATTTAAGTCCGAGAAATTCGATGGGAATGGGTCCATATTCACGAGTTGTGCTTCATTTGAAAATGGATTAATACTGCAAGGACTAATATTCAACGAGGTGTAGGCTGGGAGTTGTTGGACTTGCGTTGGCAGATCATGGTTCGATTGCATTAATGGTTGGTATTGGTTTTGGACTTGGGAACTGCAAAGCTGCGATGACATGAAAGAAGTGGCAAGCTTTAGAAGCTCAGGGTTAACCAAGGAATTGACTCCGAGTAGCCTTGAAATGCTAACTGGGGACTGGTGGTAAAGAGAGGAGCTTAGAATTGAGGAGAGGTCAAGGAGATCCAGTCGAGTACTATGAGTGACCGGATCGATCCCCATCCGTAGAAGCCTCTTTCTGATGTGTGTGTTCCAATAGTTTTTTATTTCATTGTCTGTTCTTCCGGGCAACCGAGCGGCAATGGCAGACCACCTATAAATATTCAAAACATAACATTAATTGATAAGAAAACAAAGGTAGAAGTAGAACTACAAAATAGCAAAAAGTAAACTTACTTATTGCCCAATATCCTGTGTAGCTGAATGATTGTCTCTTCTTCTTCGAAAGAAAATTTCCCTCTCTTGATATCAGGCCTCAAGTAATTTGTCCATCGAAGACGACAACTCTTTCCGCATCTTTGAAGACCTATTGTATATTAACCATTCAAAATACTGAAACCAATTAGCATAGAGTCCATTACATTTTACAAAAAAAAAAAAAGGAACATAAACCAAAACAGTAGTAAATACATACCGGCATTCTTTGGCAGAGTTCTCCAATTCCCATACCCATGCTTTTGAATATAATTAATCAACTTCTGATCCTCCTCTTGCGTCCATGGCCCTTTCTTTAGCCCATTTTTGTCACAGCAAGGTGATCTTCCCATGGTGATTGTTGCAGTTTCCTTACAAAAAGCTTTGCCTTTTGGTTATGATATTACAGTAATACGGCTTTGCCTTTTCGTGCGGGGAACGTACTTGTATAAATAGCAATAAGTGAAGGGGTAAAATAACATAAGCTAACTAATAAGGATTCGGTACCGTCCACTGTTTATCACCGTGGCAACGTGTCCTCCTTCTGAGGTAAAAAGAATGAACTTAATTTTCCGGCGAAGAGAGTTTTAGATAACTATGTATTTCATGTGTGTTAATATATTGAGAAAATAAATATTGAAATGCTGCATTGACTAGCTGTCACCAATATGAAATTGCCACGTGCCCCTTTCTCCCTTCGAATTTGCATGGCTGCGATTTTACGAAGATTGGGTTTGACTTCTTTGAGTTGTGTGACTAACTATTGTCTGAATGAAAAGACCATTTTCCCCACGGAAGCAGGACCAATTACGTTCCCACCAGTGAAGGGTAATAACATCATTTTCTCCCCTTTTTAATGATCAATGGATTAAATGCTTTATTTTGAGGGAGATGAAAATGCTTTATATTATTATTAGTATTAAGTAATAAATGCGTGCAGAGTATTTAATTGGAGGGATGGCAATAATGGAGTTGGGTGTTTGCCGAAATATATGAACATCAGGAACCATTGAAAAAAGAGATGTCCTCCAAGGCAAGATATAATTCAGCAAACAAATTTTTGGAATGATTTCCCTTCATTAGCGTTGGATCCATGTTTATTATAAATACATAGTATTAATAAGTAAATTATAATAATGATTTTACTGAAACTAATTGATTAAAAATAAATAAATTGTCAATTAAGCTTTGAGACCTTTAATTAATTTGAGTTGGATGAGTTAGTTAATTAATTTTGTGATTATAATGGTTGATTTTTCATATGTATTAAAAAATATAATTTTAAAACACGTTTGGTACGTGTAATTAGAATTAGGAGCCTAAAAGTTGGTTCTTGTATTTGCAATTCTTACTTTTTAGTGCTAATTTCTGGCTTCACACTGTAATTAGTCAACACATATAAAACAAAGGAAGCACAATAAAACGAAAGACAATAAAGTTTGATTTTTGCGTATTTATTTATAACTGTAGTCCATCTTGGTTTGACTTTCTATCTTTTTTTTTTTTTAATGTGAATAATGTCTTCACCATTTTTATCTGTCATTCTTTGGTATAACGTAGCTACCTTCTTCAAAACCCAATTACGATCAAACTTGAGAAAACATACTTGATCGGCACTAGGCCCGAGATAGGGAAAGCTACCTCAACAATTACTTTTTTTTAATAATCACCATATACATTTTTAAAAGCAAAGTTGAGTGCAATTGTCAAGTAATTATAAGAAATTAGATACAAGGCAAACACGTTAGCTTAGTGTTGTGGTCCTCGTTTTGGGAATAACTTGTAAACTTGAATTAAACAATGCCAAAAGTAATGCAACGTTTTAGAGTGAAGTTAAGATTGGTCCTTTGCCGCAATTAAAAATATAACCGAGTGGTCTAAATTCTCAGCCACATTTGAAATATGAGGCGATTTCGTGTCATATACCCAGCAAAACGTCGAGAATTCAACTTGGTTGACTTGATGGAGCAATTATTATTGACGTTAAACTGAAGTGTGCATGAGGTGTAGCATCTCTGGAAACCATTGTATATTATGACAATTTGTTCCAAGTTTCGATCTACCAATTGGCAGACTCTCTCGTTCACATCAACAGCTTCAAAACAATCACGACGGATCATAAATTTATATTTGAACGAGCTGATGGTGTGTAAGAGTTAAAACACTGCAAACTAACTGTGAGTGGAATATCGTTTGATGTGGGTGAGACCCCATTTTTGGTGTTTCTGCCACTGGCTTTTGACCAAGTGTAGTTGGTTCAACCGCTAGTCGTGTATATATTAACGACGATAAAGGCACTATTGATCGGTCTACATTTTTAGTAAAAACTAGAAAACTACGGATTTGCCATAAAATAAATGTATGTGGTAGAATCTAGGAAGGTACATGTCCAAAGCGGGACCAAAAAGGTTAACTATTAATTAATTATAATACACATTTAATATTTTATCATTTTCATATTGGACACGTGTGAATCAACTACGTGTTTGTTGGAAGTTAAAACTACAGTGTCCATTGCCGATCCAATACAGGCAGTCCTTTCCTTGCATTTTATAAATCTTTCGTTAATTTTACGATGTTTTGTTTTGCATATAAGTGTGAAGTCACGTGAACACACTATTTACTTCTGCTTTGCCTTTTATACAATAAATAGACATATCATTTTAGGTTAATTACGTTTGTACGTGGTCCAATCATATTCTATTCATTAGCTTACATTATTATCTTTCGCTTTAACCCAATCCCACCTTCTCCAATTACCTTTTCTTAATATCATATCATATCATGATCCGTACGATCAATAATTATAAAAAAAACTGACTTTCTTGGTTAAACATCCAAGGTCACTAACTACTCAAAGAAAAAGAAAAGTCAAGGACCTAAATTACATTTAGGGATGGATTGGAGTCAATCGTAGTGTTCAAATTTATTTGATCTGTTGATCCATAAAAATAATTGCATAATTTTTAGAATACTTAGGGTTCAATTAGTTTTAGAAAATATAAGTTATTATTTTTAGAAAACAAATAACGTTGAAGATTAGAAAATAATTTATGGAAAATGAAAACAAAAATAAGTGAAACTATTAAAATATAAAAATATATTTTCAGTATTTCCTTTAAAATTGTTTTGGAAATATCAAAAATAGGAAAACATGAGATTTAGATTTTAACTTAATTTACACATTCAAATCCTTTAAACAATATTTTTTGACTTAATGGTATATGAATCCCTCAAACTTCTACAAAAAATAATATGGTTCTTGAGCTTTGATACACTCAATTTGATCCTTAGATTATTTTTTAATAATTTAATTTTGTTGTATTTTTATATTTAATATATTAATAATTGTTTATATTTTATATTTAAATATTTTCTTAATTTTTCTAAAATATCAAGTCTTTAAACATTTTAAAAGAATCAATTAGGTCCTCGAACTTAGCCAAAAAGTCAATTAAGCACCTCTACAACATCATTGTCCATCATGTACTACCATAACATGATCGTGAACCATCACATCAATATTATAGATTGTCATGTATGCTTTGTGAATTGTCACGTAAACATCGTGATAGTCAAGGTTTGATTATGTTAATCAAAAAGTTAGATTGATTTTTTTATTAGTTTAAGGGTCCATTAAGTGTAAAAAAGTTTAAGGACTACACTAGTTCCCCCCCCCACCAAAAAAAGTTTGAGAGCCTTAAAGACCACTAAACATATTTTCTATTTTAACGACTCTTTTGCGTGTTTTTGTTTTCTGCAATATTTTTGTATTTTTTTAATTTAATATATATCCAATATGCATTAACATTATATTTTTTATTATATAAAAAAATTTTGTTATAAATTTCTTATCAACTTTATTCTTTTATGTTTACATAACTCACATATAAAATTTATTTAATGAAATTTTAAATAATTATATTTTAATATAATTATTTAATAACTATTTATTCATTTCTATTTAAAAAAAAGGAGAAATCAAATATATTTTAATTATTTTTATTTCTGAATTGAAATTTTTATTTATATTAATCAAACATGTTTTTTCATTTTCAGAAAACTAAAAATGAGAATTATTTTTTGAAAATAAATACAGAAAATAAAAATATAAAATATTTTCTAGAACGAAACAAATTCCTAAATTAATATATATAATACGATTCTATCTTTTACAAGTCATTGGTCGTGTCTTGGGTCGCAATTTTTGACTCTTCTGGCGAATGGGTATTAGATATTTTTTTTATCTTATATTACACTTTTAATTCTCGGTTCTTAAATTATTTTAACTTAACATCCTAAATTTTTAGCTTCTTTAATTATTTTATATTATAAATTCTTAAGTTATTAAATTTTTTCACTCTAAAATTTTAAATTATTTTTCAAAATATTTATTTTAATCTTAACTCATTCTAAATTTAGTCGTACTTTTTTTAATTTTATTTTTCTGAATTTTTAAATTTTATCTTTGAATTATTTAATTTGTTTCTTTATTTTATTGTATATTATGTAATTTAGACTATTAATTTAAAAAATATATATATATAATTTTAAAATATCATATATTTTAATTTTAATTTATTTTTCTAAATTTTAAGTTTTTTATTTTTATATATTTTAAAAATATAATTTAAGAAAAAACAAGATAAATATAAACAGATATATAAAATAATTCACATAAGAAAAACACACAAAAAATCACATAAAATAAATAAACACACAAAAATATTATATTGGGCTTAAATATAAAATAAATGACTAAATTATATCGTTTTTTTTTTCAAATAGGTGCCTAAAGTATTTTTTGGACCATCCAGGTGCCTAACGTTACTAACGTAACCACTTTAGGTACCCAGACCATAACAGTCGTTAAATGAAAACCGTTATACATTCATTTGCTGAATGTGGCAATGTATTGAGTTAATCGATTGACGAATATAGCCAAGAGGGGGTGAATTGGCAATTAAAATTTCGGTGAAAGCTTTTGCAGAAAATTGAAAATATTTGCACAACAATTTAGAGTGGTTCGACTTTCTCAACCAAAGTCTACGTCCACTACCTTAGCTATCCACACTAAGGATTTTCCAAAAATTCACTAATTTGTCTTTCTTTTGAGGACAAAGAGTAACCTTACAAATCCCTCAAGAATTATACCCCAAAATCTTGAGAATACTCTCTCTCCCAAAGCAAAACAATACAAATTTTGCAAACTTACAAGAAAATCATCAAAAGGCAAGATGTTTGCACAATTCTAGAACAAAGAAAGAACACTCAAGAATAATACAATTGAGCACAATAAGTGTTCTTGAAAGCAAAAATGAATATTGAATGAAATATGCTTGAAAATGCTCAAACTTGAGATTTGATGCTTTCTCTCTTGATTCTTGTTGATTGTTGTTTCTTGTTTTTGATCAATGGCTTCTAAGCTTGTTTAAATACTCCTTCAATTGATTCTGAACGTTGGGGATGATTAGTGGAGTCAATAGAGCCGTTTAAGTGTGAAAACAATTAATAAAACTGCTTGAAGTGTGGGGGGAATCGGTACCCCTCATAGGGAATCAATTCTTGCAGTGTAAAAATTAAAATATTTCGACCGTTATACAAGGGGGAATCGGTACCCCCTGGGGGGAATCGTTCCCTCTGAGCAATCTGTTATTTCTCGGAGCCAAACCATTCAGGGGGAATCGGTACCCCTGGAGGGGAATCAGTTCCCTCTGGGCAGTCTGCCATTTTGGTTTGAGATTTATTAAGAAATGCTTTTTGGCTTGATTAAGGCTCGAAATATTTTGTAAATTTGTTTAGAAGATTAAAGCATATTTTTACACTTTAGTAAGGATTAAAATGAACTTTGAAAGACTTGGAGTAATATTTTGAAATTCGAATAATTATATCGAATATACTTAGAAAATATTTTGTAAAATCTTAAAATTCATTTAACTTAATTTGTTATATTGAAACATCAAAATGTTTTCAACAATCCCCCCCTTTTTGATATAACAAAACATTTTAGTAATTTTAAGATTTGATAATAAATTTTGAAATCAAGTTTTAAAATTACCCCCCTTACTTTAACACTTCTCCCCCTTTTTGTTAAATCAAAAAGGTTTTTGAAAAATTAAGCCAATTGATAGATTAAGATAAAGCGTAAGCTGCTAAGATCACAATCAAGAGAAATGTTAGCCATTAGTTTCATAATCAAATATTCATAAACAATGTGAAATGGCAAAAATTGGTCATAATGCAACTAATATGTAAATGATGCAAAAATTAACATTAAGCTCATAATGAAAGTTAAAACCAAACCAAAAATATAAGCATGTAAGTTCAAATATCCAATCATCCAAAAAATTCAAACATCCAAAATAAAACAATCCATGAATATCAAAATGTTTCACAATTTAAAGTTCTGAGTTCGGGGTTCAGTTCAAGCAAACTAACGCAAGATAGGTCTAGTTGTCCAAAGGAGGATCGGAAGGAGTAGGATAATGTGCTCGTACTTCAAGTGTGAGAGATTCCATACGTTCACGTTTTTCTCGTATTTTGTATGACTCAAAATAAGTATGGTACCTATGGTATAGATCTTGTCTATGACTAGGTACATTGAAACAAGAGTTCAGAATGGTCATATTTGGGTCATTTGGATTAGGTGGAGGAATAAGAGGTCGATTTTGACTTGAGTGACTAGACGATGTCCTAGGTCATTTAGGATTTGACATGGTTTAAGAATCGGAATAGAATATGTAACCTATAAATTTAAACACATGTATACAATATAATCAAACCCAAGACTCAAATGAGTCCTCAAAATTTCAAGGTTCTCTAAACTGAATCCTAAAGGGCAGTGTTTTGAAAAACTATTTGGAAAATAATGTTTGAAAATCATAATACGTATAGTTTTTATTTTATGAAAACAACATAATTGAATCAAAAACATCAATTAAAATAACAATTTTCTAATTTTTTATTTCAAAATGTAAAGATAATTTTTGAAAACTTTAGTGTTTTTGACGAAATTGGTTGTAAAATCATCATATAACCAATGCCCGATGTAATGTTTATCTTAGAACTAATCAAAACTAGTCCTAAGTTCAAAAATCAATGAAAAAGAGGATTTTGAAATATTACCTTGAAAATTTGGATTTTATGAAAATGTGATATTGTTTGCACGAAATTAATGATGCTAGCAGGTTTAGGAGTTGAAAACTGAGTGAAATCCGACTTGAAACCGTTGTTTTTAGGCGAAGAGAAGATTTAGGTATGATAGAGAGTGAATGGCGTGAGAGAAGAGGATAAAGGTTTTTGAGAGAAAACGGTTTATTTGAGTGTAATAAACCAGACCCCGTGGGGGTATCGATTCCCTAAAGGGGGAATCAGTTCCCATTCAAATGGGGAATCGGTTCCCCTTCAAGGGGGTATCGATTCATCCTACTCTAAAATTCAAAAATCTGTATTTTAAACACTCAAAATGCTAAATTAATTTGCTCTAGTGGTATTGGCAACTCATATATTGAAAATTAATCATGTTCAATCAATCAATTTTATCCTTAAACTACATTTGAACATAAAATTAATTTTCACTAAGAATCATAAAACTCCCCCTAACTAATAACAAAGAATGCAATCAAAATTATTATTATTATAAGCATTTTCATTTATTCTTAAAAGTGCTAAAATTAAATTAAACACTAAGTGAAGATAGGTCAGTTAAACCTAATTCTCTCCTAAGTGTCCAAAATCTTTGTCTAAAGGTTTTGTAAAGATATCCGCTAATTGGTGCAAAGTATCAACAAATTTTAGAACTACATCTTCTTTAGCGACATGGTCTCTAATGAAGTGATGTCTAATTTCAATATGCTTAGTTCTAGAGTGTTGGATGAGATTTTTAGTGAGACAAATAGCACTAGTATTGTCACACTTGATAGGAATGGTACCTACTTCAATTTCATAATCAAAAAGTTGTTGTTTCATCCATAAAACTTGTGCACAACAACTACCCACTGAAATGTATTCCGCTTCAGTGGTAAATAATGCAACACAATTTTGTTTCTTTGAAAACCAAGAAATCAACATATTTCCTAGGAATTGGTAAGTACCAGAGGTGCTTTTCCTATCTATTTTGCATCCTTTATAATCCGCATCAGAGAAGGCATGCAAGCTAAAGCTAGAGTCTCTAGGATACCAAAGTCCTAAACTAGGAGTATTATTAAGGTATCTAAATATTCTCTTAACATGTAGTAAATGTGATTCATTAGGGCATGATTGAAATCTAGCACATAAGAAAACACTAAACATAATGTCCGGTCTACTTGCGGTTAGATAAAGCAAAGAATCAATCATTGACCTATATAATTTAACATCCACACATTTACCTCCTTCATCTTTGTCAAGCTTTGTTGATGAGCTCATTTGAGTGACATGAGATTTCCCATTCAAACTTCTTGAGCATATCCTTGACGTACTTAGCTTGATTTGTGAAAATGCCATCTTTTCTTTGCTTGATTTGGAGTCCCAAGAAAAATGAGAGCTCCCCCATCATACTCATCTCGAATTCACTTTGCATTAGCTTAGAAAATTCTTGGCAAATAACATCATTAGTAGAACCAAATATTATATCATCAACATAAATTTGAACTACTAATAAATCTTTACCTTTATGCTTTAAAAATAATGTAGTGTCAACCTTCCCTTTTGAAAAAACCTTTTTCAATTAAAAAGTTTGGCAATCTTTCATACCAAGCTCTAGGAGCTTGTTTTAAACCATAAAGTGCTTTTGTCAATTTAAGAACATGGTTTGGAAATTTTGAATCTTCAAAACCAGGAGGTTGTTCCACATACACTTCTTCTTTTATAAAAGCATTTAAAAATGCACTTTTAACATCCATTTGATATAATTTAAATTCATTGAAACATGAAAATGCTAATAATATTCTAATTGTTTCCATCCTAGCTACGAGAGCATATGTTTCATCATAATCTATGCCTTCTTCTTGAGTATAGCCTTGTTTTTCACTATATTACCACTTTCATCAAACTTATTCCTAAATACCCATCTAGTACCTACAGTAGACTTATTACTAGGCCTTTCAACTAATGTCCATACTTTACTTCTCTCAATTGATTTAACTCTTATTGCATAGCCATAATCCAATGTTCATCATTTAATGCTTATTTAATATTCTTAGGCTCTATGCATGAAATAAATGCAACATAATTACATATATTTCTAAGAGAAGATCGAGTTGTTACCCCTTTGGATGGATCACCTATTATTTCACCATCTTTGACATAGTTGTATTCCCTTGGATAAGAGACCTCCTTTTCTTCAATGGTTAGATTCTCGAGAAGATCTTGAGTTTCCTCATCTTTCGTTTCCTCATCTTTTGTTTCTTCCTTTGATGATGGTTCTCCAACGTCATGTCCAACGTCATTTATGTTTATAATACCTACATCATCATTCACACAAGAATCCTTCATCGGAAGGAGATTATTAGACTCTTCTATAACTAAATTTCTTTTATTAAATACTCGATAAGCTTTAGAATTTAAGGAATAACCCAGAAAATTCCTTCATCACTTTTAGCATCTAATTTGCCAAGATTGTCTTTACCGTTGTTTCAAACAAAACATTTACATCCAAAATGATGAAAATAGCTAATGTTAGGCTTTTTATTTTTAAAAAGTTCATACAAAGTTTTCTTCAAAATAGGCCTAATCATTACTCGATTAATAACATAACAAGCATTATTTGTGGCTTCCGCCCAAAAATATTTTGGCAAATTGTTTTCACAAAGCAAGATTCTAGCCATTTCTTCTAAAGTTCGATTTTTCCTCTCAAAAACTCCATTTTGTTGAGGGGTTCTAGGTGCTGAAAAATTATAGCTAATACCATTAGAATTACAAAATTCAGTAAATCCAAGATTTTCAAATTCAGTTCCATAATCACTCCTAACACTAGTTATAGATTAACCTTTTTCGTTTTGGATTGCTTTTGAAAAAGTGATGAATTTTTCTAATGCTTCATCTTTAATACTTAAGAATAGAACCTAAGTATATCTAGAATAATCATCTACCAATACAAATGCATATTGTTTTCTACCCAAGCTAGTAGTTCTAGATGGCACAAAAAGATTTAAATGGATCAATTGTAATACTCTACTAGTGGATACGCCATTAATGGATTTAAAAAAAAACTCGCTTTTGTTTTCCTTTAGCACAAGCATTACATATTTTATCATTATCAAATTTTAGCTTTGGCAACCCTCTAACTAAGTCTCCTATGCCATAACCAACTATCATGCTCATCCTTAGCAACTAGACATAAATTAGTCATATCTATAGAATCTAAATGCACCATGTAAATGTTTCCTATTCTATGACCAACAAGCATAATCTGATTAGATGTAATGTCAATGACTTTACAACCATTAGTTTCAAACATGACATTGAATCCCTTATCGCACAATTGACTAATACTCAATAGATTATGCTTTAATCCATTCACATATAAAAAATTCTTAATTTGTATGGAAGAGGTATTATCCATAGTGCTTATACCTTTAATGTGACCTTTTGAATTATCACCAAAAGTCACTTCTCCTCCATTTTTGGAATTAAGCTATAGGAACCGGCTCTTGTCTCCGGTCATGTGTCTTGAGCATCCACTATCAAGGTACCATGAGTTTGAGTTTGTTTCCCGTTCCTTGTAGCAATGCTCCTTTTCCTACAAACATAGATTAATTTTTGATTTTTGGTACCCAAATTCTTTTGGGTCCATATTCATTAGTTTCCAAAATCCTAGTCCCCTTAGGTATCCATTTGTGTAGGATATCCTTATCTTTAGTAGTAATGAGTTCTTTAGGAACTCATATACTTCTAACGATTTTTCCATTAGAGATTCTTCGGGGACCTCTATGATTATATTTTTTAAAACTTTTTCTAACAAAGTTAGAGTTTGAACGTTCTCCATTTCCAAAACGTTTTGTTCCAACTTTATCAAAAGAAGCTTTAAGATCATCAATTTTCTTTTGATGATCATCATGAACTTTTGAAAGTAAGTTATGCAAATCATTATTTTTCTTTTCAAAATCATCAATTTTGATTTGCAATTCTTTAATCTTACTTTCAAGCTCCTTGTTGGTTTTGGACATAAGACTGTTTTCATTTTTCAATTTTGAAATATCATTTTTGTATTTTGAAAATAGAGTCTTATAATTCGAAACCAACCCATTATAATCCTATAATAACTCATCATAAGATAAATCATCCAAATCGAATGAGTTAGAGGTTACCTGAGAGTTTTCCCCGATAGCCATCAAGCACAAGTTTGCTACTTCTTGTTCCTCTTCATCGGAGCCTTCTTCATCGCTCCATGTAGCTGCATGAGCCTTGTACTTATTTTTTGATTGACCATTTTTCTTTAATTGAGGGTAATCATATTTGACATGCCCAGACTTTTTACATTCGTAGCAAATGATCGGGTCATTCTCATTTGGTTCAGTTTTGAAACCTTTATTTCGTTTGAATTTTCTTCCTCGATTGGGCCTCATTAATCTTCTGAACTGTTTGGCAAATAATGATATTTCCTCGTCATCTTCATCTGAATCACTCTCGTCTTTTTTGGATTTGAAAGTAACTCCAATATTCTTCTTCTTCTCTTTCTCCTTTGCTGTCTCGTCAATCTTATCGAGGTCTACCTTATCTTGAAGCATCATTTCATGAGTGAGGAGTGAACCGATTAGTTCTTCAAGGGTTAAGGACTTTAAGTTCTTAGCCTCGATGATTGTTGTCTTCTTTGATTGCCATGATTTTGGAAGTGAGTAAACCAACTTCCTCACAAGCTTTTCATTTGGAATGATCTCTCCATATGATTTGAGACCATTGACAATCGTGGAAAATCTATCCGTCATAGCTTTGATGTCTTCATCCAGTTTCATCCTGAAATTTTCATAGCTATGAGTTAGAAGACTAATTTTAGATTCTTTTACCTCGTCGGTGCCTTCATGAGTGACTTGTAGTTTGTCCCATATTTCTTTTAAGGTTGTACAAAATGAAACTCTTTCATATTCATCTGGTCCAAGAGCACAAAAAATAATATGGATGGCTTTGGAGTTGAGCTGGAACATTATTGTCTCTCCATCACTCCACAATATTGGGTGAGTGGAAGGTTTGATGTATCCATCTTCTATGACATTCCATGCTCGCATGTCACTTGCTTGAATAAAGTACATCATTATATTATTCCAATAGGCATAGTTAGCTCCATTAAAGAAAGGAGGCTTGTTGACAGGCATTGAATCGAGAACGAAGTCAGAGTTTAAAGAGCCGACCATTGATGACTTGAATATCGATGTAACTCTTCCCGAATCGACTCAAAAGGCGATTAAACTTTCAAATGAGTAAGGCTCTGATACCAATTATTGAGTTAATCGATTGACGAATATAGCCAAGAGGGGGTGAATTGATAATTAAAATTTCGGTGGAAGCTTTTGTAGAAAATTGAAAATATTTGCACAGCGATTTAGAGTGGTTCGACTTTCTCAACCAAAGTCTAAGTCCACTACCTTAGCTATCCACACTAAGAATTTTCCACAAATTCACTAATTTGTCTTTCTTTTGAGGACAAAGAGTACCCTTACAAATCCCTCAAGAATTATACCCCAAATTCTTGAGAATACTCTCTCTCCCAAAGAGAACAATACAAATTTTGCAAACTTACAAGAAAATCCTCACAATGCAAGATGTTTGTACAATTCTAGAACAAAGAAAGAACACTCAAGAATAATACAATTGAGCACAATAAGTGTTCTTGAAAGCAAAAATGAATATTGAATGAAATAGGCTTGAAAATGCTCAAACTTGAGGTTTGATGCTTTCTCTTTGATTCTCTCTTGATTCTTGTTGATTATTATTTCTTGTTTTTGATCAATGTCTTCTAAGCTTGTTTAAATACTCCTTCAATTGATTCTCAAAGTTGGGGATGATTAGTGGAGTCAATAGAGTCGTTTAAGTGTGAAAACAATTAATAAAACTGCTTGGAGCGTGGGGGAATCGGTACCCCCTGGGAGGAATCGTTTCCCTCCGAGCAATCTGTTATTTCTCGGAGCCAAACCATTCAGGGGAGAATCGGTACCCCCTAGGGGAGAATCGGTTCCCTCTGGGCAATCTGCCCATTTTGGTTTGAGATTTATTAAGAAATGTGTTTTTGCTCGATTAAGGCTCAAAATACTTTGTAAATTTGTTTAGAAGCTTAAAACATATTTTTACACTTTAGTAAGGATTAAAATGAACTTTAAAAGACTTGGAGTAATATTTTGATATTCGAATAATTTATCGAATATACTTAGAATTTTTTTGTTGTGTAAAATCTTAAAATTCATTTAACTTAATTTGTTATATCAAAATATCAAAATTTTCAATATAATGATTTGAAATTGGCTTAAGTATAAAACAAGTGTCAAACTATATCTTTTTTCCGAATAGGTGCTTATAGTATTTTTTCGGCCCATCTAGTTGATTGAGTTATAAACGTTACTACTTTAGATGCTTCGGTGTTAATGGACATTAAAAACCCCCGTTAAATGACACGTGTCACAAAACCTAGAATTTTGAAATATTTATTTTTAAAAAAATAAAAATATTTTTAGAAAAATGCATGCTTCCCCTCCTTTGCCCTCCCTCCCTCCCCTACCTCCCTCCCCTCTCATTTCATCATTTTAATTTTCATGGCCAAACGAACAATCGATCAAATGGCTCAAGGGTCAATTTCGACAGCCGATTACCACTATTAATGAAATGAATTTAAGGGATTGAGTATTTGGGATTTTAGGGATTTGAGAATTTTAGGTTTTGAGATGATATTAAGAGTTGTAACCGGTTAGTGGGTGGTTGATGACATATGGGTGGTCTGCCGCCTACGAATGGGTGGCCAGAGATGATCGGTTGTTGGAGTAAATGAGACTAAAATAAGAGATTTTAAGAGTTTTGGTTTTTTGGTATTTTAGGAAAAATGGGGGTTTTCACAAATAAAATATTTTAAGTTTTTTAAAGAAAATTTTAAAATTACCAAATTATGACATGTGTCACTTAATGGGGGTTTTTAACGACGGTTAACACCGAGAGGCAACTAAAGTGGTAACGTTTGTAACGCCATACACCTACAGTGATAACATTTATAACTTAGGTACCTGGATGGGCCGAAAAATACTATAGGCACCTATTCGAAAAAATAGCATAATTTGGGCACTTATTTTATACTTAAACCAAATTCAAATAATGGCCACGTGTCAGGAAATGAATGGATAACAATTTTCATTTAATGGCCGTTACGGCCTGAGCACCTAAAGCGATAACTTTAAGCACCTAAATGGGTCAAAAAATAGTTTAGACATTTATTTTATATTTAATCCATTATATTATTATTATTTTGATAATTTCTAATTCTAATTTTAGTTTTAATAGGAGGGAAAAGGAAGAAAGATTTAGGAAAAAGAATATAAAAAATAAAGATGAATAATTTAATTAATGGATTAAATGTGATTACGCATTATATATATATATATATATATATATATATATATATATATATATATATATATATATATATGTATGATGTGAACATAAAGTTTAATTGCGTTCCAAAATCCAGGGTTTGCTTGTGCGCAGGGTTTCAAAAGAAGTTGCATACACGTTCATTTTTCATGTCGTAATTTAGCTGAAAATATAAATTTATTAGGCCATCTAAAGATTATAAATAATTATTGATGACAATGATGACTTTTGTTTCTGTTGCGAGCTGCTCCATTGCTTCAAAAAAAAAACATTGAAGGTATAAGGTTAAAAACAATCTTTCATTTTTATTTTTCAAACATTTTAATTTTTAAAATTTTAATTTTGATCAAATATTTTTTTATTTTTCAAATGAAATTATTAATTATATAACAGTAATAATTATTGTAGACATTAGCACAAACGCTATGTTAATCGAAAATATTATTACATCATATCAACTATTAATTTAATAAATTATATTGTTTTCTAATAAAATAATATAATTTATTACTTTATTGATCAAATAATTTATTAAATGTTTTCAGTAGGGATGTAATCCAAATTCGACGGGTTTCGACCTGACCAAATAGTCATATTTTTTTTATAAAAAAATCAGATTTGGGTCGGGTCTAATTTTTTAAGGGTCGAGGTCTGGTTCAGGTGGAGGGTGAAAAAAATCTGACCCGATCCGACCCGAAGATAATAGTGGAATTTCCTTAAAAAATATTATTTTTAATTAAATTTTTATTTTTTTTATTTGGGCCTAGTCGGGTTAAATTTATACACTAAAAATGTGGGTAGGGTTGAAGGATATATATTTTTAGGATCAAGTCGGATTGAGTTCCAACGGAGAATACATAATTTCAGGTCAGATCAGGTTGACAAAAAACCCGACCCGTTACCATCCCTTGTTTTCAGCATTTCCAGTTGAATAGTTGATACATAATTATTCAAAATAATATTTAAATTAAATTGTATAAAAAATATTAATACTAACATAAATTATAAAGAGTATAGTATACAAATTGTATCATGCTTATAGGGTATTGTTTTATTGAATTCCTTGATTATTAAAAATTATAAAATAATTCTTTTGTTATAGAGTATTGTTTTGTTGAGTCCCATGATTATTAAAACTTAAAAAATAGTTCTTTAATTATAGGGTATTACTTTGTTGAGTTTCCTGATTATTAAAACTTACAAAATAGTCACTTGATTATGGATTGAGATATGATAAAATATGATCCACAAAATATAGCTCAAACAGTTATAGGATCAAATTTTATCTCGTCTTAATCAACGTGTTAACATCCAATTCAAAAACTCGTCAATTTATTAACAAAAAAGACGAGTTTGGAACATGAATATTGAGATAATAATTTTATAACTTTTAATAGTTAAGTGACTTTACAAAACATGCCCTATAATCAAGGGATCATTTTGTAACTTTTAATAGTCAAATGACTTAATAAAATAATATTATATAGTAGGGGATCGTTTATGTACTTTATGCAATTATAAAATATATATAAGAATATATCTACGAACATATATTATATTGCACTTACCCCATATTAATAGAAAAAATATCTATAACATCGACTAAAATTAGGGGTGTATTCGGTTCGGTTTGATTTTTCACTAAAATATGATTCGAATTGTACTTTGCGGGTTTCTAAAAATTGAAACCGAATTGCATAAAAACCTTAGTTTTCGATTCGGTTTGGTTCAATCCAATTTTTTGATTTTTGATTGTTCAATATTTTTCAATCTCAACCAAAAAAAAAATTAAAGCTTAAATGCATAGCAAATATATAAATTTAAATTTATAAAAAATATTATTAGTTTTAAGATTTCATTCATTTAAATTTGTCTTACAATAAATTCAAAATGAATTTGATTCATATACTTATTTTCTTTTATTTTTTTAATTCGATTTGATTCGGTTCAAATAATTTCCATATAAAAAACCGAAACCGAACCAAATTGTACATTTATTTTTTTAAACCAAACCAAAATCGAATTGAAAATTGAAAAATCCAAACCGCATAGTCCGATTTAAATCAGTTTTTCGATTTTCTCGATTCTACTGTTCAACCCTAATTGAAATATAAATTAAAATATATTAATTTTATAAAAAAAATTATATTATAAAAATATATTTTATAAAATAAATTATACAGAAATTTTCTTAAAATAAACAAATTTATCTAGGTGTTAATTATATATATCGTGTTAACAAGTGTAAACACTAAGGGGCTGTTTATTTACTTCAGAATGATTAAGAGCTGAATGATTCAAATGTTGAATGATTCAGAGGCTCTGTATGAATTAGCTCTGAATGTGACATGCTGTTTGATAATAGCTCTGAATCATTCAGAATGTACTTCTGTGCTGAATCATTCAGCACTGTTTTGCTGAATCAGTCAATACTGTTTTGCTGAATCAGTCAACACTGAATCATTCAGAGGTACGAAACAAAAGCGTTAAATGTTGAATGGTTCAACATTCAGCGCTGAATGATTCCATTAAGAGGCAAACGTTCAGCATTCAACGCTAAATGATTCTATTAAGAGACAAACATACGGTCCCTAAAAAGACATTTACTAAAGAGAAACTATATGGAAACTTAATTTCAAAGGCAGTGATTTCAATTACAAGCAACGTTGATTACATAGATAGCCCCAATGAATTGTCAATCTCGTATTCTCAAGAAAACATCAAAAGAGAGAAACAAGAGAAAAAGACCTTATTTGTCAAATACTCTTTTTTGGGGGACCAAGTTTGTCTAGGCTAGAAGAGACTTTCTTTAAAAAAATTCAATGGCGAATGAATAATTTCAATTTTTTTTCAATTTATCCTTTGAATATGGAACTAAATTTTAATTTAAAAAAAGGCAGGTCTTGATGTAACCTAAATGGCATTCAAAGAATCGAACAAAGGAACATGAATACCCATTCGGTATGGCTCGATGTCAGACTACGGTTGAAATGGAAGATATCATGTGCAGTATCTGATTATGGATGGTCCCATTAGTCACCAGAATCCCACCCGCAGGGTATATGCTCCTTTCAATTTGATCAGTGGCAAGATCGAGCTCACTTCCGTTCCAATCTGTCACCTGAATCAACGGTGTCAATTTGATGTACAATGTTAGATGTTAGAAACATGGAACTGGGCATAAACTGAACCAAACTAAAAGGAGGGTAGGTTGGGCAAAAAACGAGAGAAGTGGCCCCCAAAACAAATAAAGCAACGACATCTAGGGTAAGGAAGATGAACTATGTCTGTATGTCATATGGAAGTGTGTCTTCCCATTATTGGCTCCATGCAGAAAAGGCAACGCGAAAACAATTAGAAAATGCCTCCCATAATGATCACCACCACAAGATGACATTCTTCTGTTTGGGATGAGATCTAACACTTACCTTTCGTCCAGCTTCATACACGCATATCATACCAACAGCATGGTCCCAAACCTATTTTGTCGCCAAGAAGATGAGTTAAATATCACAACTTGATTTATGTGTTCAATTAACTATAACCAAGATTATACCCTGATAACTTTTTCAGATCTTGCTCGAAGAATGAAAACAGATGCCCGACCTGAAGCCACCATTAAGTACTTGCATAAACTGCAGACAAAGAATATATGAATATCAAGCACACGCAATGAACACTTTCAAAATAGAAAGTCTAATCACCAAGAAAACAAATAAATATCAGGAAAAAGAATACCTTTGTTTAGATAACAGGTGAAATCTGAACGGAAAATCATACAAGTAGGAAAACATTAAGCTCGGCATGGAAAAACAACAAACCTTCCACAAAATGCGGACAAAAGACGGATTTCCTTATCCCCTACATTCTCATCATCAATTCTTGCTTTGTACAAAACTGATAATGGCAGTGACTCCCATGTTTGACTCTCTGGAATACAGAAGCGGGCATTGGATACCAAAGAATAACTATCAACAAAGCATCTGGTCCTATCAGATGAAATTTTAGTTGAGCAATCAAGCATACACTTTAACCTCTTTGTCCATGTTCCACAGCCAACATGAGCAACCATAATGATACCCAATGGAAGATAACTATGTTTATAACCTTGGGTATCTGTGGTAGACTGGAAAGAAGTATCTACAACCCAGTTAGGGCAGCCCATGACACCTAACACAATATCTCCTTCAACAACTAGAGATAAACCTACCTGAAAATTTTCAAAATATGCCTTACTTCTCAAATGCTGGTTTCGTTGCAGAAAATAAGCCAGAACAGAAAATGTTGAATTTGATTGTAATGCATCATTAATGTGCAACGGAATGGTGTTACTCTAGTAAGACTTGTTTAATAGGCCAAAGTGAATGAGGCACTTTATTTTTCTGCGCTAGACCTACTAAATTTACAAGATAATTCATGGCACTTAGACAACATTTCAATTTTTTTAAAAAAGGTAAATTGAAGCAGAATGCAAGTCATACCACATATAAGGCTGGACTTCCTTTTACAAACCCCCGGGTGCCATCAATTGGATCTAGTATCTGCATCAAGTTCGTGGACTTAATCATGTCAATAAAGTACACTGCAATCATATCACCTGGAAAATATTTTTTACTTTTCCATCAGCAGAAATTAAAACCGCAGTTTACAGGTAAGCCTATGAAGCTTGTACCCAATATGTGGCTGGTTTTGTTCCCGTAGCAAAAGCATTCTTTCCCCTTCTGTCAATTGCTTCCAGGACATCATCATGTGACAATGAATCCTCATCAATGCTTGTTTTATCAGATACTGCACTTACTACAGGATCCACCAGATTGTTTGAACGTATAAAACTAGAGTCCTCCTCCGCCACCAATGGAATTGAAGGGAATAATTTACTTAATTCTATCACCGAAAGCAAAGAAGAAACACAAGTTTAGTTTCAACTGTTTAGACTTGTTAATCAACCAATAAGCACCGCTTGATTTGCCATGCCACAGCAGTACATCATAAATCATATACATACACATATTCGAAAGCATAGATCATATATTTTTCAATGGAAAATAGGACTGAATTATAAAGTCTACTCATAAGTCACAAAGTGAATTCAACTATGGAAAAAGCTTATTACTGTACGCCAGAATCTGTTTAAAAATTCAAGCCTTTTGTTTTCAGATCCTAGTAATTAAGCAAAACATTCAACAAACAGAACAA
Organism: Hibiscus syriacus; assembly: GCF_006381635.1. Classification (NCBI taxonomy): domain Eukaryota; kingdom Viridiplantae; phylum Streptophyta; class Magnoliopsida; order Malvales; family Malvaceae; genus Hibiscus; species Hibiscus syriacus. The sequence continues at coordinate 1,888,029 of NW_024063516.1, forward strand.
TTATCATACTACATTGAGGCATTAATGAAAGTACCTAAACTAACAAGTGCCTGGACCCCAAAATCTGCCACTGTGACCGGAGTTTGGTATTTCTTTTCGACAATCTGCCCTTCAGCAGAGAACAGAGACCTTTGCACCTATAATCCAAAAATAAATAGTAAAAAAATGAATCTTTTTAAAATCAGAAAAAATATAAACGTAAGAAAATACATATCATAATTAATGCAACCAAGAAAGTGGCTAAAGAACAGGAGGTTAGATTCAAGTTTTTGAATGGATTTACGACCGCGCAAAGACGACAAGCACTCTCCACGACCTTCACGGCGGCTTCAAGTTCTCTGTGGTACTTGGCTTTCTCATTTGGAAAAGGAAGATTCGACCTGATTTTTTTAAAAAAAGTTTCAAATAAAATAAAAATACTAGCAGATGATAAAAGAAATTAAATTGAAAGTAAAAACACTATAAAAGATTAATAGTGAGGATTTAGGTGAGAGTGGACCTAACTAAGAAGAGTCTACAGCGGTGAGGCGCAGGGGAAAGGTAGAGAGGGAATAATTGGACGACGGAGGAGGCAGGATAAGAGCGGAGGAGACGAAAATTCATGGCGGTGTTGAACTGAAAGTTATCGACGGAGAAAAACTGGTAGCGATTAGAAGGAATACGTCTTCCGTTGCCGTTGGAGAACTGTGCACAATGATCTCCACACGTGTGGGATAGACGTTAGGTAAAGATGGGCTTTAAATAGTCCAATGAAATTGAAGTGAGCCATTCGATTTTCTCCCGCTTGGATAATTTCTTTTACGGACCCTCAACAAAACCCAAACAATTCTTCTTTCCGTGGATTCAATCATCACATCAGCCAGCCAGTAAGTAAAATCTGGACGATGAAGACATCAGCCAGTGGGCAAGTTGTCTTTGTCACTACTCTAGCAAGCAAAATTGATGGTATGAAGCCGATAGTCCAATTAGGAACTATGAGCCTGTAAAGTAATCCATCAATTCATGCCCATCACACAATAAGGCTGATTATTCCGTGGATTCAATCAACATTCTTGTACTGCATACCTGCATTAATTATTTTTCAAGTCACCATCTTCTATTTCATATAAAAATACATTTTCATCTTCGTTTTATTTTATAAACATCAGATTGTACAAGAACTGGTAAAGTTATCACTAAAAAGGAAGACTTTTCGTTGCCTTTTAGACTTGTATTAGCTATGTATATTAAATAGATTCTTTTACAATGCCGCAATCCATTAAAAACTATGCAAAAAGAATTTATTGGTAACGGTGATTATCACTTTCTACATTCAAGTATAGCTAATTTATCAGATGAAAGGGATATATAACAATTATCATGCAATTTGTTTATCTCTAGCTAATTGCCTGATTTAAAATCAATTTAGTTCTGATTACCAAAATCAAGGCTGACTTAATTCATTGACATCAACTGGCTTTCCTTAAATTATTAAAAAAATTTAATGGATTTCCCACTTGGAAGAAGATTTGGAAATACGTTTCCCATTCACTAATCAAATAAAACCCGAATCTGGATTTTCTCAATCACATAAATATACAAACAACCCATATCTTCAACGAAACATTTGAAGAAATTGCTTGTCAAGAATCTTACCCACGGACAAAGACCCGACGACCAGATCCACTAATCAATCCCCTTTTTAATCTACAACAACTAATGTTCTGGCTACTACAAACTATATCTACAATCTCTTCCGTGTCAAGCAAATAGTGCCACTGAAATATCAGCGAGTTTCTTCCTGTTGATGGACGTATGAGACCTCATTTGCCTTGGTGCATTTGGAGCTTCAATGTCGTCCAATTCACTTGATTCCTCCAAGTCTATGGATGTTCGAAAAGCTTTCACCTTCCTCGGTGTGCTATGAGCAAAATGCAACTGCTTTGCAATGACAGTCTTGAGGAAGAAAAGAGAAGAACAATCAAAGTCAGAATCAGACTAAATAGTGTCAATCAATAAATGGAACAATTTTACAATCCAAATTAAACTGATTTCCGATACTCACAGCTTCTCTGATTGATTTAGAAACATTGAAAAGTTGCTTCAAATCTTCGTGGTCGACACCACAAATAATCCTAATCTGCAAGGGGGAAAACAAAAAAACAACCAAGTCGGAATCCACAAACAGGAAGTAACAAATGAAAAAAGCGAAGCTTTGGGTTTTTATTAGGTACTTACAAGAAGGTCTTGAGGAAGTGATTGGAGGGCAGACTTTTGATGGAAATCATCAGGCGTCAGTATCATAAGAAACCTCTCGCTGCATTGCCTTTTCAACAATGGAACTTTGGATGCAGGCGTCATTTCCTCCATCTCATTTGAAATCCCGACCCTCTTCCTCCCTAATCCAAGCCTACATCTAACCAACCCTAGCCGTGACTCTTCCTCCTCAATTACTCCGCGTTTCAAGTTCAGTGAATACGAACGGCGTACTCTGCCCAAACCCATTTCTCCAAAAATTCAAACAGAGACTTCCAAGCCTAGATTTTTGTTTTAGACGTAGAGATGAGATAGAACCCTGAAAATTGAGAGAATATAACTGCTTGTTTGTTCTGCCAACTCGCTCTTAAAATGTCAACTTCCGATAAAAGGGCATTTTATATTTTAAAATGAGAGAATATTGATAGGCGATTTTAGTTTTTTTTTTTTCAAATCTAGAAACTACTCGATGATTTCAAATAAAAAATGATAAACCTGTTTCCTTTTTATTTTTTCCGCTCTCTCGTGCGTGTCGGGAGATATAATAAATTTTAATATTGCTGCATTTGGCGGTTAATCTGAAAAATAGCCGTTGGGAAAGGACACGTGTTAAACAATCAGCTTGGGGGAGAAGCAAATTGATTGCTGCTGGAGGTGAGGTGGAGAGATATGATTGGTTCAAGCCTGTATGTTTTTTTTAGCACCTTTGCTGTTCGTTCGCCTGTAGGTGGAGATTCGGACATTGAGTGGATCCCATTGTCTTATCAGGCGAGTAGACAGGTGTGAGGTGGATATGAGATTGAGTGGATGGTAATAGCAGCCTTTGACCTTTGATGTTCTAATTCGGAGGCTAACGGCTTTTGTAGAGTTTTTTTTAGCCGTTATTAAATTAAAAACTCATGTTAATTATTTTTTAAACAATAACCCCTGTAGATTTGTTAGAAAAAAATAATCTCTTTTTATACACACATAAGACTAACTCGTATCTTATTCAACGCGTGAATGTATCTCGTATTTTACAAAACGTGAGGTACCATACAATTTTCAGATTATCCAATTTAATATGATTATTTAATACTTCATGTTTCCCCGAAAGCGAGGTCTACGAGATATTGAACCGTCCCGAAAAATTTATCGCGAAAGTATTCAATGTTCCTCGCATCTTCCAAGAAGCGAGGCATGTTGTGCTTTTTAGAATTAAATTTAATAATTTTGATTTAAGTGTTAGATTTAATCATTTCTTGATTAAATCATATTTAATTTAAAAAAATTACATAATCTCTACGTTATATAAAATATGTACATTATATTTCTAAAAAGTATATTGTTATATAAATAATCATTAATAATAGTGAATGTGATAGTCATGTATAACTTGACGAAATAAACTTGTTTTGTGGTTCAAAAAACAAGAAACATAATAAGTACATAGATTGTCATAATGTTGGTGTCAACGTTGGAAGTCTAAATTACGTGCACAATTGGTAGGATTACTGCAGTCTTCGATTTGTTATGGGAAGACAATATGGTGACGATACCACAATTGTAAATGTAAAAAATGATTCATCTTCGGACAAAGAGGTAGTAATTTTATTTTTGTGATATCAAGAGCTCTCACGATTCGAAGTCTTTCATCCCTCGATTCGCCACCTGAACAAACTAGAATAAGGCTATAGACATATATGGCAAAAAAGTGAGTTTTATCGACTGCTTGCTTCAAACAATGTAGGTCGAAGTCCGAATTTGTTCCCACATTCTAGTTTTGATCCCATGACATGATGTTAATATTCTTCATAGAAACGTTCTCGAAAATGTAATCCTAATAGGCAACTTCAAGAAAACTCTTACAACTCAACTGCGCGTTGACAAAATCGATGATGAAGTTAGAAGCAACATGAAGTAGAATTTTTGTTAAGACTTTTATCAGGAATTCGACAATATTGAAAAACTTTTTTTTTGCATTTTGCTTTGAAATCGATTTGGGAAACCTTCCAAAATGGGCCCCTATTTATAACAAGCCTCGCACCCATCCCGAAGCGAGGATTTGATGGACCTCACTTTTCCCATGACATAAGGTATCTTTGGAAATACATAGTGCTTTAAATTGAATAAAATTTAACAGTTTTGAAGGAACTCGCGTTCCATAAGAAGCGAGATATGTCTCATTTTTCATAAAACGCAAGGTTTTAATTGTAAATCAAATATAATGACATTATTATTAAATTAAACCATCATAAAATTAATAAATTTGTACCAAATATAGTTATTATTTTAAAAACCCCAAAGCTAAAAAATGGGTCCATAGAAATTTCCGTTGAGTAATCTGAGATATTAAACGAAACATTTATGAAAATGTTTGAGCTTACAAGTGTAGTTTTGCAACTTCTATTTCAATTGAAACTAATGTGAACACATATGAGAAATTGTAAATAATTTAAGTAATTTTTACATTTTAATTTTAGCACATAAGAGGTGAAATGAGAAATAGATGTTGCCTTCCATAATAAATGGATATTGTCACGCTAGAGAAACACAAAGGAAAACTGTATTTTTTATTCGTGCGGTTAGTATTGAGCACAAAGGAAAAAGCTCAGAATATTTCCCAAAAGATGTTTGCCTGAACCTAATTCATAGAGGAATAAGTTTCTCGGAAGGCCTAGACAGAAATCTAGATGCCACCAGAAAATGATGCCTTAACACTGTTCTTGGTACCGTGGGTACAAAATGCAAAGGGGAAAACCCATCACTATTTCGAGAAGTATGCAAAAGAAATTGTCGATGAAACCAAAAGAGTATACATTTTTTAAACTAGAAGTTTTTCAAGCAGATTTCATGGAGATTGTTTGTTTTGGTTCAGTGGAGCAAGAGGAATTTAAATAGGCAAATATAATCGGGAATATCTATTGTTGAAAGTTAGGAATATCTGAGCAAAACACGACATGCACGTCAAACCACTATGTCAAATCAATTGTTGACACATCATAAATCTCCAAAACTCGCGTTTTGTAAAACGCGAGGTTCATGCCACGTCAGGAATATTCTCTACAGGCCGACCAATTCTCTTCCACATTTCATCAACAAGCTATTCTACTAAAAAAATGAGACTTCCATTCTAATTCGTATTTCAAACAAACAGTGATGAAGGAGCAAACTACAGACACAATGTTAAAGCAAAGAAGGGAATTGATCAGCATGATCAATTCAATCTCATTTGTAAGTTTATTTGATGCTTCTTGATTATTATATAGTTTGAAAGCATTGACATTTTTTGCATTTTTTGGTCTTCTCTTTGCATGATCGTATATATTTTCGAAACATGTCAAGGAGAGGAACTGTTACTGCTTTGGTATACTATAATGGCATAATAATGTCTGATGAATCTCTTGGCATCGTCTTTCAGTCCGCACATACTGTGACGATAACATTTCCAAAGAAATTAACTCATAAGAAGTTAACAAAATAAGTCAATAATATTGTTCCAAATTGTCACAGGAAAAACTGTGCACGTTGAAGTATCGACTGTCGACGTTGTTAGAACCACTAACATACTCAATATGCAACATTGACAATGATGGTTATGAAGACATGATGATTGATTGACACATACAATATTCATTACGAGGGCCACTTGAGGTGTATACAGATTTCTCATATGATAATGATGTTATTGTTGTCTCAAATTGGAGACGGTCGGATTTTGACTTTGATCTCAATGTTCATAGTCTGACTGTTAATTTACACAATGAAATGAACTTATTGAGTTTTACTATTTGAGGCAATGACGTTTGGTGAATCATCTTCTTCGATGCCAAGGTGTTTTTGTGTCGCCAGCTTAAACTTTGATTTGAATATGTAACTTAAAACATACAATCCATACAACAGTGGTGTGTGTGCATCATATTCTCAGTAGGAAATGAGGTTGCAATAAGATGAAGCATTTGACCCATTCAAAGATTTACTAACATCTATGGGGAGACATTATTGTGTTGTTGCTGTAGACTTTGATCCTCGTAGTAGGATTCGTAAGGGGCCTCATGATCGATGTATAGGTGATACTCCTGTTATCCCCGTAGTCGATAACACTGAACTATTCCGGTTTGATGGGGACACTTCCGACAAATAACCATTAAGGGAGATTGACCCATATGGTGACGAGGTGAGCCCTTTCAATGAAGAACCAGAGGACCTTAACATGCTAGAGGGAGTGTTTGATGATGACATTCCACATGTCTCCCTTCTGCTTCCTATTAACAGCCACCATCCCATTTCACAATAGTTGAGATGAAACCTTTAAACACTCTGGACTTTTCAAAATTCTCGTAGCTTGATCAATACAACGAACATGGTGATAGTGAGCTCTATCTTGGAATGACATTCAGAACAAAAAAACTCGTTGTGGCTGCAATTAAAACTATAATATACACCACTCGGTTATGTCGACAGTAAAAGAACAACCGCAAATAAATATGTGGCTGAATGCGTCCACAAGTTCAACGAATATAATTGGAAGGTTTGTGTATCACGCTTGAAGAGGTTGAACAACCTATGGGGGCTAACAAAATACGAACAACCTCATACATACACCACCAACAGGCTATCTCAGGATCATCCAAACTTAGATGTTCACATATTTGGCGATGCCTTTATACCACTAGTTAAAGCAAATCCATGTATTTTGGTTTCCAGTTGTATTGCTGCAATCATATCCTAGTATGGCTACTATTAATTACCATAAAGCATGGTACGCCATGTATCATGCTCAACAAAAAATGTATTGCCAATGGAAAAAATCATACAAAAAGTTGCGGCCATGGCTAAAACTGATGAAGAAATACATATTGGGCAAGGTAGTCAAACTGAAAATTATGTTGGAGTATGAAAACGATCGTGTCGTACAAGGTGCGTGCCAATTTCACCTGCTATTTTGGACACTTTCGCTGTGTGTTAATACATTTCGACGTTACAAGTCGATGGTTCAGATCGATGACACTTGGTTGTACGGAAGATATATACAAATAATGTTGTTGGCAGTGGCACAGGACGACAATAGGAAAATAATTCACCTCGTATTCACAATAGTCGAAAAGAAAGATAGACTCTTGGGGATTCTTCTTCAAGTACTTGCACATACATGTTCTATCACATGTCTTATTTCTGACAGAGACAGAGATCAGATTCACAATCGAGCGTATGAGACCGTTTTGAAAGCCTCCCCGTGTTTATAATCAGTACTGTTTACTCCATATTGTCGCAAATTATTTGCAGAAATTTAGGAATGGAGATGAACACGTAATGGTGCTTCAAATGGTACGTCTTTCAATTTATTTGGATTCAGATACATTATTAATTATTATTTATAATAAATTGTATTTTCAATGGGTAGGCCACTAGCATTTCGTACTCGAGGTTAACAAGTTGTTTGAAGAACTGAGACACAAGAATCAATAAGGCTACAACTACCTTACTAAAATACCGAGGGAGAAATGACTTCGGTCATTTGATGGGGCCAGACGCTATAGTCATATGACAACGAACTTGGCTGAGGCAATCAATTCATCACTGAAGAGAGTGCGACATTTGCTATCACTTTTGTTGTCAAAGCGATATATTATCGTTTGGCAACCATGTTTGCAACCTTGGGAAGGCAAGCAGCTGAGTGGATTGCAGGTGTCACAGAATCAACCTAGACCTCCATCGAAAATTACAAACCTTTCTATAACACTCAAACGCGATGAGTGTGACATGCATCTCCCGCGAACAAAATCAATTCTGTGTTTCAGAATATTCCATGCCATTGGAAGGCATACATCACAACGCATAAGTCATGAATCTAAGTGACAAAACATGTGACTGCGGAATATTTCAAACATTCAAATATATGTGTCTGCATGTCATTACCGCTTGTTCTTCTGTATGGATTGACTACATACAATTCGTTGATTGTGTGTACTTACTGAAAACCCTATTCAAAATGAATTGGTACGAGTTTCCTCCGATTGGAAATAAAAGGGATCTGAATGCGGTTGATGATAAACCTACAATACGTCTAGATTTCGCACTACAACTCCAAAAAAGGGGGGACTGTCCACGCTCAACGAGGATTTACTATGACGAAGATTTAGTCGACCATCGAGAAAGAACCAGACAACTGAAACTTTGTAGTATTTATAGGAATCCCAGGCACTCGAAGAAAAAATATCCTAATCAATCACGCCCTAATCTCGATTAGTTTGTTAGTATCTTCTTCATTTGAAAAAAATATTTAGAACCATTTTTAACGTGAATTTTACCCCGATTACAATGTCTCGTATGTGTCGATATTACTCTCAATTGAAAAATAAATTACATTATCACACTTGTACTCTTATAAATTATGCAATTTTTCATATTAACAATTAGAAAAAGCACTCGAATATGCCTACAAAACCGTTTTAGCATTTCATTCTTGCACAAAACAGGTTTTGAAACCATTTTTAACCCGCTTGCGATATTTCATATATCTTTATATTAGCCTCAACTGAAAGATAAATTTTAATATTACCCGAAGAATCTTATAAATTACAAAAATTTTGATATTAAATACCCGAATATGCCTATAAGCACTTGTGATTTGCTGGAAAAACAACATGTCTCTCTTTTTGGAAGACGCGATGTACATTGAATACTTTTACGATAAATTTCTCGAGACGATTTAATATCGTGAACCCCGTATTTCCAAATTACCATATTAAATTGAGTAATTTAAAAAGTGCATGCTACCTCCCGTCCTGTGAAATGTGAGATACATTCATGTATTGGGTAAGACGCGAGTTAATACAAAAGGTGTTATTGTTAAAAATAATTAATTGGTTTTTTAATTTAATAATGCCGTGTTTTTAGCGCTGCTGGACTGCGTTCATTCCACGGTCAACACACGCCAATACTCAATTTTTCATGTAACTTTTATCTAAAGACGTGTTAATAATTAACGTTAGTGGTGATTATTAAAATAATCTTTATTTTAAATAATATTTAATCTTATAAATATTGATTAAATATTTTTTCTGAATGATTTTAAATTTTATTAGTTACAATAAAAGTTAAGAAGACAAATTTTAAGAATAGTTTGATTCAAACTTAAAGGTAAAAGTATTTCGGTTTAAACAAATATGAATCACCACAATTCCATACCCTTCAAGCTTCCTGAACATTTAAGGTAGATTGGTTATTATTGATTTAAAATCCAAAAATGTGCAAATCTCATAGGATCTTATTTTCTAGCCACTGAAACCAGAAAATCTAAAAACTATGTGTGAATATGGCACCGTCTAATACTTTACAGAAAGAAGAATTTAGTCTCAATGTTCAGACATTATCTCACCTTAGATTTCTCATTCCATTTCTACAATTTATGCGTTTGAGAGAGAGAGAGAGAGAGTCAAACTAAAATTTCCGTCGTTTTAGAAGGTTTCTTTGAATTGTTCCGTGAGACGGACTTGATATTTATGGGAAATGAAAATTAGTTGCAAATATTATTAATTTGAGGTTCAATAGATTTCAAGAATGATTAATATATGGTAACATGATATAAGGTAAGATTAGCAACCCACCCTGGAAATTTATGATTCTTCTCTGCCTTCAAAATCATATTTGACCCAATATTCTTTTCTAGATTTTCAAAATTACAAAAAGGTAAACTAATGAAAGTCTGTTGTCAATGGCATATCTCTTGAACTAAACACTACATTTCGTCACATAAATGTTATAAACATGAGCATAAAGTTTTGGGGTGAAGAGAAAAATTTTGCTTAATCGATTCTGGACCAGTTTTACGCAGCTTTTAAAAAGTGTTGTGGGAACGAATTTTGAAAAATGTTGTATAAGAGTGCAACTTAAAATTTAATTGTTGTTAAAAATAAATTTGAAAAGATAAAACATCTATATAGATATTATATTGTAAATTAAAAATATAACATTTAAATTATATTTACACTTATTAATACCATGATATATAAAATATATCAACTTTAAGTCTTAAACTATAATAAAAATATAAAAAAAAATATTTTAAGATAACTCATTAATAATATTTTTATATATTAAATATTTTTTAAGAAAAAATATATTATCAATACTTTTTAACACGTGGACATAAAATTATTATGAAATAATAATTTAAATACTTTTTTTGACAAAAAATATATTACAAAATAATAGTAATTAAAATAAATTATTATGTAATAAATTATTTTTAAGGATGTTAATATTAAATTATTAAAATAAAATGTAAATATATTATTGAGTGAAACTCATTCATTAATAAGGATAGAAATATAATTTGGTACTAAACGCAAAATTGAAACTGAAAAAACTAGAAATCTTACTTTTTGCGGTGGGTTTGAAACCACCATTTTTACCACAGTTTTTTTTCTTCATTTTTTTATATATTTGACATTGATTTTAAGGTCGAAATATGTTTTTTTTTATCTAAAAGTATTTTTAGAATGCCACGTCAAACGGGCCTTTATCATTCTCAGGAATGTGAAAAAAAAGTACTATAATTACGAAAATGACACCTAAGAAAGGAATTTTTTACAGAATGAGGATTGTTTTCTGATGTTCCCGTGGACTGTGGATATGACCCACATTCAAGATTGTTGTCCAGAAGTAACATCGTACGAGAAACTCCACACAGAAGCACAATTCTCGTTACCTACATGCAAACACAAGGAGGAATCATTGATAGATATTGTTTGCATTTATGAAAAACAACACTTTATATACTCATTGCCGCAATGCACAGGTATTAGTGAAATGAAACAAGTAACAATAAAAACCATAATTCGAAGTCAGTAAGAGAGTGAATTGGAAAGGAGTAGTTATTGACGTAACTGGAAGTACCTCTCAACTGCAAATCCTCATCCTCAGGATTTTGAAATCTTCGGTGGCCCGATGAAGAGACAGCCATTGGCAGGAAAGGATGGAAAGAGAAACTATTGACGGTATCTGTAGATTATATAAAACCTAGTGAGGAACAGATAATTGCCAAGATAAGCAAAAATGAATCACTTTCTTCTGAAAGAAATATAGAATGTCAAACCAGCTGCAGCCTGAAATCCTGATACCCATTGCCCGGTTTGTAAATCATAAATATGAACAAGACCATCCTGGAAATAATTCAGAGAAATCAGCACAATATAAATCATGCGTTAACATTAGATCAAAAGTGATGGATAAAAAACAAAATTTTACCTGGCCACCTGTACTAAGATGCTGACCTGAGCAATCAATATCAAAGGCTATTCGTTGGTTGGTAGATTCAGATGATCTGTAAAACCTACAAACAAGGTGTAAATAAGACACTTTAATTTTGTCACTATCAGTGGGCATGGTAAATTAAAACTTCCAGTCAAGAAAATTACAAACCAAATAAGAAAGTAGGTATATCCACTTCTTATTGTAGTTTTTTGAAGCAACGTACAAGCTCCAACAAATATCTTTTACTTCCATTGCTTGAACATTTATACTTTTCTTTTTCAAAACATAAATGGAAAAATATCCAGCACCATCCATAAAATCAAATTACTTACTTGTAGACAACTTCAACAGCTTTCCTTATGTCCCAGCACATGATATAAGGGTCCTAAAGAATGAATTTGATAATGGACACTGTCAATGTTACACGGATATGCAAAGGAAGAAAGTAAATTTCCTAAAAAATGGAAAATCAGAATGGAATACAGAAATGAAGAGTAATTTGTAAAATACAGACAAAGGTGATGCCATTGCCATGTACTCACCAATTGGCATATATCATAACCAATTATAATACTATCTGGGCAACATTTGTGAAATCGGTCAAGGAAAGGACTCTGCTTACAAGTGTGATTGTTTAGACATATAGATTGATTTGAAATACAACAACCATTCTATGGATTTGATCAAAACGTGAAAACTGCTTAATTAATCCACAAGTTAGCATTATTAAGTTATTATTATAAAAAGTAAAGTAAAACAAAAGGAATTTTAGATCCTTTAACTAAGTTCATAATAAAGGGATAAACTCTAGTTGGCACAAACATTTTTGGCATCTGGTGAGTCAACATTGATGTTGACATACAACAATGATTGTATCGTTAGGAAACAGAAAAGGGAAAGCACAATCTGTCTTTTGTTAAGTTGGTTATTTATGGAAAGAGGAATGTGAAGAGAATGTTACCTTCCGAGCTCCAGTATATAGATAATTCCCATCTTTTGAAAATTGCACCTGATATAAAGGTGAAAAAGAAAAACACTTTGCCTTGCCTTGCTGATAAAATAAATAAAATCAAGTGATGAAGTGAATGAGAATAAATGCTCACTTACATGTGTTACACCACCTCCTTGTCCATGTAAAACATATAAGAGCTCCATATTATCTTCCCTATATATTGCAGTAGTCTGGCTGTAAGATCCTGTTGCTAGCATTCCAGTGTGAGTAGGACAAAAAGCAATTGATGATATGATACCTGTAATCAAATACTAAGATCATCACAAATATGCTTTACCTTCAGTAGGATCATTAACTAGCTCAGTATAAAAATTACCTGTTTGACCTTCTTTGTTTCCTTGTAGTGTTGAATATTGTGCAAAATCACGGCCAGGGCGGTGTACATCAAACACTCTAATAGACTTGTTGTACCCAGCGAATAGCCTGCCAGAATAAAGAAGAAATAAAGCAATGTCAGTGGAAGCCAGTAATAGTGCCTATGTTACAATAGAAGTTCTTTGAAAATATAAGCGGAGCATTCCCCAAAGGAAATGAAATGCTACATGCCGTAATATAGGTTTCAAATTATACATGACGCAATTTAGGTTTCAAATTGATATTTTTTAAATATCTCAAGAGAATATTTTCAAGCTCAAAACATAAATACACGATTCAACAAAAGGACATGCAGTAAATTATGATGCTTACTTAGTCCCTGCAGGATTAAACGAAACTGAAAATGCAGCAGTGATTTCATCCACGGCATCATAAGCTCGGTATGTACAACGCAACTGTTCATCACCAAATTTAGTAAATGCAAATGGTTAACAAACCCTGTCTGCTTATTGCACATACAGTGTAACTGTAATCCTCAAGTTCTATTAAAGTCCATAATGAAAGATCATTTATCCCATTCTAAAAGAAAATGGGACCAAAATGAATGATTACCAGGCCAGAAGTAGCATCCCAGAGATGAATTGGATGGTCACGAGTGCTGGTAGCAAACACACAGGAAACAGGGTCTACACCGAACAACATTGCAGGCACAAAGGACTAAAGTTTAACCACAAATCAAAGTAAAACCTAACATCATTATTGAAGAAAATGTAAAGAAAAAGAAACACCTGAAGATGACATGTATGGATACCAACAGAAATCATACACAGATTCCCCTTCACTCACAACAAGTTGCGCAGCGTAGGAATCTAAAAGTAAACAAGCAAACCACAAAGTTAAACTAAATCTCAAAAGAGTCCCACTGGTTTCTCCAACAAAACATGGTGTACCTAGTACATAAGAAATTACCTTCTTCAGAGACTGAAGAATAAGCAGTAGTTTGGTCACTGCTTCCATAATCCGGCCTAATAACAATTTTTGAAGGCACAAAATAATGAAAATCCACAAGAAATAAATCATAGAAAATGAGCAACACACACACACGAAGTAATAGAAGTAATTACAAGGAGAAAAGGCGAAGAGTATTATCCTCAGAACTGGTGAGAAAACAAGAGCCATCAGGAGACCTGCAAAGACCAAACCCGTAAAACTCTAAATTAAAAGGGGGAAAATACAAGTAGGGGTTAAAGGGGGCAATGAAAATACCATTTGACGCCTTTGAGAAAATTGTTAGGGTTGGGACCTGTTCTGAACTGCTTATGAAAGTGGTAAGTTCTGTTGGGAGGAATATCGAATCTAATCTTGGGCCATTCATAGTCTTGTAGCTTCGGATATTCTGAGGTATCCTTCGGTTCGATTTGGGAGTTTGGTTGCAGATTCTCTTCTTCTAGCTCCTCTTCTCCCATTTTTGCCGCCAAAATATTAAGCTTTGAGAAAGAGGAGCTCTGTATCCAGAGTGTGGCGTTGTCTGTGTCTTTCCTTTTCATTTGCCCCTCCTAATTTTTTCTTAAGATTTTTTTTCCGAATAAACCCCCTTAACTTTAATGTTATTGCATTTTCGTTACGACATTTTCCCTTTTTTTCATTTTATTGACATATTAAAATTTGTTAGGACTTGTCAGGGTAAAAGTGTCATAATAATCCCTGTACTACACAGAAAATTGCAATTTGATGTCTATTTATTTTGACATAACATAAGAAGGAATTTCAGGTTCTATTCATAAATTTAAAATTTTCTTTTACTGCATATGTTTAATATTGATTTCTATTGCTTCTTGTCCATGGGGTTATAGAAGAAATACACCATGGGGGACACCAAATTGGTTCTTTCTTCTTATCCACGTGCTATAGAGATTATCAATATCCTCTAAAAATTGGGAATTGAAATGTTATTGCAAGGCCACATACCTAATTGTTAATTTTCGGTTAACTATCAAGCGACATCCCAAGCGATGAACTCAAACCCAAAAGACGAGGCAGATATGGGTGTTGAAGCCTTGTTAAGAACCCAATTTAATGGTGAGCCCAACGGTGTCCGTCATGGTTTGACGTTTTGGCCTAATAGGGCAAATAATTTTATTAATTAGCCCAATAAAACATATAGAATAAAGATGGCAAATGAGTATAATTTCGTTGGTCTCGCACCGTACCTACTCCAATTGAGGTGGGGATGGGTATAAGTTTAGTAGGTAGTGGGCATGTATGGATTTAAAAAGTCATACTCGTCGTGGGTAGTGAGTAGATGATGGGTTTGAGACCTTACTCGCCTCGCATCCGCCCGTCCCCCGTATCCACCCGCCCCCCGCATCCACTCGACCCACCCCACGTATCCACCTGCCCCACATCCGCCCGACCACTAACTACTCACCATATAAATTTTGAATAATTATGAATTTAGGTATAATTTTAGAGACTATTATGTAAATCTTAAGATTTTATTGAACATGACTTGTAATTTAACCTAATGTTAAGGTATAAACATTTTTAGAATTGAACGTCGTTTTTTCTCCTATCTCAAATTGACGGGTATGGACGGGTACGGGCAGGTATAGATGGATATGAAATTGGTGGTGGGTATCCAGTTGGGTGGCTAGGGTGGGGGTGGATTTGGGAATGTATTTTCGTGGGCAGGTGTTGATTTAAAAATTTTACCCATCGTGGGTAGTGAGTAGGTGGTGGATATGAAAATATTAGGTGGGTATAGGGATGGGGGAGGGGTATCCGCAACTGCCCCACCCATTTGTCATTCCTAATTATAGAAGTTTATTTTGAGATTTATGGCATTTGTTACAGTGTTCAAAGAATATGTCACATCTAGGTGACGAGTTTGTCCAAATAATTTTTTTTATTCAAACTCATCACGTCGAAGTGACGATTTCTAATAAAATATATTTTTTTAATTAAATTTTATCATATTAGGGTAAAAAATTTGAATAAAAAAATATTTTTTATTAACGAATAGATATCAAAATAAACTTCAATATGCCTTATTGTACTAATTAATAAAACTATTTGCCCTATCGGAAAAAAATCCTTTGGATCACTTCAAGTGCAAACTTGGAACGATTGGCGATGTTATGGACAAGGAAGACAGTGCTCATTGCTCGGTTACCAAGGATTTTGATGACTGAGGTTATCTAAATCTATGTCAAGAGAAAATGGTCGCGAAATTTTTGAACATGAATGACACTCCATCTCCAGAGAGACAACTAGAAAAAAATGTGGCAATCAAACTATAATTTAAATCTACTATAAATCGGTCAATAGGTAGGATATCAGTGATTATATAAAATATATATATATATATATATATATATATATATATATAAGCTCAAATAAGTAAAAGGTTAATTTAATTTTTAAGATTATTAAGAGTAGAATATTTAGATTTTCCATTGATATGAAGACATGAATGATGTAGAAGAAAATGTATTATATAAAAATACAAGCGAGGAAATGACATTTTCATATGACAAGATGACACAACATGTAACATCCCAAATTACGGGTTAGTGACCAAATCGTAAATTTTTAGAATTTGGTGATTAAAGTAAAATAGTTGAATAGTTCAATGATTTATTTGGGGATATTTCTTGAAAGTTTATAGTAATTATCCAAAGAATTAAAGGGCAAAATGGTCATTTGTCATGAAAGATATTTTTATCCCTTTAATAAGAGATAAAAAACGTGTGAAGATGAAAACATTTCATCTTCTTCCTCCTTTCTTCTTCTCCAACCGTGGAAGACTAGGCAAAGGTGAGTTTCTATTTTTGTTGATTATTTGTTGAATTAATGGTTGGGTTTTGATCACTAGATGATAATTAAGCTTAAGGAAAGCTTAATTTATTCTAAAACAATAAGATGAAAGGTATAGGAGAGATTAAAGATTTTGAGTTCTTGAATGAAATCTTGGAATAGAATTGATAAGTTGAATTTTAAGTTGAATTTGACTTGTCATCTATGAGAATAAGAAGTTAGAAGTGTTAGAACTAAGTTTGGATAACATGAAAAATTTGGTATGATTATTGATTTTTATATGGAGAATAGAATTTTGAGGTTTAAGATGAAATAAATAGATATAAATTAGTTTAAGTATGTATATTTGAGTTATGATAGAAAAGTGAATGAAACATGAAGAATTTAAGTTGTTATAGTGAATTTTCGGCCATGAACAATGATTTTCTGGGTTTAAACGAAATTTCCAGATTGTGCAGGGGGAACAGATTCCCCCTAAATGAAAAATGGAATTTGATTCATTAAATCGGTTTAAGTTATTAACATCAAGTTTAAAGTTTAGGCTTCTGATAGTTGTTTTGAAATGATATATTTATGTTGATATTGAGCCTAAACAAGTTCCGGAATAATCAAAGGATTAGGATCGAATCAAAGCAAGGCTAAGGTGAGTGCAATTTAATTGTACTTATGCGATCGGAAAATATTGGCTTGCGATGAGCCAATGACGGAGTTACTATGGTAAGAAGTGACTCCTAAAATGTTATATGATTTTTATGAGTGCATTTTAGTTTATAAGATTATAAGAAATTGGACTTGTGATAAGTCTATTTCCAATAGTTATAGTGTATGGAGTATTGATTATAAGGATGTGAATGACATGAAATATATACTTGATTATATGAACTGATATGTGCTATATGATATACGTGATGCATGTGAAGCATATGAGAACAAGAGATGACATGATTTGTATGATATATGAATTTGTGAGTAAAGGCATATGTAAATATAATTTGTATGCATTATATGTCATGTGAACATAAGAAAATAAATCATGTTATATGATATGAGGTTAGGTGATGAAACATAGATGAAGTATATATGATGATATAAGAATAAGACATGAATCAAATGATATATATGTTTATGTGAATCCATGCAAAGTGATACGAGCTATGTGACATATGAATATAAATTCATATGAAAAGTGACATGAAAGTAAACTACGTGATTATATGCACATGTGATATTGATCATAAGAGTAATGATATGAGTACATGAATATATGAAGCATAAGAATAATGCCCATTTTATATGATACGAGAGCTATATGTATAGTTGGCATGCCAAGAGTAGAGGGTCTACGCGGTCCTTCGGGACAAATTCTACGTGGTCCTTCGGGACGTATATGTATTCTTTGGAGCATGTATGAGGTCTTTTGAGACACTTACTTGATCCTTGGTATATGTATATGATTCTTAAGGAATTTATATGTGGTCCTTATGGACAATCTTATATGGCACTACGGTGTAATTCTACGTGGCACTTCGGTGCATTTCTACACGGTCCTTCGGGACAAATTCTACGTGGCACTTCGGTGCAATTTATATGAGCTGTGGTGACAACATTTGTGCACAACCTCAGTGTACTCACATACCTTCAGTTCTCACCAGTGTACCATGGGCTAATAAAGAGACAATAACAAATACAATATATAAGATGCATATGCTTGTGGTGATATGAACGGTATTGCATGGATTATAGGATGTTATGTGTTCTAAGATATGTATAGAAATGTTCAACACATGCTTATATGATCACAAGGAATTAGTAACAATAATATGAGTATTGAAAAGCATGTTAATGATATATGTTTTTATATGATATGATAATATTGGCATATGTATACCTTTTGTTTATATGAAATGATAGATGGTTATAGTTTATGTTTTGTATGCCTCACTAAGTCAACGACTTAGCGTGTGATTGTTTCACGCGTAGGTTTCGAGAAGAGGAAGATTGGTAAAAGTTATGCAAGACAGGTCAGTTTCTCCTTTCCAAAGATCAGATCAGAAAATAAATGTATAAAATGTATTTTGTAACAATGATAGTGGTTGGCATGTAAATAAAGGTTTAAATCCGATATGTTTTAATCGGTTTTGTAAAATCATATGATTAAGTTTTGTAAAGTTTATATGTAAATAGAGATGTTATACGAATTTATAAGTATTTTGCCGAAAGTACTATAGTAGGTACTGTTCATACCGTATTTTACTATTCATAAATACATTTTTGTCTCAAAATTTTATACCAAACACAATTGAACAATATATGATCGTATTTTTTTCTTAATATAAGTTCAAATGTTTTGATATTTTGCAAGAATAAAGGTTTTAAAAAGGTAATGTGACATCTCCGACTCGTATCTGGGTCGGGTACGGGTTGAGGTGTTACATTTAATGGTATCAGAGCTACGGTTTAGCCGATTCTAGGCTAAAAACGAAGTTAAAAGTGTTTTAAAAAGTATACATGCCAACACAAAGTGAAAATTTTTCTAATCTGATAGGGTAAGGAGTGTACTGTATTTCTAATAGAATTAAAATGCTATGTTATATTATATGTATGATAATGAGAGCTTCTAAAGTGAAGCACAAGGCAATAGACTGAAGGTAATAGCATTCACCTGCCCTGGCCAGGCAGGGAGAAGAGCGAAAAACCTCAGGGAGTGCCTGTACAAGATTAGAGAATGTTTCATGATGTTGAATGATATTATGATGTGTTTTTAATTTTATACTTATATATTGCATAGAAGGAATGTATTGAAAAGAGTTGAGAACACTCGAGTTCAAGGGTGAATTCGAGAAATGTTCTATTGTTATAGACATTTGATTAAATGATAGGAAGATAATGTGAGAAAGTGTTCATTTCTCCAAAGTGAAGAAGTTAAATTGAATAGTTTCGTTACTAAGTGGGTAAGCTAGATTATGGTATAAAAATGTCACCATAAGAATGTTAAAAGATCAAGTGATGTGATTATTGTTTGTAGAACATGTTGGAAATTTAGTGTGATTCTTGAATGCCATGTAAATGATAGAATTTTGAGTTTAAAGAAGTGATTATGGAGTAGAAATGAGTTTAAGTATGTGTATGAAAGTTAGGAATATTAATGGGGGAGGAGTATGAAGTGTTTAGCTGAAAATGAAGTGATTTTCGAGCTAAAAATATGATTTATGGGCTAGGGGAATCGGTACCCATTCAAGTAGGGAACCGATACCCCTTCAAACGAACAAAAATTTCCAGAATGTCATGAGGGAATCGATTCCCCCCTAAAGGGAAATTATAATGCCTGAGTTTGAACCCAGGAAAATTGCATTGTGTATGAGTATAAGTTTAATAAGTTAAACAGATTTATTGTTGAGTTGATTCTGATTAAGAGGGATACATATGATTAATTGTTTAAGGCTTGTGCCTTAAATTAAAAGAGTTTTACTGGTTTTGAAATTGTTCTCATTTAAAGAAATTGTTGATTGTGTTAAAACTCAGATGATTAAGAGAATTAGTGCTTCATAGAATTAAGCACCATCAAAGAAAGGTAAAGATTATGGTTTTCAACTTTAAACCAGACATGAATTAGTTGTATTCTCCATTAGAGAATCAAATCAGATGAGAGTTCGACAAACTCCAGTAGTAGGTTTGATCTTGAAAGATTAAACAAAGAGTTAATTGATGATAAGTCAGGGTTAAAGACAACCCTTGTGAATTGGGTTAAAAGCTCTATCAGAGGTTATGTAAATCGAAGCAGAAAAAGTATTTTAAATGGATTAGATGAATATTGAAATATGGTGATTTTTGAAACAAGTGGAGAAAACATAAGAATAAGAATGATAAAGAATAAGGTTTTGTGCAAGTAAAGTTGGCTATCAAAGTCATGAAAATGTGATAAGGGGTGATAGTTAAGGATAAATATATGTGATATAAAAAAAACATGGGAGCATGAAGATATGATATGGATTAGTTATGTATAAGACAAAGGTAAAGGAAATGGTTGAATTCGAACCAAATGAATTGTATTATGGACGAATGAGAATGAAGGTTTGATAAGTGATGGAAATATCGAATGGATTATTTTGATTGGAAAGAATATATATATGGATAGTTTGATAAAGGTTTATATTTCTATTGAAAGAAATAAGTTGAATAATAAAGTAATTTGATAGAGAATGTATTAAAGATAAATGATTTGTATGTTTGACGGAAATAAAGATTGATAGAAAGTTAAAAAGGAATAAAGAAGGAAAAGTATAAATGATATGAAAGGAATGTAAAAGCATAATAGAAAAGGTAATGAAAGAATTAAAGTAATGAAGTGAAGTTTATGATAGCACGAAAGATTTATTGAAGAAGTGATATATAAAAAGGAATAGTAGACATGTAAATAGTATTGGGTATAAGCAAGAGTGGGGATATGATAAGGGATTTGTATTATAAATGGAAAAAGTTAGCAATGGCTAACAAAATTATGTGATGGAAATGTATGGGAAGTATAAGAGATTGTTAAGTTATGATAACCAAATATGAAGTGGATTCGAATACAATGTATACTTTAATTATGTAATGTGATGTAGTGAAGGAGATAAGGATTTTAATGTTCAAGAGAATATAAAGAGTAATAGAAAAATATGAGAATGAGTATATCGGTGAACAATTTATAAGATAAAGGAAGTTATAACGTTGGATTTTGAAATGGAGGAATAATATTATGTGTGAATAAGAGTCCGAGTTTGAAAAGTTGAATAAGATATCGACGAGGGAAATTTTGATGGAAAAGAATTTATATGATCAAGTTGATAAGGGTTGTACCCTAGATTAAAAAGTTGAGCATTGTGTTCAAAAAAATATTTAATATACAACCGAATAATATTAGAGGATCTCCACTATCCTAAAGTGGAAAAGTTAGATGGAATAATGTAGTCGCTATACGGTTGAACTAAAATATGGTAAACAAATGTTATAATGAGAATAATGGAAGATTCATTGATGTGAATATTGTTTCGGGAAAAGTTCAAGAAATAAGTACGTCGATGATTATTTTATAAGATGGAAGACGTTGAAATGTTGAGAGTGAACAAAGAAATTTCATGGTGCACGAGAATAAAGGTGGATTTGAAAAGTTAAGTAAACTGTGGTTGAGATAATTCTGATTGAAAAACAAATATATGCCAAATAAATATATGATTAATTGATTAGGGTTTTTGCCCTAGAATGAACAGTTGTTATTAACTAGCTGTAAGAGTAAAGGTGATAGAGTTATAAGATTGGAAGAAAAGATAAAGTGAATTAATCAAGTATGATATGGTTCTGAATATGGTTATGTATTTGGATCATATAAATATGATGAAGGCAACGAGAAGATTATTTACAAGTTTTAAAGGGAGCTTTAAAGAAAAAAAATACAGGTATAAGAAATGGTGAAGAATAAGATTATATATAAGTAAAGCTGATTATCAAAGTTATATGTGGTAAATATCAATGATTAGAGATGAACATAAGTGATAGGAAAAGAGTATGTAAACATGAATAAAAAGATATGATCTGAGTATAAGGAGATTTTGCTTTGAAGGAATAAAGGAATAAGGAAAGGAAATGATGAAGTATAAAGGATCAAATGTGATAAAGGTTATATGAAAGTTTAGATGATAAGTTAGGTATAGAAACACGAGAAACGTGTAAGGTAATGTGAAGGATTGTTTGATTCCGTAAGGTATATGTTTAATTATGTTTGAGGAAGATTTAAAGTTAATACTTTTTGTTATAAAAAGGTGATTATTATTTGAACAAATACATGAGATTATATGAAAAGATTTTGTGTATTGTAATACATACAAGAATTTAGGAATGAGTAAAGATTTGGTTTAAGGTGTAAAGTAATTAAAGAATGATGAAGAAAATCAATCGATTCATAATATTGAGTAGTAAGGATTGAATGTTACTGTTTACGTGATGAGTGATATTTTATGGAATTTTCAAAAGATCAAAGGAAAATGCAGAATCAAAGGAGAGAAAAGATAGAAATGGATGAGGTTACTGGTTACTATTTATATGATGAACGATAGTAGATGGAAAGAAAAAAAATTAGTGGAAGAACTAAATGAAGGAAAGAGTGAATAAAGGAAACAACATGAGAGTATTAAAAGATATGTTCTTATCAATGTGTGCAATAAAAATTCGAGGACAAATTTTCTTAAAAAGGAGGGGAGATTTGTAACATCCCAAATTACGGGTTAGTGACCAAATCATAAATTTTTAGAATTTGGTGATTAAAGTAAAATAGTTGAATAGTTCAATGATTTATTTGGGGATATTTCTTGAAAGTTTATAGTAATTATCCAAAGAATTAAAGGGCAAAATGGTCATTTTTCATGAAAGATATTTTTATCCCTTTAATAAGAGATAAAAACGTGTGAAGATGAAAACATTTCATCTTCTTCCTCCTTTCTTCTTCTCCAACCGTGGAAGACTAGGCAAAGGTGAGTTTATATTTTTGTTGATTATTTGTTGAATTAATGGTTGGGTTTTGATCACTATATGATAATGAAGCTTAAGGAAAGCTTAATTTATTCTAAAACAATAAGATGAAAGGTATATGAGAGATTAAAGATTTTGAGTTCTTGAATGAAATCTTGGAATAGAATTGATAAGTTGAATTTTAAGTTGAATTTGACTTGTCATATATGAGAATAAGAAGTTAGAAGTGTTAGAACTAAGTTTGGATAACATGAAAAATTTGGTATGATTATTGATTTCTATATGGAGAATAGAATTTTGAGGTTTAAGATGAAATAAATGGATATAAATTAGTTTAAGTATGTATATTTGAGTTAAGAATAAAAAAGTGAATGAAACATGAAGAATTTAAGTTGTTATAGTAAATTTTCGGCCATGAACAGTGATTTTCTGGGTTTAAACGAAATTTCCAGATTGTGCAGGGGGAACAGATTCCCCCTAAATGAAAAATGGAATTTGATTCATTAAACCGGTTTAAGTTATTAACATCAAGTTTAAAGTTTAGGCTTCTGATAGTTGTTTTGAAATGATATATTTATGTTGATATTGAGCCTAAACAAGTTCCGGAATAATCAAAGGATTATGATCGAATCAAAGCAAGGCTAAGGTGAGTGCAATTTAATTGTACTTATGCGATCGAAAAATATTAGCTTGCGATGAGCCAATGACGGAGTTACTATGGTAAGAAGTGACTTCTAAAATGTTATATGATTTTTATGAGTGCATTTTAGTTTATAAGATTATAAGAAATTGGACTTGTGATAAGTCTATTTCCAATAGTTATAGTGTATGGAGTATTGATTATAAGGATGTGAATGACATGAAATGTATACTTGATTATATGAACTGATATGTGATATATGATATACGTGATGCATGTGAAGCATATGAGAACAAGAGATGACATGATTTGTATGATATATGAATTTGTGAGTAAAGGCATATGTAAATATAATTTGTATGCATTATATGTCATGTGAACATAAGAAAATAAAGCATGCTATATGATATGAGGTTAGGTGATGAAACATAGATGAAGTATATATGATGATATAAGAATAAGACATGAATCAA
The DNA here is from genome assembly GCF_006381635.1 of Hibiscus syriacus. NCBI lineage: Eukaryota > Viridiplantae > Streptophyta > Magnoliopsida > Malvales > Malvaceae > Hibiscus > Hibiscus syriacus. The sequence continues at coordinate 1,912,261 of NW_024063516.1, forward strand.
ATGATATATATGTTTATGTGAATCCATGCAAAGTGATACGGGCTATGTGACATATGAATATAAATTCATATAAAAAGTGACATGAAAGTAAACTACGTGATTATATGCACATGTGATATGTGATCATAAGAGCAATGATATGAGTACATGAATATATGAAGCATAAGAATAATGCCCATGTTATATGATACGAGAGCTATAGGTATAGTTGGCATGCCAAGAGTAGAGGGTCTATGCGGTCCTTCGGGACAAATTCTACGTGGTCCTTCGGGACGTATATGTATTCTTTGGAGCATGTATGAGGTCTTTTGAGACACTTACTTGATCCTTGGTATATGTATATGATTCTTAAGGAATTTATATGTGGTCCTTATGGACAATCTTATATGGCACTACGGTGCAATTCTACGTGGCACTTCGGTGCATTTCTACGCGGTTCTTCGGGACAAATTCTACGTGGCACTTCGGTGCAATTTATATGAGCTGTGGTGATAGTATTTGTGCACAACCTCAGTGTACTCACATACCTTCAGTTCTCACCAGTGTACCATGGGCTAATAAAGAGACAATAACAAATACAATATATAAGATGCATATGCTTGTGGTGATATGAACGGTATTGCATGGATTATAGGATGTTATGTGTTCTAAGATATGTATAGAAATGTTCAACACATGCTTATATGATCACAAGGAATTAATAACAATAATATGAGTATTGAAAAGCATGTTAATGATATATGTTTTTATATGATATGATAATAATATTGGCATATGTATACCTTTTGTTTATATGAAATGATAGATGGTTATAGTTTATGTTTTGTATGCCTCACTAAGTCAACGACTTAGCATGTGATTGTTTCACGCGTAGGTTTCGAGAAGAGGAAGATTGGTAAAAGTTATGCAAGACAGGTCAGTTTCTCTTTTCCAAAGATCAGATCAGAAAATAAATGTATAAAATGTATTTTGTAACAATGATAGTGATTGGCATGTAAATAAAGGTTTAAATCCGATATGTTTTAATCGGTTTTGTAAAATCATATGATTAAGTTTTGTAAAGTTTATATGTAAATAGAGATGTTATACGAATTTATAAGTATTTTGCCGAAAGTACTGTAGTAGGTACTGTTCATACCGTATTTTACTATTCATAAATACGTTTTTGTCTCAAAATTTTATACCAAACACAATTAAACAATATATGATCGTATTTTTTTCTTAATATAAGTTCAAATGTTTCGATATTTTTGCAAGAATAAAGGTTTTAAAAAGGTAATGTGACATCTCCGACTCGTATCTGGGTCGAGTACGGGTTGGGGTGTTACACAACAGATGCCCAATGTGCTTGTAAGGGTTGACATGTGTCGTGAAAGAAAGTAAAACTAATTTCACAAATTAGTTTCTTTTCAAATGAAACCTGAAAATCAGGTAGATCATGCATGGCTGCTTTCACCGTGCAAAGAACTATTTAGATATGGATCATCCTTGTGCTTTGATTCTGTCCTCGTGAATCTTCGCTATCAGGCTTTCAAGCGATGGGAAATTAATCTGATTAGCATGAAAAAATCGTTAGCAAAAGCCACAGATGTACAACCGGGGAGGGGGGGAAAACAGCGAAAGAATGCTAACTAATTTGAATCATCACCTCGGGTCGTATATAGCCATCTATGACAAGACGCAATTCCTCTCCATAGAAATCCCGTTAAATTCATGAAGCAACCATGGCTCCTGCAGCATGAATCATGTTTCGTAAATAAAGAGTTACAAACCATTATAAATCATTGTTAAGAATAAGACCTGCATCAGTTATCAACCAAGTTATTATTGCACTCACTATAATCTTTTCAGTATTGTTAAAATTTGGGTTCCAACCAACACTCATGACCATTTTATAAACTCCTCTTGTAGATAATCCAGCCCAACCAAAATATACCCCTGAAGGATGCTCTGAAAGGAGACTCGAATGACCTTCCGTTGACAAATGGCTGAAAATAAGAAATGAAAGAAAATAGGTTATCAAGCAAAACAGAAGAAATAAGTAATGAAATATGAATAAACTTCTAATACTCTTGATGTTACATCAAATCAAAATAGCTCAAAGATTCTTACCTAATAAATATTCAAAGGCCTAGATAATTTCAAAATAAATACTAGGTTAACAAAGAAGAACAGCGTATTACAAACCTGTAGGGATTCCAAGTACTTTTGAGCCACGACCAAAAACCTTAATGACGGGACCGCCAATATACCAAAGTTCTGTAGGCAAAGTTCCCTCTATCCCTGCCATCACATCATCGTATCCATATGAGCATAGTTTTACTAAGTCAAGGTTACTAATCACATTAAGAAGAAGATGGAGTCCAGAGGTTTACAATCTTAAAATGGAGGTAGGCCCCACTTTTCAGGTTGCAAATCAAGCACAGAGTTTATCACTTCATCTGCTACGGGGGTGTAAAGTTCGGTTTGTTTTGGAACATATGGCACAGCAACCACTTCCATTCCAGCAACCTTACCAGCAGTAACACCTGGTCTGACATTGCCAATTCCAAGTATCAGAAAAAAATCTGTCAAGTAATTGAGTAATGATTTAAAAAATCTATGCTAATTCACAAAAACAACAGAATATCTCAACATTGTAAGATCATATGTCAGGACAAAAGAAGCATTCTGGCAATGCTGAAGGCTAGCTCAAATGTCCCTTATTGCCAAATTTAGTAGAGACATAAGAGGGCTAGCGTTAATTTTGTCTGTCTATCTCATTTCGCCAAGTCCTCTACATAAACTAATTACAGTTATAACTTCTCGTACGGAAAGAAGAAGAAGAAGCTATAATCATGAATATTTTGATATTTGTGCAAGTAGCCAGATGAATTATTTCAAGGAACAATTAGTACATAAAAGGTTGAGGAATTGTTTCAAGAAACATAATAAATCTTCAGAGCATAATCCGGGTTAAAAAAAATTGAACTCAGTTATTACTAAAGAGGAAATGTAACAAATTGTGCATTATCAAATGAGAAAACATATTAAACAGATACTTAAATAAAAGCAGAGCTCACTTACATAGAATCTTCAATGACTAGGCAGCTTGAAGGTTCTCTGTTTAGCCTTTTAGCAGCTTCCAAGAATCTTTAATATGAAATCAAGAGTTATACTTGGACAAAGCTAAAAAGAAGTTAGAATTTTATATTCAAATTAGATAAAATATATTTAACAGAATATCAGACCATATACTCACTCACATTTCAGGACTAGGCAGCCGATTGCACCTGGGAGAGGTTTAATGTTCCACAACCTACAATTACAAAGTGCGTAAATAAGAGCCTTAGCATTGTGATAATTCCAGTTGCTTCAGCATCTAACAAGCAGGGCTGTGGTTGGAGTGGCGCAAACTGCGCGACCGTGCAGGCCCCCCAAATAAGGGCCCCAAAAAAATATATATATAGTGGCGTTTTACCAATAAACGCCACTATAGATGGATCTATTGCGACGTTTTTCAAAAACGCCACTATTATTGCGGCGATAAAATGCAATGGATTTATTGCGACGTTTATCAAGAAAACGTCACTATTATTATCCCAAAATCGAATATATCTATAAAATAAGGGCCCCTTTATACGAATTTGTACAGGGCCCCCGAAAACCCTGCCGCGGCCCTGCTAACAAGTAACAACAATAACATAAAGCTTGACTTACTGGGCAGAGAATACTGGATAGAGTTCAGAAAGAAATTCATCCTTTCCACAAGAAAGTCCATATTCTTCCACAACAGCTGCAGCAGCTTCCAATGGTGTTTTTCCTATTATTTTTTGAGCTTCTCTTCCGTCCCATTGTTTCCCATACTTGGGCAAAAATCCCTTTAAAACCTCACTGACTACACCATCTGTCGTTTAATTAAAAACAACAAATCGTTACTATATAAATCAATATTCTAATTTCTTTGAATAACATCAAGAAAGCAATATCAAATCTTTTAAAAATTGGATCCATAATCAGAGCAGAACCAATAACAGGTTTCTAACTGTAAAAGAAGCAAGATAAAGAACAAAATTTCAAAGCAATACGAAGAACGAAAGCTTACCAGTGTTAAGAAGTGTACCATCTAGATCAAGGATAACGCATGAAACCAACTTTTTCAAAGTTTTGGCCATCGATGTTTCAGCAACCACAAATTTATCTCGAAACACTGCCGCTAAAAGCGAAGGAAGCACTTACGAATTGCTGCAAATTAAAAGGAAAAAAATGTAATTGAAACTAAACGAAAAAATATTAATAGGATCTATATTTTGTAAATATTGACAAAATATTAAAAGAAAAATAAAAAAAAGCAAAAGAATATCTGGAAGCTTACAATAGAAAATTGAACAGTTGATTGGCGACGGCCAAAGCAGGAATTGCCAAAGTTGGTGAGTTCTGTTTACGGAGGCTTGCACTACTGGTAATTTATAATGGCCAGAAAATTCGATCGCTTGGAAAGAACTTTATGACTTCCACTTCATATCAAATAAAATAGAACCTTTGTGTGTTCCAATAGGCAAAGTCCACGTCAATAAAATATAGAAAAGGAACCGTTTAATAAGATGTCACTGAACTTTAATTTTAAAATTGATTTTAACACTCAACTTTAAAACATTTCAATGTAAACATCATGCTTTGATTTTGTGGTCAATCAAAGCACAAGATCATTAAGAGTCTGTTTGGTTACCTGTAATTGGTTTTTCATAAAATATTTTTCTCATTTTCAGTGTTTAGTTGGTGGAAAACAGATGATCAATGTAATTAATTTCCTTGTCAACTGAATTTCCTTGTATTTTCTGGAAAATGACTTACTATCTGATTTTTCATAAGTCATTTTATGAACTTTTAACTTCAAAGCATAAACACTAAAAATATTATTATTTTATATATATGATATTAATATATTATTTTAATATCATTTTAATAAAATATTAATTATTAAATTATATTTATTGACAATTTTAATAATATAATGTAATATTTTATTTTTATAATTATATTATTTTTAATATATAATATTATTCTTTTATTTTTAATAATATATAATAAATTGCACGAATCAACTTACTTCAGTGGTTAAAGGAATCGTTATTGTTCCTAAAGGTCACGGGTTTCGAGCATCAGCGGCTGCAGTAGGGTGATTGTGCATTCATTGTCAAATGGTTGAGAGTATTTAGAACAGATACTACTTTGTAATAACCTTAGCTTAATAATATATATTATTTATTAATTTCATAAAAATAATATTATTGAATTGTCAAATATTTAATATATGTTTTTTCATATATAATATAATATTATTATTTTTAATATTTTAATAATATTAATATTTTAATAAATAATTAATATAATTAATAATATATTATTCTCATTGGTATTTGTTTGGTGATTGAAGTGGAACTTTGGGGAGTTTTTATCGGAATGTTAACGGCTTGGGAACGGGGCTTTCGTAGGATTGAGCCAGAAGTGGATAGCCTTGAGGTATTTCGGCTTCTTCAACTGGATAGAATCGAACAAGGAAATATGTCCATTCTAACAGATATTCATGTTATGGTACAACGAAATTGGGGTGTCCGATTCTGTAATATCTCACGTCATGGTAATGGGGTAGCGGACTGTTTGACTAGTTTGACGATTGATAATCATCTTGGGGTTCACTATATGGAAAGGCCTTCACAGGACGTCATGAATTTACTGCAGATTAACGATGCTGGATTGTCTAGTTGATTTGTTTTGTGTCGATTGTATTTGATTCTTTAAGGATTCGGATGTACTCTTTTCCTCCAATTAGGCAATTAGGATTAGAGAGGTTTTCAACGAGATATCCACAATCCTTTTTATGTATGATTTTTTCTAATAATACCGTTTTCACCAAAAAAAATTGTAGATATAATATTTTAATAATAGGGTAAAGTATAGTAATGGTCACTGAACATTTCTGAAGCTTGCATTTAGGTCCCCCAACATTTAAAACTTGCAATATAGTCCCCCAACATTTATTCCGTTTGCAATATGGTCCCCCAACTTAAACCACAGTTAGAAAATTAGGATAAATTATATAAACGGTCATTGAACTTTTCAGTCACTTGAATTTAGGTCCCCCAACTTTTAAAACTTGCAAAACAGTCATCAATTTCATTCTAAACCCCAATTTCCAAAGTAATTCAATTTTATTCTAAACCCTAAATTCTAAAATACTTCAATTTAAGGTAATATAGGCTTGAAGAAAGAGTTCAAGGCACAGACACAACGAATAAAAATATATTTATATAAATGTATATTTATATTTAGATGTATAAATAAAAAATATATTCATATAATGTATGAATCATTTATATTTTTTGAATATTTATTTTTAATAAGAAATTAAAATTATTAATTATATTAGAAATACTCAACTTAAGATTATATATAATCATGAATTATAAATATGAAAAATATAATTATTAAATTTAGTTTAAAAATATATAAATCTTAAATTTATTCTTTTAAAATATTGTATCAACTAATATTTAAAAAATATATTAAATCTATCAAACAATTATCAAATATAATATTTTTTATTGTAAAAATATAATATTTTCCCATCATTTATTGCTTTCAAATTTTTTGCCGAAGTTCAAATCTCATTATTTCCATTTTACATTATATTCTTTTTTTTTTCTGGCATTGATCATACTATTAGTATATGTATTATTGTATATCTCTTAACACAAACGATGGTGTTAGCTTAGTGGCTCCACCTGTATCTTTCATTTGCGTGACTCAGGTTTGAGTTTGCCCAAGACCCAAATTTTACTTCTTTGTAACTTAATTTTCTTCTAATTAGGAGGTGACATGTGTCACCATAACACATATCATGATCATGTGTTAACACATGTCAGATCCTGATTAAATGATTAATTATTAAATTTTATTTAATTTAGGACCAAATTGATAGCATATATAAATATTTAGGTGGTAACATGTGTCACCAATGACACGTGTCATGATCATGTGCTAACACATGTCAGATCCTAATTAAATGATTAATTTATTAAATTTTATTTAATTTAGGACCAAATTGATTATATAAATAATAAAGACTGAATGTATAATAATACCAATTCCTTTTAACTGCCACATCATTTTTATCAATTGGTAACGACTAGTGGCTTAGTTGAAACAGTTAAATAATTATGTGGTATGATTGATAAATTTAAAAGATCGATGACAAAAGTAAAAGGGGCTAGATAGTTAAGTTGTCAACCGAGTAGTTTACACTTTTATTTATACGTCAAAATAACATTTTATAAATTTAAAATTCGAATTATTTTCAACCTCTTCTATATCCTAACTACTTTTTTTAATTAAAAAATTTCTTCAACAGATAAAAATTATACTATTATATTTATATAAAAAATACGTATCACATGAAATAAGATGAAATTAAATAATAATAAATTTGACATAATTGAATTTAATTTAAGTATTTTGGAATTTAGGGTTTAGAATAAAATTGAATTACTTGGAAATTGGGGTTTAGAATGAAATTGATGACTGTTTTGCAAGTTTTAAAAGTTGGGGGACCTAAATTCAAGTGACTGAAAAGTTCAATGACCATTTATATAATTTATCCTAATTTTCTAACTGTGGTTTAAGTTGGGGGACCATATTGCAAACGGAATAAATGTTGGGGGACTGTATTGCAAGTTTTAAATGTTGGGGGACCTAAATGCAAGCTTCAGAAATGTTCAGTGACCATTACTATACTTTACCCTTAATAATAATATTGACATAAATAATATTAAATCAATTATTCTAATATTTTAAAAATATTATTATTATTTTGTTAATAAATAATATTATTAATTGTATTTTATATTTATAATAAATAATTTTTTAAAAATTATCAATCAGTGGAAAATGAATTTCACAACATCATCCAAACACTGTAAAATGATTTCCAGAAAGTTTTGATTTTCGGAAAATGTTTTCCTCATTTTCCTGTGTTTGATAGCTTGAAAATATTTTCCGAAAATGTTTGATAGCTGTAATTGGTTTTACGAAAAACATTTTTCATTGTTTGATAGTTTTAATTGATTTTCCTTATGTTTATCATTTTCCTAGTTCTTTTGTATTTTCTGTAAATTGTTTTATTATATGATTTTTCGTAAAATATTTTCTTAACTTTTCACTTCTGAGTATAAGCACTCAAAAAATATTATTTATACATTTAATATTTCATTAATATTTTAATAATATTATATTTTTAATATTATATTAATATATACTCAGATATATTATAATAATAGATGATATTAATCATATATAATAAATTATTAATATAATTCATATTATGTATTATTTTTATAAATATAATATTATTAAATTATTAATAATAAGTAATATTAATTTATATATTTAATATTAATATAATAATTTAGTAGTATGTTAATAAAATACTAATTAAAATTAAGGGTATTCAAATGGTTAATTCAACCTATCGAATTGAATTAACATTAACCAAATAAACTAAACTTTTTTCTTTAATCGATAATTGAACCAATTTTTTTTAAAATATTAACTGAACCGAACTTTATTCATTTTATGTAAATAATTTCCTATAAAACTAATTATAATGTATCAATCAATTAGTGAAAATGATTTACACAATATCATCAAAATCATTTTATGTAAATCATTTTTACGAAATTCATTTTCCGGAATCTATTTTCCGTAAAACAAACGAATCAAAACAATTTAAAGTGATAGTTTTATCAGTTTTATCCTATCGTATCAATCTTCTTAATTAAAATTAGATTTTCTTTTCATTTATTTTCAACCATAGCAAAAATGTTATTCTTCAATGCTTTTTACAATCACAATCGATACCGATAAATTTGTTTCATCGTTCTCTACACTCTACTATGCGTGCCTTTTAAGTTTAAAATATTTATATATTTAGTAATAGAGACGTATGCTGAATTTTATGTTAATGGGGTGAACTTAAACTTAAGAGTGATAAACTAAAATTCTAGGGGGCGAACTAAAATTTTAGGAAGCGAAACAGATTTTCAATAATAAATACATAATTTTTTTAAAAATATATAATAATTTTAAATTTTAAGGGGACGACTACTTGACCCGCTTCCGATCCATCCCTGTTAAATAACTTATACTGTGGGTAGAATGTGCTACACACGTAAGCTATGAGATATAAACTTGGGAAAGTAGGTACAATAAAATATTAGCTGGTATATTCTCTTTTCGTCTTTAGCATATGCCAACTTCCGTAGTAGCCTTTTTTTGGTTACGAACGGGAATAAAAAACAACAATAATAGAATCAAATTACTTATTTTTTTATGACAATTATTCAATTTCCATTTTAATTTCAAGACACCGACAGAGAAGAAAAATACAAGCAACGGTCACGAGAGGATAACAGAACAGACTACCGGCCTCATTCAATTTTGAAGCTTCTATGGGACACCTTACCGATTGATAAGTAATTACTTGTTAAGCCATATAAGCCTCTGACGGAACATATAATTTTAACAGTACTACAGATGGCAGGCTAGTTCTGTCTGCTGCCTGCCTGCCTGGTTTCTTAGTGCCTGTCTCTTCCCAGTTCATAGTTTATAGACCTCTTGATTTCTTTGACCAATTTCTAAAAGCAAATACTATTGTTCCTAATAGAAACATATTCCTTGTAATTAAAAAGCAAATTTCACATTGCTAAGGTTCAACATTTGCTGTTTTGTCCAACAAATACTGGAAGAAATGTTTTTATCCATAAAAGCTTATATACTTTATAAGTTCTAACTCAACAGTCGAAGCTAAACAACAAATATTTCTTCAAAGAAAACGCAAGTCCTATCTGTAATTTACTTTGGAAGAAAAAGGGAAGCTTTTTTCTTCTTTTCTTGTTACGCAGATATGGTCTGACTAGTAACAGGTGAAGAGATTGCAGATACAGATTTGAATTTCGAATCTACTAAACATCACCTATCAAAAGAACCAACTGTGCTAAGTTCCAGATTCACAAAAAGGAAGTTGAAAGTCCTATCTACTCGGATACTACATTAAAGAGAATGCAACTTGAGAGGGTCGATATGATCTGGTTTCTCTTAGCATTTTCCAATTCCATTTTCATCTTTGGTCTGGAAAATTTCCAGGATTTATGAAGAGCGCCACTCTGTTCATAGATGGCTACTTTCTTGAGCACTTTTCCTCTTCTGAGCAGAAATTTCATAAACTTTACTAAAAACTGGGACCCTGAAGAATTCTGTTGGAAGCCAGCTAGCTCAATATCCTCCAGGCTTTGCAGAAAGCACTTGAAAAACCAGTTAGTTGAATCCAGGAATTCCTCTCCATCAACTTCATAAAAGTCGAAAAAACTCTGATCAAACTCAAACTGCAAGTAGACAAAAGTACACATCAGGCCTTAATGATTAGAGAATTCCAAGCAAGAAATCAATCATGTTAGGCGATGAATTTCTTTCATCAATCATTGTCTGAATTCTCAAAGACATGTAATCTTCTGCTAATTGTTAGGGTGTAAACCCACTTTAAGTGGGCTTTTTCTATTTTTTTTTTTCCATTATAAGTTGGCCCAACTATACTGTACCTATTATGCATACTTCATAGTCCTTGAAAAGAAACAAAATAATGTACTTCTCAAAGGAAATATGTGTATCTGTATAACGTATATAAACCAGAAAACAGAAACGAGAGAACAAATAGAAAGACGCCAGCAGAAATTGTAAGGAAACAGGACAGGGAACTCAACATGATATGAGAGTGTATTTTATAAATGAGAAAGCGTGCATGTTTAGTTTAAATGGAATGAAAATATCTGATGCCTTTTGAAGCTCAAATTCATATTAAAAAAGTTCTCAAATTGTTGAAAATGGCAACATGAAAGATTTCAAGTTTTGCCATTTCTTGTTTTTGTCTCAAACCTTGCGTTGAATGAAGAAATTTGTCAATGTAACATATGAAATCTGCACTTGTAGTTTTGAAAAAAAACTAAGCCTTCATTTTAGTTTTGTCAAGGTGGATGGTGTTAAAGTGCACTATTGCTTGACTTGTATGCTAGTTAGACTCCTCCCAACAGTAATCGGTAGTCAAATCCAAAAAACACCAAAATTATCAGACATCAATCATTATTCAATATTCATTGATTTCCCATAGTTCAAATATGCAACATTTCTAATATATCCGAAGAAAGAGAAGCAATGATCTTTCCTTGGAGTTGTCGCAGTAATACAAATTTATTACTAGTTTCTTCAAATAAGGTGAACTTTGAAGCAGACTCACAATCCCAGGAATATCCCATTCACATATCTCAGTGTCCAGCACCAAACAATGGCGTTTGGATAATGGTGAGGGCTTGCCCTTTATTTCCCATATAGATAAGACCTTTTACAAGAGGACAAAAGAAAGAAGACATCATTAGAATTGTAAATAGAGCAAGTAGAAAATAAATATGTTGATTGTTGACACTTCAATTTGGAAAAGTAACATGACCTCGACACAAAGTGAGAGTGAATGGTAACAATTTCCTTTGTGGATCACTTTGGACTTTCAAGTCTTAAAGATATATAGATACTGATATATAGTTAAAATCATTCGAATATGTACAGCATGCGTGGAAGAGGAAGGGGTAAGAAAAAGGGTATACCCCCATTGACTGGGCTTGAACCTTGTAGAATTCACATGTTACTACATAATACTATATATAGCAGGACTGGCCCAATTAATATTTTTTTTTCGGGTTTTTTCCAACTCGAGATCGACTCGCTTGATAAACACCCCTAATTATATGAATCAAATTCATATATTATAATTTTCTATTGTGCATAATAAAATTCTCCATAAAATATTCCTACATATAATGTATTTAATATTTAAAATATTATATTAAATTAAATTAGTTTAACATGCAATTTAGTTCATTTGACAACTAAATGTAGTATCAATTGTGTTTAGATTATACTTGCAACAATAATATGGTGTGCAATCATATGATTTGACCCTTTAGGCTATTATAATATTAGTCGTAAGACTATAACATTCCTAATATTATATATAAAAAAAACAAGTGATATCGAGCAAACCATCATTTCTACCTAAGTTATAGGATAATAAAAACGAAAGGACAAAGACTAAGAAGATTCGTATACAAAAAAATATTGAACCTCATAGAATAAATAAATCAAATGCCGAAGAGTCCCAACTCATTTCTCCAGGTTGAAGGAGATCTTGTAAATAAAATTAATCAAAAGAATGATATAATATCTTCAGTCATGTCATAGCATGCCGAAGAGTCCCAATTCCTTGTATATCCTCCTATGTTACTCAGATTAAACGGAGTGTCGGATACCAGTATGTTCCTGACATGTCATGCTCAATGTTTTCCAAGTTTTTCTATGTATTTGGAGAATAATGCCTTAGATCCATGCCCAGATATTTGTCCAATAAGGGTGTCGGTCCTGTCGGACATGGTTACTTTAGGAAAAATAAAGACTTTGCACTTTAAACAGGTGAAAACAGAAGTCAGAATGAAAGCACAAGGTTTGCCCCAAGTGATTCACTTGTTTACTAAAATCTCATTTGCAGATTAATGGTGACAAACTGACAATCCCATCAGAGTGGCTTCTCTAGAAATGACCAATTTGATAGTAATCTCATCAAGTTCAAATTGTGATGCCAAAGATAATTAGTTTCTATCTGTATAGTGCAATGAAAAGAAAACAATGAACTTATTTCCTTTATTTGTTAAAAGCAATGCTTCATCAGCCATAATAATTCAGTAACCAAGGCAAAAAAGAGTAAAATTAACAATATTAGCTGCAGTTCGAAGACATCTGAATCGAAGTAAAACAGCTTCGTCTAGAAAAGTTTAATTTATATATAAAAATCAGATAAGGGAAAACCTTTTTGCGCCGTTCAGCCTGCTCTTGCTTCTTCTGGGCTTCCTTTCTTCGCTTCTTCTTCCTCTTGTGAAACCCAGTTACGTAATCCCTTATCAGTTCACAGTTTATCTTTTTTCCCCTGTCTACGGTGGAAATATAGGATGTGTTATGCGTGTGGTAATGGTACCTGAGATCCTTCTCGTTAAAAGAAACGGAGAGTGCTTTGTTCTTGGTAGCTCTTTTCTTTATGTGGCGACCTCGGGGCTTCGACGGTTGCACCGGCGCTTCACCTTCGTATTCTTCTTCCATCGCAGCAAACAACGCAGCTCCTTCTCCAGTGCCACGCCTTTCTCCATAGATTGCAGTGTGAGGTTTAACGAACCGGGGATTTGAATATGGCTTTAGGTTTGGGTTCACGTCGCTTGTTTTGGGTTATTAATAGTCCAGTATTTATATCTTCGAACCCAAAGAAACGGTAATTCTATTATACAACCACTTAATATAAGATTAAGAAAACACACAGTAATATTTTAGGTTACACAGAACTTAAACTATTAAATTTTTTGAGTCTAAATCTTCTTTGTAACATTTTAGCGTGTAATCGAAAATATTATTTTTTTCATAATATTTTAGGTTGAACCGAAAATGTTATGTTGTTTATAGCATTTTACGTCAGACTTATAATATTTTAGGTAGCACATTCTCTTAACTTTATACTAAGTGTGTGTACGGTAGGAATTTCCTAAAGAAACATTAGTGGAAATGTGGATGTACAAACTAGTAAACAAAAGGGTAAAATACACAAGTGATACTATATAGTGTTGCTTTGTTAATTCCTCTAACTATCAAAAGTTACAAAATGATCCTTTGACTATAGGATTTATTTTGTTCAGTCTCTTGACTATTAAAAGTTACAAAATGGTCATTCGACTATTCATTATGTTCCAATCTCATTATTTTCTATTAAAAAATTAATGACAGTCTAAGCTGGATGTTAATATGATGTCTGAGATATGATTATCGTTTGAGATTAAGTGATCAAATTTTATGATATCTCAGACAACATATTAACATCCAGTTCAGACTACTGTCAATTTTTAACGAAAAAATTTGAATTGAATACATAATGAATAGCCGGGTGACTATTGCATAACTTTTAATAGTAAAGAGACTCAACAAAATAACGTATTATAGTCTAGGGTTTGTTTGTAACTTTTAATAATTGGAAGAGTCAACAAAGTGACACCATATAGTCAAAGGACCATTAATATACTTTACCCTAAACAAAACAAACTCGACAATGAATGGATCAGAAATCCACATTCATTTCCCTCCACGTGCCTTTCCTTTAGTTGATGACACATTTCATGTCTTTAAGCTTGTTTTGAATTATTTCTTTAAACTTAATTAAAGAATAATTATTAGATTATTACGATATACACGACAGCGGAAAATAATCATTCAATTAAGATTAAGGAGGACCACACACTTTTTAGAGGTGGTAATCAAGTCATTCTGATAAAATATGGGTTGAATTGTTTCGAATTTGAGTTATGTCCAATTTAAGTTTGATTTGAGTTGAATTCAATTGTAATTTATAGTTTTAACTATATCATACGTCCTCCAACTATGATTTTTGTTCTAAACTAGTTTTTAAATTTTTGAAAATTTCAATTTTGTACTCAGACTATGACTTTCATTCTAAATAAATTGATCTCCAAACTTTTGAATATTTCAATTTAATTCTCAAACTATGATCATCCTTCTAAATTAGTCTTCAAACTTTTGAACATTCCAAATTCATCATAAATTATCAACATATGCTAATCATATCCATTGTTAATAAAACCATTAGGCCAAGCTATATTATTATATGGTTGAAAAAAATAAAGTTAGATTAAACTATTATTGAAACTAATTACATGTTTGAATGAAATTGAAAAGTTTGAATGAAATTGAAAAGTTTAAAAATTTGGGGAATGAATTAGAATGAATTTCATAGTTTGGGAATGAAATTATACAAAAGTTTTAGTAGTAATTTAGAAAGAGAATCATAATTTAGAGATAAAATTAGAATATTCAAAAGTTTGAAGACTACTTTAAAATAAAAGTCATAATTTAAGGATCTAATAATTATGAAGAGACAAAAGCTAAAAGATAATCCTACGGGGAAGCATTAATTGTGATTATCAATTTGAATTAAGATTAGACCATGGTCGTTGCGAACTTTTATATATATATATAGATATATATATATATATCTATATATATATATATATATATGACAAAATGCTCAATGAACGTATATTGTAATCTTCAACCTTAATTTTAAGCTTGTCTGCATGCTTGCAGGCAGAACAACATACAAAACACAAAACTACCAAAACACGGTCTAAATACCCTCGTTAACTACTAAAAGTATGTGGGATCAGTCCAAGCTAAAGCACTGTCGACTACTTAAAGTTTGAAGTTTAAACAATAAACTACAATTAGGAATATGTGGTGTGATTCATTCACTCCTCCAATGTCTACGTTTGTTTTAGTATAATTTCTATGACTTTTTCCCATCTAAAATTGTATTATTTGTGCGGCTGTCTATCATTGTATTGCTTTTCTCCGAGGAAAGATACAACAAGAAAATTATCAGCATCGTTAGATGTGGTCGAGATCCAATGTTTGCCATGTAACTGTAAGCTTCATCATCTGTTTTCTTTTAATCACAAACCAAATAGGTTTTGAATTCAAAGGCCATATTAAATTATATATATATATATATGTTTGGACTTAACTGACCGGATGTGTTTAATTCGAGATGTTTTTATTTTACAAGACATGTTAGATCGATAAATGAGTGACATACACTACAAGAAAAATACCCTTTAATGACGCGCATTGCGCGTCATCTATGGGTGCGGATGACACACAAATGTCTGTCGTTGAAGCCACTAACATGAATTTTTGATGACGCGCAATTGTGTGTCATAAATCTATGACGCGCATTAATGACGTTCTTTGAGTGTCATTGAAGCCCCCACCATAAATTAAGATGACACACATTTGTGCGTCATAAATTTATGACACGCATGTATGTCTTATATATTTCGTCATTGAAGCCCCCGTCATAAATTAAGATGACACACATTTGTGCGTCATAAATTTATGACACGCATGTATGACTTACATTGCGCATCATTGAAGCCCCCATCATAAATATGCTTGACATACATTTGTGTGTCATAAATTTATGACACGCATATATGACTTACATTGCGTGTCATTGATGCACACGCCATTTAAAAAGACCACAAACGTTCGTGTGTCGTGATTATATTTCAAAAATTATATATATATATATATATAAATATATATAAATATAAATTAATAAATAAATAAATATATATATATTGTAGATTGACAAATAATCAAACTAAATCACATTGAATGCCTCATAATACTAAATCTATGTACCATATTATATATAAGCAATCCATTTGCATACAATATATTCACATTAAGTTATCAAAAATATTGTATTAATCATATGTCGATACGAAATATCAAGGCATAATAAAGTTTGCCACATAAGATACCCATTCTTTGCGAGTATCATCAATGTCATCATCCGTGTTTTCTTCTTTAAAGTGAAGTATATAATGAACTATTAAAGAGTACTAAAATGGCCAATTTTACATATGCATTCTTTGAAGCATAATAACATTATGCAAAGTCATACAATCAATAGAATTATAAAAAATTCCAACTTTGTTCACAACAATATCATCACAAATAATACCCACAAGAGAGTCCCTGTTACGTCTATAGTACTTGACAAAATCAAATTTTGGATTTTAAGTGCTAGTACGTTTCAAATGCTTTCACAACTCCACCGAACATTTCAAATTGTTCCTTTAGACATTGATTCATATATCGAAAAATAGTATTGATTGCCACATGCTTAAAATGTGTAATTAGATTCAAGAATTCACTCATTACTTACAACAGAATCTATCAATATATAGAAGTAAATAACAAGAAGTTTACCATCAATGTAATCTTTCACTAAGTTAAATTCACAAGATTTTTAAGTTTGTTTCAAATTATAAACGATAACCTCCATTCCATACAGAAATATGAATAGACAAGATGTTATCGTAGATAAATTTCCAATAATATCATCCTACTTCAAGTCCATATGATAGTTGTATGACTAATGTGTATGTATGATATGACAGATGTGTATAAGAAAAGTTTGCTTACATTCTTATTGAGCACTTGAAGTCCGTTCTCGACTATCTCTTTCATGAACTTACAAACATAATATCCACACTCGGTACCTCCCGACTGACGGGGACACTACAAACAATTTACAATAAACGATTAGTCAAAATGAAAGCTGCAATTTAAACAAGGAATGATCGTTCGAAGTCCTCACCAAAACATTTATCCAATTGAGGCTAACCCTTTTGTTAGATCCACTTTGAGTTGTACAATTTCATTGCCCTATAAAATTGATGAAATATATCAAATCGAAGTCCTCACCAAAACATTTATCCAATTGAGGCTAACCCTTTTGTTAGATCCACTTTGAGTTGTACAATTTCATTGCCCTATAAAAATTGATGAAATATATCAAAGAATATACTATAATGTTTCGATAATTTATGTTACTTACGCATCAATAACTTGCTTCAACTGCTGATGGACATTGGTGGGCCCTAAGGAATCAAGATAATAACAACTTGTTGCTTTCATATCTATCACCGCCAATACCCAATGTCTTCTATAAAAATGAAAAACCAAATTAAGTTACTAAAATATATTGATAATCAAATGAAAAAACAAACCCGAGATTATATGACACTAGGACGATGTCATTGTCCTTTCTTAGAGACAATCGATCTGCAACGCTTCGAATTGCCTCATCATTATTTTTGAATTTTGCCTTACGTCTTGATGGCGAGATTGCAAACGGGCTCATAAAACAAATTCCATGATCTATTTTTGGCCCATTCTTGATTTCCTCAAACAAGTACCTATATATTAACATTAGACAAGTACGATGATTAAATATATTGTGTTTGAATAAAATTAAAATTATGCACTTACATATAACAAGTAATCGCAGAAACCGGTCATCTCATCCACAGTAAAAACCACTTCAAAATCTTCCCAAGTTATGTACGTGAAACTCTCGTACCCAAATATATCGTCCTCACATTGCACTTTCACGGACTCCACATTTTTAAGTTGTATATCAACTATACGTGCAAACACTTTCAAAATACGGTTGCTTTCAACTCTTAGCCTTGTCCTCATTTGTGCTCTCGTCCTCCTCCTTTGCGGTGTTCCTTCCTCCTTTTCTTTCTTTCTTTCCCTCTTCGGTGTCCATTCTTCTTTCTCCTCTTCCTTTTTTTCTTTGTGGTGTCCCTTCTCCTTTACCCTCTTCCTTTTGTTTCTCTTTTTCCGTCTTCGGTGTCCCTTCTCCCTTCTCCTCTTCTTTTTCAACAAGTTTTCTTTGTCGTTTTTTTCCTTTATTACTTTCTACTTCATCTTCGTTCACACGTTTTTTTCCTATAAACGCTAACACTTTTTCCTACAAAAAAATATAAAGATATCATTTAAATTAGACATATATAATTTCTTTAAATAAATGAAAATATTACCAAATCAGAGCATCGAATGACTAGATGTCTAGGCCACTTCACTAGGAACCCCACTGTATCTTTAACCTTATAAATGAACTCCTCATCTAGTGGAAACGGTAGTAAAGCGTCTCCTTGCACACTCATTTCCATCACTACTTCAATGTTTTCACCTGTTATATAAAGTTATTACTAAGATACAATATTCTAAAAAGTCAAAAAGAAAACTGATATTTTTTGTAATACCTGATAGATCATTGTGTTTCACTATTGTTCCTTTGGCAACTATATTGGAGGCAATATCAATCGCAAGATAACAGGAAGTATCCTACAAATTATATATATATTAGTTGTAGTCAAGACTTACATTTAATTCATACTATAATTTAATAAGACTTACAAGTAATTCCTCGGGTGGGTTGTCTTCAAAATATGCTTTGCCCCACCCTTGGAAACTTGCGCCTTCAGAAGCATAATTCATCCCTTTTTGTAGTTTCTCTATTGCACCTTCAATTTGGTTGAACCTTTTTTCATTCTTTTTCTTCTCACCATCTAAGCAGTTCTTCACGGTATTGGGTAAGACAAAATATTGGTGTGGCCTTACAAATTTGCCCATCCCTCGTACACGCCCACGTTGTTCCTAGGTACCTAGGGCTTGGGTAAGCATGTCATTTGTTCCACAACTAACCTCTCCTAAAGTTTCTGACTTCTGCATCTCTTCCTGTAGTGAAAGCAAATATTCATATTCAAAATATTCAAAGGATTAAAGCTCATATGGTGCTATAACAATAAGATGAAAATAAATAAAGTAGGAATGTTCACAAGAACTTACCATTTTATCAACAACAATCTGGACATTCAGGTCATAACCTTATTTTTTCATTTGTCTTGCCTTTTTCCAGAACAATGCTTTATCAATCTCGTCTTCCTCCTTTCCTGTTTCTTGCATCTAAATTAAAAATAATAACAACAATGAATTAACATAAACAAATGCATATCTAAACTATTCAATTAATTTACTACATACAATTTCAAGAGTTAGTCCAGCATATCATTTTCTACTCAACCGATGATTGTATCTATGATGTCCACGCATTTTTTTAGCTTTGTGGCTTATTTCCTGCATTAGAAACATTAAAACAGTCAAGACTGGTTTCTAAAACTAATATATATAACAAATACAGATAAATACAGACTGGTTTATAACCTCCCACTTCTTTGAAAGTCTTTGCGATACAAAAACCTTCCACTCATCTATCTTCAAATAAGGATACATCTCTGGAGGGTTGAGCAGATTTGCATTAGGGTCATTCTTAAACTTCTCAATGAATTTCTTATATAGATAATGCTTAAAGTTCTTCCACTTTGTCCCAATGGATTGAAGGGTGTTCTTCCAACTCCTTGGATCAAGTTCAAAATTAATCTGAAACATAAAGCATTAATTAAAAAAAATATTATTTTTAACAAAAAAAAGATTAATTGGAAGTTAAGATCAGATGTTAGACTTACCAAAATGTATTGCCATAAGTCTTCTTTTTTTTCTTGTTCAACATCTCGCCAAGTGGCATAAGTGATAGACACCATTGATCTTGCTACCATGCCCTCAAAGGAAACAAGTTTCGTTGCTTCAACGCCAATCGGGACACCCTTTTTATTGTAAGTAACGATAACTTTTCCTTTAGTAGTTTTTCCCCTTTATTGTCGGACCTCTTTGTTTAGAGTCTTCATCATGACTCGAAGACTGATCCGATTCCATGGTACCAAGTACAACTTATTTCAACATGATTGAAATAAAAAAAGTTAGTACATTGTTATTTCTTGCAGTTGGGATAGAATTAATAACATACAGATGTTGAAATAAAACATACCAAAAAGTAAAGATTTTATTTTGCAAAAAATATTTTAAACTAATATGCCCTCGCCATCCCGGTGTGTACACAAAAAATCATCATCAAGTTCTACTAAAGTGGAGTCTTGTGAAAAATCAAAAGTAACATGGTATTCCAACATATCATCAGTTTCACCATTTGCTCCATACTTGTACATCTTATGTGGTGTGAAGCAGACAACAGACAAATTCACATCTTGAACATAAAAAACTTGTTTGGCTTGACTAGCTAATATGAAGCGTTCAGATTGGTGATCAAGCCTAGCAAAGTTAACCACTGTGAATCCAAAGTCATCTTTTTTTATTCCACGACTATCAACCCAATCACACATGAAAACAGGAACAGTGAATATGCGATAATCAAGATCCTATATCTCTTGTATACGACCATAGTAAGTAACAGCTCCATACACGGGATTGGAGTCTTTTGCACTAGCAATTTGCATAGCATGTGCAACTAGAGATACTCCACTACATTGAGTTATTCTTGATTCATTTCGAGATGTTGTATGGAATCGATACTCATTTATGGCAAAACTGCTATATTTCTTCACAACCAAACTTGGCCCTTTGGTCAACCAATGAACACTCTCACAAATGTCTTTCCCGTTAGCGAAATGTGTATCAACCTCGGTCTTAAGCCAACTAATAAATGTTCGACTGTGCTGAGTCTACAACCATTTACTATTTCGAGAGGCACGGGGGTTATGATCCTTCAATTCCAACATATGTTGCCTAAATAATATTTGAAGATAGAATCATATTAGAAGTTAGAAAAAGTTTAATGCATTACATAGAGTACAAAGAAGACACAATGGTTCTTACTCTATATACGGCTCCACATTAGCAGTATTTCGTAATACATAAAGATGAGCTTCATCAAGTAGCTTAGCATCTACAACCTCGACTGTACCCCATGATAAAGGTTTGCGGTGCGAATTCTTTCATAAACACGTTCATGAGGATTGCCAATTGATTTCATATTTTTTAAGTAGTCTGAGCAAAATTCCAAGGCTTCATCTGCCACATAACATTCTACAATACAACCTTCGGGTCGATGATGATTTCGTACATAGCATTTGAGTGTTTTTATGTATCTCTCAAATGGATACATCCACATAAAATGAACCGGGCCACATAACCTCACCTCTCTAACTAAATGCACCATCAAGTGGATCATGACATCGAAAAACAAAGGAGGAAAATACTTCTCTAACAAACACAAAGTTAATACGATATCACTTTCCAACTTGCCTAGCTTATTAACATCAACAACTTTACTACACAACACGTTGAAAAAATGACACAAACCTATTATTGTTTTCCTCACTTTCACATGTAACACCCCCTTTATTGCAAAAGGGAGAAGTTGTTGCATCAGTACATGACAATCATTAGACTTCAAACCATTCATATTTGATACATCATCAGACACGAGATTCTTGAAATTTGAACAGTACCCATCATGCACTTTTATGGTATACATGGTCTCATAAAACTGGTGTTTTTCCGTGGTATTCAATGTGTAGCACATAGGAGGAAGCCAAGTACGATTCCCTCTTGGTTGAGTTTGTAATTCAGGCTTAATGCCAATCGCCTCAAGATCTTGTCGTGCTCTTAACCCATCCTTCGTCTTCCCAGGAAAATTCAACAATGTCCCATAAACACTCTCACACACATTTTTCTCTATGTGCATAACATATAATTGATGACGAACGAGCAACTTCTTCCAATATTCAAGTTAAAAAAATCGATTTATTGTGCCAAAATTTAGCTCTCTCATCGATGCTTTCTTTTTCCTTCTTTGACGTTTCCTTCTTTGACGTTTTCTTCTTAAACGTTGTTTTCTTACCCCATGAAGTCTCAAACCCCGTCAGATAGTCGTAAATCTCTTCACATGATAATGGTTATTTTATAACACCATCCTCTTGTTTATTGTTGAAATCTTTTTTTCTTTTACGAAAAGGATGTTGAAGTGGCATGAATCTTCTATGACCAAGAAAGTATACTTTTTTCGAATTTGGCAACCACTGTGAACAAGTATTCTCTGAACATATTGGACACGCATAATAACCTTTGGTAACACACCCTGAAAGATTACCATATGCAGGAAAGTCATTTATAGTCCAAAGTAATATTGCTCTTAGATTGAAGTATTCTTTCTTATAAGCATCATATGTCTTCACGCCAGTTTTCCACAAGAGTTTTAGATCTGCTATCAATGGTGCCAAGTAGACATCAATATTGTTACCAGGTTGTTTTGGATCTGATATCAATAGAGTCAACATCATGAATTTTCTTGTCATGCACAAATAAGAGGGTATATTATAAGTTATTAAGATAACCAGCCAACAACTATGCTTGGAACTTAATGACTTGTGAGGATTGATACCATCAGCGGACAAGGCTAATCTAAGATTTCGTTTTTCTTCTCCGAATTCTTTCCATGTTCTATCAACAAGCTTCCAAGAGGGGGAATCACGAGGATGACTTAGCATACCGTTATTAGCCCGACCTTGTGCATTCCAAGTTAAGTTTTGTGCCATTTCTGGTGACGAAAACATTCTCCTAAATCTGGGGATGGGAGGAAAATACCACAAAACTTTCGAAGATACGTTTTTGGTATTCTTCTTCCAATGAGATGTGCCACAATTTGGACATTGAGAAGCATCCTTATGTTCTTTCCAGAATAGAACACAATCATTTTCACATTCATGAATTTGTTTCATATTGTAGACCTACTCCTTTTAGCAATTTCTTGGCATCATATAGGGAGTTAGGTATTCTATTGTTTAATGGTAAGACATCTTTTAGGGCACCTAAAAATACTTCAAAACTAGCCTCAGACCACCCAAATTAACCCTTGATATGTTGGAATTTCAATAATCCACTAAGTGCATTATACTTTGACCCTACGTAAAGTGGCTTCTCACATTCTTCAAGAAGTGACTTCAATGAATCGAGTTCTTTTTCTACATCTCTGAAGGCATCATGTAGCATATCTCTTGTATAATCAAAGTCGGGAGGAATAGATTTGTTAGGGCATCTAGAATCAAGCTTGGGCTGTCTTTCTCTATGGAAAGACCAAACCTTATAACTTTCATCGAATCCATAGGCAAACAGATGATAGCGCACGGTCTGAATTGAGTGGTGCCACAAATTAATACAATGTATACAAGGACATCGAATAAGATCTGAATTTGGATCATTACTTTGTGCAAAGTCTAGAAAGATGTTTACACCTACTTCATATGCATCAGATAATCTATCAGACGAAATCCATGCTTTATCCATAGACCATTACTTACCAACCTAAATAATTATAAAGTATTAGCAAAACTACAACTTTATAACTGATGATTGATGAAATATTTATGTAAGATATGAAGAATAAAATGTTTACCCCAAATTACCGAGTACAAAGTAACCCTAACAAATTCATTTTGTACTATGCTATAGAACAATGTTCAAGGGTTATGACCCATTCATAAAATCTAAAAAACCCATTTGAAACTGGAACAAACCCTAACAATGTTAGATAAATGATTGGTGTTAGCCTATTCGATATCTGCTAACGTTCTTGGTGTTAGCCTCAAAATCTCTGTCTTGTGTTTGTTGTAATTTAAGTTGAAGCACATGGTTGTAACATGAGAAAGCCTCATTGCATATATTCATAATCATCATTCAAAGAATGTTGCCTAAATCTAAGTTAATAATCGTATTTTACGATACTTGAATTCGGGTGTAAGCATCATATAGGAGTACATGTCTGAAACGATTATATTAGACAGAAGATTCTTAAAAGTCATATGCTAGTACCCATATGACAGACAAAAATGTTAGAAATAAACACTTCAAGAAAAGAATGAAAAGTCGGAGAAACATATAGTTACAAAATTTGACTAAAATAAATAATAAGATAAGATGCCACTAACCAATATACCCAGAGAACTGTGGATATTATATATGGGGCATTTCTTGAGAGAGACTCAACAAAGGAATGTCATGTTCCATCCAATGATAGCATCCGTGCCAAAGTTATGCCAACCTACATTTATCAAAAACAAAAATTAAATTTCAAGAGGGGGTGTTTAGTTAAACTAACAAAACAATAAAAAGGAAACTATTCTACTCGAACGTAAGTATGAGTGTCGAATACATGTATTATTAGATATTTTAAAGTTATTTCTATGCATTTAGAAGATCTTTGGAGGTCATATCCACATATCTATATGCCCGATACAAAATGTCAGATACTGATACTTCAAATGAAAAGAAGAATCCAAACAACATAGAAAGCAGAAAAAGGCAGGAAAAGTTGTGTTAGTGAAACATTAAGTACCAATGCAAAGGACAGAACCAGATATTTAAAGCCTCTTCACTAATGAAAAGTCAACAACCAACAGCCATAAGCAACCAAAAGTAAATCCATCTGAAACATGATAATTAGGTAAAAACTTGGAACCATTCTAGTTAGCGAATGAAATATATATGTGGGAATTGGGAAGCAGAGACACCTCCCTCACTCATTTTTTTAAACAAAAGAATCCTAAACATAATATAACCTTCCAAAAATCCTTGAAATATATACTATTATAGGGTCATTCAGACCTATATCGCTTAGACTTGGAAGTGAGTAACGGATACAAGATTCTTTTTGAGGTTTGTCTATGTACTTGGAGAGTCATATCACCATACCCTCCTTATGTCGGACAATGATACTTCAAGTCAAGTGAAGCAAGATATATTTGTAAACATTTCAACAAGCATAACAAAACATATATCACAAGACAATCAAAGTTCAACATTTTTTAACCAAAATACATAATCCATCAAAACCCAAAAATCAAAAAGAGATCAAGAACTAGCATAAGAGTCCACTGAAGTAAAAAAACCGAAATAACCCATTTAAACGAAGAATGAAATGAACAAATCAGTAGTGATTAAACAAATAATAGAAAATAAAACAAGCATGCATGCAACAAATCTTGATTCAAAAAAACATATATGAAGTAAAAGCATCAAACCCATTAAATCAGACAAAATAGAAATCAACAAACCCATAAATGTTGGAATATATAACGAGGATTACCTGTGGAAACCCTTGATTTTTGACTCCCTCGACTGCGTTGTGGTGAATGGCCAAACCGGTGGGAGGATGCAAAGACAAAAAGGGAAAACAAAGAAAAATGGGGGAAGCACAGCGTGAACTTTTGTTAACTAGGGGGGAAGATCAAGCGCGCGGGAAATGATGAAAAATAAGGGGGGAATTAGAATACGACTCCTAAAGATGACACACAAAATTATCTATACTCCGTGTTTTTGTAAATTTTTTGGATTATGACTATTAAATATGACACACATCATTGTAAGTCATAAATCGTTCATATTTTAAAAAACATGACATTTTTTTAAGACACACATATTTTGCAAGTCATAAATTAGCGTGTGTCATCGTTCGTGTGTCATTAAAGGTATATTTTCTTGTAGTGATATAGAGAAATAATTTTTTTATAATATTTCATAAAATAACTTATTGAGAGTGTTATTTTTGGTAAGAAAACCGTCTTCGACACTATAGATGTGCACATTTTGATGATGAATTACGTTTGTAAAATTGCAGGTACAAAAATGTACAAAACTCAATATTTTTGAATTAATATTACAAAAAATGTAACAAAACCAAAAGAATAGTTAAAAAGGAAATGCCCGGAAAAGCGCGTGTTAGTTTAGAGAAAATGAAGCATGTGTTACGTGAAACATGCATGACCGTGGCGGCGACCATGCATGATTTCCCCATTGCCGTATAAATAGAGCTGGGTATATGGGCTACCCGTCCGTTTAGCCCGCGGGTTTTGACGGTGCGGGCTTAAACGAAACGGTTTAAAAAGTCCGCAATCATAAACGGTCTTGAATTCTAAGTCCCGCGGCTCGTACCATTTAACCTGCGGGCTAACGGGCTTACCCGCGACCCGTTAAATAACAACAATTTTAAATGCTTTAAATGCAATAAAAAATAATGTTCTAACCTGTTACACATTTAAAAAATGATCCAACAACTTGCTTCATTAGTTTTCATTCCGATATCATCCACTGTACCAACACTTTCATCTAAGGGATCACTAGAGAAATCCATAGTTCAATAAACACAGTTGAAGCTGCATCAATCAATTGACCAAACCAGAACCAGATTTTACATATCAGGCAAGCAATCACATTATATCATGAGAAAAATTAAAAAATAAAATCAATATAAAAAATCAAGAACACACACAAGCACTATAAGCATAACAATTAACAAACAAAGAACAAAAACTCAAGAACACACACAAGTACTATAAGCATAACAATTAAACAAAGAACAAAAAACTCGCTACATGGGTTGAGAAAGGTGTTGTTCTGACGGACTCGCGGTTGATGAAATGTCTAGGTTGTTCGTGGTTGCGGAGAAGAAGTCAGTGGCGCTGGTTCGTGGCTAAGGAGAAGACACAAGCGTCGACAATGATTCGTGTGGAGGAGTCGCGACGCTAGTTCGGGTGGATGAGCCGCGATGCTGGTTTAGGTTCGTGTCGAGGAGCCGCGACGCTGGTTCGTGTGGAGGAACCGTGACGCTGGTTTAGGTTCGTCTGGAGGAGCCGCGACGCTGGATTAGATTCGTGGCGAGGAGATCGAGCGCTGGTTCAAATCAACAATGTTGTGTCGCCGGTTCGTTAGAGACTGAGAGTGAGAGTGTGAATTGGATTTGGGGGTTTGCTTCAGTTGCACTACTAGAAAAAAACCCCTTTAATGACGCGCATTGCGCGTCATCTATGGGTGCAGATGACACACAAATACGCATCGTTGAAGCCACCGACATAAATATCAGATGATATGCAATTGTGTGTCATAAATCTATGACGCACATTTATGACACGCATTTATGATGCTCATTGCGCGTCATTAAAGCCACCGTCACAAATGAAGACGACACACATTTGTGTGTTATAAATTTATGACACGCATTTATGACTTACATTGCGTGTCATTGAAACACACGTCAATAAAAAAGATGACACACATTCGTGTGTCGTGATTGTATGTCGTAAATTATATATATATATATTGTAGATTGACAAATAATCAAACTAAATCACATTTAATGCCTCATAATACTAAATATATATATATATCATATTATATATAAGCAATCCATTTGCATACAATATATTAACATTAAGTTCTCAAAAATATTGTAATCATATATCGATGCAAAATATCACGGCATAATAAAGTTTGCCACATAAGATACCCATTCTTTGCGAGTATCATCAATGTCATGTATTCTTCATTCCCATCGCCAACCTAAGTAAAAAATATTAAATAAGTATATAATTTATACTTATTTAAAGTGAAGTATATTTCAAGTACATATAGTTTATTAGTACAAATTTGCATGTTATTGGCTATTAGCATAATAATAGTAGAAGATTGTAACCAATCTGCTGCAAAGTTTCTTTACATAAAAGAGGTAAAAGTTTCAATACATAGTAAATGTACCTTGGGACTGAGATCGGCTGAAGTCACCTTAAATCGTCCCCGCTGAACAACTGCTCCTTCTGAAGCATCCTCTGATATGCAAGAAGCAAAGATAACAAAACAGAGTTCGTTTGCGTACAAATAAGTAGCATCCATTCTAAGCATAAATGAAATGTAATAAAACCAGGCTATACCAGATATGTTATTTGCTTCTCTCCTCTGGCGGTACAATGGACCACTGTAGTTGCGTTCAGATGGAAATTTAGGCTGTGGGAAGTCCCTGCAAAACAAAGTTGATAAAATTGAATATAAATTGGCATACAAACCTTTGCCATTAAAATTAATGGTAATGGTGACAGACAATTATTCCTTTTAACTACAGAATATAAGAACAATAACCAAGTAGAAAAGTCCCAGTGTACCACATTATACATCTAGGATTCCTCTAGACTTGCAATCCACATAATCCAGAAACTCATCATATCTAGAGCATGATAATGGGGAAAGAACAACTTATATTTCACAAAAAGTCATTTCAAGCAATGTATGTTTGGTGATAACAATTTAGGGTTCAGGGTAACTTCACTTAGGAGAAAGTTTACCTGTCCCTATCTCCAATAACCTTGTTAGGAGAAAAGGCACTATCAGGTATTAGTGTACCGCTCAAGTACTTTTTAAGCTCTGGAATAACCTGACGTGTGAAAGAGCCACTTTGCCCGGAATTCTCACCCTCATGTCTTCCAGCATCTTGGTCCATGGGTCTTGATGACTTTGTATCACTTTCCAATGGCATAACACCTTTCCAATTTGGACCATTTGTACCCTCACCTTCACCAATGTCAAAACAAACTCTGCACCAATTAAAAAGTTGCAAAAAAAGAAACTAATTACCCAAAAACAATTACACTGACAACCTTCCCTTTTTCAGAAGAAAAAAATAGTTTTTTGTGTAATAGATAACACATATGTTCTTAAACTATATGAGAAGGATATGGCAAAAAGCATATAATTTTAAAATTAAATGACACTTGTGACAAGAAACTGCTTTCTATTTGAGACAATTACGACTTGGAGGTCATTTGAATGAGACAAATGCTAATAAAAATGTCATCTTAATTATGTTGTAATAATGAATTGTTTAAATAGTAAGATCATGCAAGCATAAAAAAGCCATACTTGAGTGCCTGAAGTGGCTTAATAGGAAATGAAGCAAGTGAACTCTTCAAATCATGAAGATCATTAACCCCATCCTGAAACAAGTAAAAGGGGGTGTAAATCTGATGTACAAGCTTAACCAAAGTGCTTGCAGCATTGGAATTAGTAGTTTCAGAAGACATCTTCTCAACTGAAAAGTTATTTTTACATCTTTTCTTATCTGGATGAAAATAATAGAACAGTATAAGAAAACCCAATTTTTTCGTCTAGTAAAAAATGGAAACTGAAAAGTTAAATAATAATCCATTCTACCTGCAAGTTTCTTTGATTTGGATCTAATAAATCTGTTATTTGCTCATTGTATATCTGCAAAAGAAAATTGAAAATGAATTGATAAGGAACAAGAATAGTACAACGCTAAGCAGTCCAATTATGTCAAAACTAAGAATCAAAATAATTCAATTAACTCTACCGCAAGAAAAGAACAACATATTTGATACTTGAGATGTTTATCAACCACAGTTCAAAAAGAGGGTAAACAAGAATAATTTCAGTTTACACAATGACTGCGGTTATACATAATTACGCATGTAATTATATTAGAGAAACAACATCATTTGGATTAGAGTCAGAATACACAAAAGATATATAATCCATTCACACATTTATATGGTTGCAGACTCAACATAGCAATAAAATCACTACAAACAAATATGATAGGCTGACTCGTTATACCTCTATATTGGTAGCCTTGAAATCCTCTTGAAGAACATATTGCAGAGCCGAAATAGCAGTCTGTATAATAGTAGGAAAATAAAACATTAGACAAATGTGGTAGTGTTAGCAAATGTTAAACTTGTGACATTTAACAACTTCCTTTAACATACATAAAGGATAAAATATATATATACCTACACTGTTTCCTCATAAGTAAAAGCAGTCATTCTTCATCTTCCTTTCCAGGAAATTAATTACCTCTTGTTCTTTCGATCCAACACTGGTTGCCTGTAGAACATCAGTAAAAAATTCAATCTAGATGTATAATGCAAACCCTAAACTAACTAAAATTTAACCAAATTATTGTGGTCACATCTTGTACTACACTCTCAACAAAAACAAAACTTCTATATAGAATATAGTCAAAGAGACCTAGTTGAGAGAAACAGTTATGAATCATAACCATAGTAATAATATATGGCTTCTGGAACCAGGCATTTAGAACTAAAATCAAGAATCCAAACATGAAGAGCGATAAAATCAACTTGCAAACTACCTTATGACAATAAAAAATGGCCTGCTGGATCACACTTGTAGAGTTGGGGTCCCTTTTCTTCATCAATACCCAAAACCATGGCAACTTCACATAAAAGGAAACAGAACATAGCATAGTAAGTTATCTAGAATACACAATTATACATAAGCATATATATGCTTGCATGTGTATTAACAACTCAAAAGTTGCAAATCACCCATGGAAAAAATAAAGATAGAAAAACTTTTAAAACAAAATTGTAGGATGTTGAAGAAATCATAGGTTTACCAACTCCAAGAGGCCTCATATAAGCATGTTGAGTATAAACCTGTGATTTGTCTACAATCCTATACCAATAAAGCATGAGAGGCTAAATTAAATGTATGATCATCAAAATGGATGAGAACCATAAACATCAAAGATAAATCAATTTTCAATAAGGAATTCAAAATAACAGTTAAAATGTGGTTGGTCGTGTGTATTAATTTTGGAACCAAGACTATACCCATGAACCAGTAAATAAGGATGATAAAGCCGCTTCAACTTTGATGTTAAAACGAGCAGGATCTTAATATTTTTCAAATATCTACTAGCAGAAGTAAAATCACATAAATTTATATCCAGTGTGTATCCAAATAACTGATCTTTTCAAGTCATTAAGCTTGATCAAACATTATCCATATGAGATATACAGAAAATACAAAATCCAAATTTTTGAAAACAACTAAATATTGTCAAGTTCAAGAGAATATAATACAAGTAACTATACCATTTGGACAATACATCCACAGGCATCTCATATCCATATCTGAATCGAAACTCAGCTGCTTCATTCCTTGCTTGTTGGACCAAGGTCCTTGCATCAGTTGAAGTGTGGAAATGCCAATTATCATCAGTGTGAAAAGAGATATATCATTA
The DNA here is from genome assembly GCF_006381635.1 of Hibiscus syriacus. Taxonomy (NCBI): domain Eukaryota; kingdom Viridiplantae; phylum Streptophyta; class Magnoliopsida; order Malvales; family Malvaceae; genus Hibiscus; species Hibiscus syriacus. The sequence goes on from NW_024063516.1 coordinate 1,943,552, forward strand.
TAGCTCTGAATCCCTTACATCACCAAAACCCTGGTTCACTAGTCAACAAAACAAAGATCTTGGCAATTCGAACAAATAATATCTAAGAAAAACATTTACCAAAATAAAAAAATGGTATTTAGCAAAAAAATAAACCTGTCATGCCAGTAACCAATAATCCAAGGAACTTGGTGACACTAATCTGATCCAATAGCTTGTCCTACATAACATTATTCAAAATTAAATACCCAATTCGAAGAAAACCTTAAAAATCACTTTAATCCTAAAAATAAAGAAGTAAAGGAAATGTAAATGGGAGAGTACGAATGGGAACTTTCTTCTGGGTAACAACACAGACGAAATCTTTTCCTCGAACACCAGTGAATGTGATCCCAGATGCTTTCACTGCCTTAAACGCATACTCTGCTCAATTTATTCCAAAATCAAAATTTAAAAACAAATAATAACAATAATAAAGTTCTTCTAGATTCCAGAATAATAAAGTTAAAATACACATACCGACTTGGAAAAGTCGACCTTCAGGAGAGAAGATACACATACAACTAAAACAAAAATATATCCTTTATGTAACCATGAATAAGCATCAATACCCACCTGCAAAACTTGCAGAATAATATATATGTTGGGGAGGAAAAAATGGAAATAAAAGAGAAGAAAAAAGTATTCGAGGAAATACCCGCTTGCCAGCGTATTTCTTGATGTGAATGGGTTCAATGAAAGGTTTCATGAATCTAAGCAGAACTTTGATTCCCATTGTTTATCCCTTGTTGCTGGTTTTGGGGATTAAGGTTTTTTTGGGGAAGAGGGGAGGGGGCACTGAGAAAGCGGGAAAGCATGCGTAAGTTAAATTATGAGGGGGAATTAAAAGATGACTTTTATAGATGACACACAATGAAAAGTGTACTTCGCGTTTTTGCTAAATTTTTTATATTATGACTATTAAATATGACACACATTATTGTAAGTCATAAATCGTTTAGATTTTAAGAAATATGACATATTTTTTATGACACACATTTTTTGCAAGTCATAAATTAGTGTGTCATCGTTCATGTGTCATTAAAGGTATATTTTCTTATAGTTTTGCTTGCTTCAGTATGAATTGGGAACGTTTACTCGTAGGGTTTCAAAATGTGAATGGGGTTGTGGGCATTTGGGCTCCATACTTCAAAATTGCATAACATAAAATAAATTGAAAAAAATAATTAAATTAAGCGGGCTACCTGCGGAGCCCGCGGGTATACCCATTAAACCCACAGGTTTAACGGTCTGGGCTAATAAACCCACAATTTAAACGATCTTATTTTTTGAGACCCGAAGCCCGCACGGATCGAAGGTTATACGGGTAGCCCGCAGATCTTAGCCCATATACCCAACTCTACGTATAAAGACCATTGTAGTGAACAAAACCCCCACTACTAACCCCATTCAAATGGATGTTTGATTTACGTTACATTATTTGATACTAATGATTAAAAGATTTGTTATTATTTTTTAAGGTTCCGATTTTAGAATTAGGTTAGAGATATAAACATTTATTATTAAATAATTAAAAATCTTTGAACATATTCTATTTTGTCTTCATCATTGATTATAAAAAAATATTCAATTGCACATAAAAAGTTTAATAGAAAAGTTAATTATGTCACACATATCAACTATCCGTGATTTTAAAATATCAAATTCCACATAATACCCAATAATTAAATTAATTTGTAATCAAAATAAACCACGATGAATTTAATGAGTAGTAAAATATTCAAATCAAATAGTTTGATACTTTACTAATCTAATATTCCACTTATCACTGTCCATTCCCACTGAATATGTGTGAAAGGGTACAGATGCAGTATGTTGGTAATTGGTAAATTGGTATTCATTCCATTTTCTTATTTTCAAAGGGTTAATGTTGTAAAGCAAATCACACGTCCAAGAAAGGTCAAAAGGCCCCAAAAACTAAATACCAAAAAAACAAAGAAAATTAAATTTTATCTAAAAATTGACAACAAAGAAGCAAAGTCAAATATAGAAGAGGCCAGGGACAGGACTCGGCGTGTCATTTAAGTATAAACGTATAGAGTTTATTTTTCAAAAAATCAATTAAAGAAGCGAACATATTTTGTTTTCTGAGTAAATGAAAAAATGAACGAAAAAATTGTAATAAAGAGCATAATTCATTTCAAACGACAACATTTTAATTCGATACAGATGTTTAATATCAAAATTTTAAATTTTTAAAACCAACTTTTGAATGAATTAAGATTGCTTATCTATATGGTTATAAATAATAAATAATGAAGAACAGATCGTTTATCAAAAGTGTTTATGTAAAAAATATTAATCTGTCTGTCTGCTTGTCTATTCATTTATACATACTATTATGAAGTCAACTCCGGAAGCAGCTTCGTCTTCTAAGTTGTGCTTCAATTCGGACTGTAAGGACTTGAAATCGTAAAGACCGAGGAAAGGCTGGCGGTTGCGAACAGGAGAGTTTGCTGAGCTCTGTGATCGATGCGCGTGAGTTTCACTTTTTCTTGAGACTCTTTTGACTTCATTTTTAGTCGTTTTTCTCAAAATTTTTTTATTTCAATTTAGTGATTGTAGAATCATTGACCTTTTACGGTTATCCCGTTGGTTAATTTAGTAAATTTTGTTCGCTCGAATTAGATATTTGATATGACTTGCTTAATCAAGATTTTTTTTTTATTTTTTAAAACGTGAAGTCTTAAAAGTTAATTGCTTAATTTATTTTCCATGTTTTAATCTGAATTAAGTTCATTGATTTTAGTTCTGCTTTTGAGGAGGGAAGACTTTGTGATACTTTTCACTTGAATGCTTCTGGTTGGAGGAGCTGCGTGTCATGTGGGAAGGTTAGTTAGATACAATTATGAGCGTTATTTTGGTGCTAGGATACCTAATATGTTCTTTGATCTTCCCTAGTTTTAGTTTTAGATTCCTTTGGTTACTTTACCTTTTTTTACATTCACTATATCTCTGCAGCGGGTTCATTGCGGATGCATTGTTTCAGTTCATGCGTTTACTTTGTTGGATGCTGGAGGAATAGAGTGCATAGCGTGCGAGAAAAAATGTTGTTTTGGTGAGCTTGGATAATTTACATCACTATTCTGATGTGTCTCTTCCAGAATCTCTTTTAAGACTTAATGATGGAGTTAACCTTTTAATATAGGGCCATAATCTATCATTCCTAGTTACTTTGTGATCATATATGAAAAAAGACAATTTTTCCTAGTCAATGTGTTCTTACTTTAAGTTTTGCGGCTTTGAACTGTATTTCCTAGTTGATAGCATTCCTTGACTATATAATATTCTGTAAACCATGTTATTTGACATCCTATCTCAGAGATCGAGTTCTTCCTTGTCACAATCTTTGCTTTTCCATTCATCTTTGCCTGAGAGATATAAAGAATATTCTGCTAAAGGTTGGACTCAGTTAGCTGGTTCAAGTCCTGTACCTTGGCGGCAAGCTCCCATTGTTGGGAATTAACCGAGTAATTTTCCTATAACCAGATTAGTGAGAATACGAAATAAAAGCGAAAAAATGATATCCGAAATTGATAACGGAGTTCAGCAATTATGTCTATGTCTCCGGAATGCTGCAGATCTTTTACTAAAGAGAGAAAATTTACAGGTGTTTACAAAACACTCACAACTCACAAAAAAACTCTCTAAACTCTTTAATATTAAGAAAAAAAAATGATTTGGGATGATTTTGAATCTAAATGAGTTAGACTATTTATAGTTGAAGCTTAAGGACTAATCTTATAAATACCCTAAAGTATAGGGACTAAAAGAGTAATTTTCCTATGCAAAATATTCAACAAAATCTGCAATTAATTCGGTGCCCCTTTTGTTGACAAATTTCAGCCAACTTTATGCAAATTGCACATAAAGTTTGGCACCTCCACCGAAAGTCATTTTGACTTTCAACAATCTCCCACTTGAATACTGATTTTAATATGTCTTCACACCTCGATCAATGCAGAAGCATTTCTGGTCTTGTTACTCTCACCGTCTTGTAAACCCACTTGTTATGGAGCGCTTTCTTGTCTGGTGGTAATACAACTAATTCCCAAGTCTGATTTGACATAAGCGAGTCCATCTCATCTTTCATGGAAGACTCCCACTTGACTGAATCCTCCACCTGCATTGCTTCATCATAGCACTCTGGTCCTCTCATACGAACTGTTTGTCTTGGCTTTTGCCGCATGTAACTTCACGATCTTTCACGCAATACTTTGCATCAACTTGGTTGCCTTTCGACGCCACCACTTGCTCATGTCCCCCCATAAGGACTCATCCTCCCATAACGGTTGTGCTTGCTTCAGCTCTTGCCGCCAAGTGATAAAATGGGCTAACACGTCCACAAATGCATCTCTAGCGTAGGAACTCTCTTTCCTACAAGTCTTAATTTGCCTCGATTTGGACCCTCCCGGTCCTGCGGAAAAGTCTTGGATCCCCTCCAAAATTTTTTTCCTCCGCTTTAAAAGTTAGGTCTTGCTCGACCTATACTCACTTAAAACATCAAATCAAACTCAAAAGAACACTAGAGTAGTGTTGAGATGTACATTCCCCTCTGATTTCATTGGCATTTGCTCAAAAATTTGCGTCAACCCTTCTTACTCCCTGAAGTCTGACACTCATCACATTGAACTTTTGTCATTGGAGTTCTTTGCGCCATCATGCATCAACACATTCTCACGACAAAGTCTGATGCCTCTTCTTGCCTCATCCCTTCTAACATGAAGAGCTCACTTCCCATCTTGTGAATGGGCAGTTTCTCCGTGGTTGCCTTATCCCTCAACGTCTTGGCTTCCTTCGACTCTTGTCCACTAGTCTTTGAAGGATTTTTCCTCACTTGAACATCCCCGACAAGCCCTTGATTCGACCATTCTCTTAAGATGGTCTCTGAAGCCATGTTCTCTACACGAAAATGCTCGGTAAACTCCTTGGACACGGACAACTCTTCTTGCACTTGGCTTCTACTCGCCTTGGATGAAATGAACCTTATTGAGCCAACTCTCAACGCCTCTTCGATCTTGGGTTCATCTTCTTATTTGGACAGCTTGATCTTGGGCTCATCCATCACTGTGGATGACTCGGCTCCCATCGGGTAATTTTACAACACTTCTGGCATCTTAAGTCTATGCCCCTTGTTTGTGATAACTCCTTAAAAAGCCATATTTTGGGGACCTTTTAACTTAAGTTATTGAATGTTTAAAGGCTCATTTAGGACCATGTAGATGCATTTAGAAACATTTAGTTGCATGTGGTGGATTTTGGTTTGCCGTGGCATTTTATTTTTACAGCAGTGCTACTTTATGGGAAAGGTATTTGTCTGATGATGTGCAGGTATTGAGAGCAAGGAAAAGAGGAAATAAAATGCCGTGACATAAGGAGATTGCTTAGCAAAATGAATTTTCCAAGTTCATCCGGCATTTCGAAAGTGCTTAAAGTGCGAGAAGATATTTTTGAAGCCAGCTGTATCCGACTGTCCGAGAGCTCTGCCCGAGAAATCCACGTCGAAGATCCGCCAGGAGGGATTGACGCTCTGGCCGCCGGTTTTGCTGATGATGCCACCTGACCCTGTAGATCATGCCTGTCCTTGGGCGTCTGCCACGGGATTATGCCGGTCACTCATGCCAGCTACCCAGACTATTTAATCACCTGTCTTGCCCGACTCCCAAGCAAAGTAACCATGGTTTGGGAAAGTCGAATCTTAGTTCAAGGATTAATTTTCCCCTATAAATAGAGGATGAAGCCATATTGTTAGAGACTTTGGTTCTACCCATATTTGAGCTTAAAAAGTTAGAGAGAGAAAGTCTCATCTTTCTTCGGTAATCCTATTTGCCGTGGCATTTCTCCTTGACAAGCCGGAGAGAGTGGCGTCCTGAGCATCCGAGAGGAGCCAGTTCGCTAGGAGCAATGCTTGGTGGCCGAGGGAAGCATTGGGCAGTGCACGTCGAAGGCTTTCTCTCCTCCCTTAGTTATTTGCTTTCATATTTTGTTATTGAGTTGTAAGGAACGAATGATACTTTCTTTGTACTTGTTTATTTCGAACCCCACCATGAACTAATCCTATTTGGTGGGAGTTCACTTGGATGTTTAAGTTTTTATTTTAATGAATGGTTGCTTTGTTATGCTTTAATCTATTTTGTTTATAAAACTTAATGCTTTGAGGTTGTGGGAGCTATAAGAGTAGCATTTCCTTAGAAGGTGCTTAGGGTTCGAGAGAATGCCTTGGCAAAAATATCTTTAGTCTTCGAGAAAAGTTAGGGAGGAACTACATAAACAAAGGGCTCTAGGTCCTAATCCACCTTAGAGATAAGGATAGGATTTCATTTAACTAAAAAGAGTATAGCATAGCCGATAGGTTAGATGTTAATGTTGCCGCAAAAAGGTATTGTCGAGACATATCCTGTTATCTGGACCAATAGGATCACTGTTGGGGTTTACGCCAATCAGAATTACCAGGGTATCTTTAATATGTCGAGTCCCTTACTAGAGATAGCATAGGGCACCTTAGTAGACTCTGTCGGGCAGGCTAGGCATAGAAGAAATACCATTTAGAGAAATAGACTTAGATTTTCCTAGTGACTCCCATCATTCATTCCCATAGCTGCTTGTCGTGTGAGAAAGCTAAAGTCCTATATATTAAATCTAGTATTTGCATTTTATTTTGCCTTGGCATTTACATTTGTTTGCATGCATTACAATTTCATTTGCCACGACATATCCAATTACTACCACACTACCATAATTCCATTTACTCATCAGTCATTCAATTTTACCACAACATTATCATTTGTATATACCATCACTAACTTTACTTAGGTGACAAAGTAAAGTGCCTTGACAAACCTATTTGACTTCTCCAATTCCCTGTGGGGACGATACTCTACTTATCATTTTATTACTTGTTTGATTGTGTATACTTGCAAACGTATCCACACTCATATTCAATACTCACAAAGAGCGGACAAGTTTTTGGCGCCGTTGCCGGGGAATTGGCAACTGGAAGTTAAATTGATTTGTCATAGTATTTTTATTTTACTTGTTCCTATTTTCTTTTTAGTTAGTTTTATTTTTTTACTTTCCTTAATTTTTCTTCATTTATTTTTAAAGGTACATGACCCGAAGTAACCCTGAAGAGCCACTAGAACCTATTAATCCTGAAATCGAGAGGTTTTTTAGACACAGAAGACGCGCTCAACGTGTAAACATATACCAAATCGGAAATCAAGGTATTGGTCATGAGGATGATCATAATGTCAGGGCAAATTTAAATGATGGGAATGCAGCCATACTTCGTGTCATTCTTGACCACTTAAACCCGATCTTAGAAGATTTAAATCTTGGAATTGTGGCCCCAGATATTCAAGCAGTCCATTTCGAGCTTAAACCCGTCATGTTCAATATGTTGAACTCTATAGGATAGTTTGGGGGCATGCCAAATGAAGATGTCAGGCAGCATATTCGCAACTTCTTGGAGGTGTTCGTTTCGTTCCGCCAACAAGGGGTGCACGAAGACGTTCTGAAATTAAAGTTGTTTCCTTACTCCCTACGTGACCGAGCAAGGGCGTGGTTGAGTGGTGTTCCAGCGGGTTCAATGGAGTCGTAGACTGATCTGTGCAAAAAATATTTGCTGCGGTATAATCCTCCAAATATGAACACCCAACTGAAGAACGACATTGCTTCCTTTCGTCAGGCTGATGACGAGTCGATGTATGAATGCTGGGATCGATACAAGGCATTGCTTCGCAAGTGCTCAAACTATGGTTTTCAAGATTGGACCCAAGTGGTGATGTTCTATAATAGAGTAAACGCACCCACGAGGATGATGCTAGATGCCTCGGCAAATGGAATGTTACTTGACAAATCACCAGCAGAGGCATTTTACATTCTAGATAAGATTGCCACTAATGATTATCAGTTTCCATCCACAAGGCTTGGAGTTGGGCGCAAGTCACACCGAGCTTTTGAGCTAGATTCTAAAGATAATGTGTCCGCCCAACTTGCTGCTATCACCAACATGCTGAAAAAATTGCAAAAGCCAAGTGAGGTTAGAGAAGTGAAGGCAACCCATTCAGCTTGTTTATTATGCCACAGCAATCAAAATGAGAGTGACTGCCCGACCAATCAAGAATCCATAAACTTTGTGGGTAATTTTAATCGAGGCAACAATAACCCCTATTCTAACATATATAATCCTGGATGGCGTCAACATCCAAACTTTTCATGGGGAAATCAAGGATCCAACAATGCCCATCAACCAACTCGACAAAAGAATTACAATGACTCCCATGGTTATCAATCGAATATGCCATTGCATAATTCTAACAAGGGAGGATCATCTTCATCAAACACCAGTTCTTTGGAAGCCACAATGAAAGAGTTTATTGAAACAACAAAGACAATGCTGCAAGACCATGCAACCTCCATAAAAAATCAATGAGCCCTGCTTCAAAGCCATAGTTCGTCGCTAAGGGCATTGGAGAGTCAAGTTGGTCAGATTGCTGCGACATTACAAGAACGCAAACCAGGACAATTACCGAGTGACACTAAAGTCACTAAACCTCATGGCAAGGAGAACTGCAATGTGCTGACTCTCCAAAGCAGTACATAAATTAATGTTGAAAACAAGTTTGGGGGAAGACTAAAGGATGAATCACCCCCTATAACCAAGCAAGCTGATCACGATGTGCAGAAAGAAGCACCAGTGGAAGAGGAAAAGGTTGAGGAGTCATCAAGTAAAGAAACTGAGGGGGCAAATAAAAATGCCAAGGCAACTTCTGTTAGCACCCCGTCAGTGTAGGAAGCCCGACCCCCACCTCTTTTTCCGCAACGACTGAAGAAGCACAATGAAGATATCCAATTTAAGAAGTTCGTTGACATTATGAGTCAATTACAAGTCAATGTCCCTTTTCTGGAAGCTATGGAACAAATGCCCACTTATGCCAAATTTCTCAAGGAGATTGTTACCAAGAAGAGAAAGGTTAAGCAGTACGACACAATTGCCACGGCAAAAGAATTTTGCTCTTCCTTAAGTAAGCTGCCACCAAAGAGACATGATCCGGGCAGCTTCATCATCCCATGTTCGATAGGAGACAAGTTTGTTGGGAAGGCATTATGTGACCTTAGCTCAAGTGTGAACATGATGCCTAAGTCAATATTCGCCAAGCTTGGGATAGGAAATGCGAAACCCACATCGATCATCTTGCAATTAGCTAATCGTTCGCACGTTCATCCAGAGGGGCGAATTGAAGATGTCATCGTACAGGTTGACAAATTCATTTTTCTTGTTGAATTTTTTATTATGGACTGTGAGGTCGACGCCACAACACCCATCATCTTGGGAAGACCCTTCCTAGCCACCGATCGTATTTTCATCGACTGTGAGAGGGGCGAGCTGACTACGCAAGTGGCCGATCAACATGTCACCGTAAATGTCTTCCGATCACTTAAGTATATGGATGATTCTGAAGAATGCCATAGCATTTTTGAAGTAGATACAGTAATTGCAAAAGAAGCAGATCAATTTTTCCATGACAATTTCATTAAGCTGAAGGTTAATGAGAGGCTGCTGGAAGACTCAAAGGCCGGAGAGCCTAATGATTTTTCATCCGAGGAACAACAGGCTAGCTTTCTTAATGTTAGCCCAGGTATGCGTTTTAAACCTCTTAATTTCAAAGAGTTTGTTCCTCCAAAGCCCTCATTACATCATGCTCCTATCCTAGAACTTAAGAATTTTCCACAACATCTTAAATATTCTTATCTGGGTAGTGATGAAACTTTGCCTGTGATTATTTTCTCTGCCCTTACTCCTAACCAATAATCGAGTTTGTTAAGTGTTTTGTCACAACATAAGAAAGCGTTAGGATATACGATGGCAGATCTCAAGGGAATAAGTCCAACAATCTACATGCATAAAATCTTGCTGGAAGAATGCCATGGCAAATCCATAGAGCCTCAGCGAAGATTGAACCCAATCATGAAGCAAGTTGTGATGAAGGAGATTCTCAAATGGCTTGATGCTGGAGTAATCTACCCCATTTCGAATAGTTCTTGGGTAAGTCTCGTTCAATGCGTGCCCAAGAAGGGAGGCATGACCATGGTGACGAGTGAAGACAACGAATTGATACCTACTCGCACGGTCACCGGATGGCGAATTTGCATGGACTACCGCAAGCTTAACAAGGCCACCAAGAAAGATCACTTCCCTTTGTCTTTCATCGATCAAATACTGGATCAACTTGCAGGCAAGGCATTTTATTGTTTCTTGGACGGTTACTCGGGGTATAATCAGATTTCCATCGTACCAGAGGACCAAGAGAAGACCACGTTCACGTGCCCCTATGGCACTTATACTTTCCGAAGGATGCCTTTTGGACTCTGTAATGCCCTGACAACTTTTCAGCGCTGCATGCAATCCATATTCTCCGACATGGTTGAGGATTATCTTGAAATTTTCATGGATGATTTTTCTGCTTCTGGTGACGACTTTCAAAAATGCCTCGGCAATTTGGCAAAGGTACTGAAGCGGTGAAAGGAAGCCGATCTCGTACTAAACTGGGAAAAATGCCATTTCATGGTGACCAAAGGCATTGTTCTAGGACATAAAATTTTAGCAAAGGGCATTGAAGTGGACAAGGCCAAGATCGGGGTGATCGAGAAGCTCCCCCCACCAAACTCTCTCAAGGGCATTCAGAGTTTCCTTGGACATGTTGGATTTTATCGAAGATTCATCAAGGACTTCTCCATAATATCCAAGCCCTTGTGCACCATGCTGAAACAGAACCAACCATTTGTGTTCGATAAAAAAATACCATGGCGCATTCAAAGAGCTGAAGCAAAAACTCATCTATGCACCGATCGTAGTTCCCCCAGACTGGACGGCACCGTTCGAATTAATGTGCGACACAAGTAATTTTACCGTGGGAGCTGTGCTTGGACAACGTAGAGGTAAAATTTTTCATGTGATTTATTATGCTAGTCGTACCTTAAATGATGCACAATTGAATTACACTACCACTGAGAAAGAATTACTTGCAGTGGTATTTGCATTTGACAAGTTTAGGCCATACTTGATAGGCACAAAGGTCATAGTTCACACCGATCACTCTGCTATATAATATTTAGTGAACAAGAAAGATGCAAGCCTAGACTGATTAGATGTATATTACTCTTGCAAGAAAATGACTTGGAGGTAGTTGATAAGAAAGGAACTGAAAATCAGGTTGCAGATCACTTATCTAGGCTAGAGAACATTTCATAATGTCATGACATTCTTGATATTAAAGAAGAATTCCCTGACGAGAAAATTTTATATGCCACGACAATTCCGTGGTACGCTGACCTTGTTAATTTTCTTGTTAGTGGTGTTTTTCCTTATGAACTAAACAGCCAAGGCAAAAAGAGGTTTCTGCATGATGCCAAGTTCTTTTTTTGGGACGAGCCGTACTTGTTCAAGCAATGTGTCGTGTGTCCCCGAAGAGGAGCAACACAATATATTATACCATTGCCACACAACAACCTGTGGAGGGTATTTTGGAGGTTCGAAGACTGCTGCAAAGGTCCTCCAATCGGGCTTCTATTGACCATCGCTATTTAAAGATGCCCATGAGTTTTGCAAAGCGTGCGTCAGATGTCAGCGCACTAGAAACCTTTCCAGACGACATGAAGTGCCGCTATAAAATATTCTGGAGATATAACTTTTTGATGTTTGGGCAATTGATTTTATGGGACCATTCCCATATTCTTTTGGGGATTTATACATTTTGCTTGCGATGGATTACGTCTCGAAGTGGGTTGAAGCAATTGCTACACCGAGGAACGACTCAAAGACGGTACTCAAGTTCCTTCACAAGAATATATTCACTTGATTTGGAGTACCGAGAGCCATCATTAGCAATGAGGGCACCCACTTCGACAATAGATTAATTGCCAAGACATTGCAAAAATATAGAGTGCGACATAAGATTGCCACGACATATCACCCGCAGACGAATGGGCAAGCTGAAGTGTCCAATCGAGAAGTCAAGCAAATCCTTGAGAAGGTGGTGAACCCTCGAATGAAATACTGGTCCTCCAAGCTCGATGAAGCATTATGGGCCTATAGGACGACATTCAAAACGCCTCTGGGAATGTCGCCTTTTAAGATGGTATATGGAAAAGCCTGCCACCTCCCAGTTGAGTTAGAACACAAGGCATACTGGGCAATTAAGAAGCTAAACTTCGACGCACAACTTGCTGGGGAGAAACGATTGCTCGACTTGAATGAAATGGAGGAGTTTCGAGCACAAGCATATGAAAATGCCAAGCTTTACAAGGAAAAAACCAAAAAGTGGCATGAAAAAATGCTTTTGCCACGATATTTTCATGAAGGCCATAAAATATTGTTGTTCAACTCAAGGCTTAAACTCTTCCCTGGCAAACTAAAGTCACGTTGGTCGGGACCGTTTGAAGTTCACCATGTTTATCCATATGGCGCTGTTGATATCAAGAACATGGGCGATGGATCCATTTTTAAAGTCAATGGCCAATGCCTGAAGGCCTACCAAGGAATCCCACATGCGCGTGACAAGTCGGCACTGCTCTTGCACGACGTTGACACTGGTCCGACATCTTAAGGATGCCATGACATTTTAAATTTACTCATGTGCATAAATAATTTTTATAGTGCTATTATTTTAGTCTTTATTGTTTTTAATTAATTCTGTTTAATTTTATTTTTGCAAGGGCCTTCCCACACACAATGCACGTGAGGCGTATAGAGGAAGTTTGGAAAAATTTGGGCGGCAAATGAAAACAGGGAAATGAGGGAAATTTTTAACTTTTTGACTTGGGATTAGTTTTCTTTTTACTTTCATTTTGTTTCTTTCCCGCCTAGGCCCTATTTTTTTATTTAACATTTCCCCACAAAATCCTCATTTTGTTTGTATCTTCATTTCACTTTCACTTTATCTTTTTACTTTAACTTTATCTCATCTTCTTTCTCTCTTCTTGTTGACCGAACCTCCATAGCCGGCAACCCAAGTTTTTTCTTCTTAGTTCCTTTGTGTGTTCTCATCATGGTCCGTTCCCATCCCCTGTGCCACTTTCGCCACCACGGTTTGTGGATGATTCTACCCGCGAACGGTTCCAAACACTCAAAAACCGCCGAGTCTTTTTTGAGTTGGGATTTGTCTTATATGAGGAGGAAGATGTGGCCATAGAAAGTGAGGTTCTTGACATTGTCACCACGCATAAGTGGCAAAAATTTTCCAAGCATCCCGCAGCCGTCAACGCCACTTTAGTGAAGGAGTTTTACTCCAATATATCCAAGCCAAACCAGCATGACGTGACTGTTCGTGGCATTTCTATCCATTTTACTCATTCTTCAATTAATTGTTATTTTAAACTGCAGGTTACTGAAGACCATCATGCTAGTTTTGCTCAAGATGCTGACAATGAAACTTACCAAGACATACCGGAAGATCTCTGTCTTCTGGATACACAATGGAATGGGCAGCAAATGAGCCGTAAGACCGTGGACCGGGAGAGGCTCCTTTCACAAGTGAAGTCGTGGAATCATTTCATGAAGCAAAAACTCTTACCCACTTCCCACAACACGACCGTGTCTTGCCAGCGAATGCTTCTGCTTCATTCTATCATCTTTGGGCGAGCCATTGATGTAGGGAAGATTATAGTGGACCAGGCTCATTTGTGCCTGAAGCGCCCTACAAGTGCCTTGATATTTCCAAATCTCATCACTGTATTATGCCGTAAAAAGAAGGTCCCCGAAGAAATATTTAATGAGATTTTACCGGGTATTGTTGGGATCACCAAAGTGAAAATCCCTTTATTATTGGGATTGAAGGAAGCAAATGGGAAGAAAAAAGAGGCATCCACATCTCGTGTTTCACCATCTCTACATGCCAAAGCAAATTCAGATGCCCTGAAGCAGGCAGTCCAGTGCACTCAAGATCATGTCGGGCAGCTGTCTGACAAACTGATGACATATTTCGACTATGCCAAACGCCAAGATGAATTTCTCACCAATGCCTTGATGGAATTCCTCCCGCACACGAATTTCACCATTCCTGTCTTACCGGACATACTCGTGCCACCGAATGAGGATGCCGAGGCATCTGCAGAAGCACCTCGTCATGCCTATACCGACACCCCTCAATCGCATGGTGCAGAGAGTCCCCAGCCTGCTGAACCTGAAGAGCCTGCTAACGCTGAAGAGACCGATGACCCTGACCCTGTCCATGTTATAGCACCCGAAACAGATCAAGAAGCCAACCTCCAACTCGCTAATATCCCAGAGCCAGCATAACTTGTTAAACCTTTGGCGAAAAAACACCCTGAAGTACCACAGCCCACTGAGTCAACCGATGAGTCACAATTCGAGATGCCACGGTAAGCTCCTTTGTGTAGGAGCCGACGTCGCCTTAGGAAGGCATCTCAACATCAGGATCCCCCACTCCCAGCAATTCCAGAAGGACCTAGCACTCCTCCAGTTGCACCTGCGTCTAACTTAGAGCACTCTAGCCCCGCCAAGCTACGAAAGCGCACTCGCCGCACAACCGCTGCACCACCACCCGCTTAAGCCAAGGTACATTGCATTTGCATTGCATTCATAACATGTAGTTTTTGTTTTCTTTAGTTTTAGTAACCATTGGGGGTAATGCTTCTCTCAAGTTTGGAGGAAGTAGGGTTCTATAGTAGTAAATTAAAAATGCCATGACTTTAGTAATTGCCTAAATAGTTTTCTGTAATTAGTTAAGGATGCCCAATGATGATGAATTTGATGGCTAGGATGAAATATACATGGCTGATTGAGGATGATAGAACCAACTTTAGGACTTGTTTCTTTGAAACCCTTGATTACACGGTTGTATGTTTTCCATGCTTAAGAAACTTAGAAAATTTTATAAGAGAATTCTTAGAATGTCTTGGTATAAAACTTTGGCTGTTGAAAGCCCCGTTTCTTTGTTATAAAAAAAGAGTTTGAAGTTATGAATAAATGCCTAGGCATACCTGTAGAGGGACACTCCGCTATGCCATGGCATATGAGTGAATGAAAGATGTCATGGGATGACTCTATCCGACTAGATCGGGGGTAGAAGGTATGCTCCCTTTCACCTAGAGCGTGGGATGGTAAAGTGATGGGCTGACTCCCCTCGTAGCAGAACTAATAAAAAGAAAAGAAATGCAAAGTGAGAGCCGATTTAGAAAATGTCATGGCAAATTAAAGAAAGATTGCGTAGGAAATTTTTAAGTTTGTTAAGCATGGATTGGATACAAACATGCACTCACTTACACAAAGAATCTTGCCTTAGGGGACAATACTAGATTTCTTGACCTAGTCTAGCATGTTGAAGCCATATGTGCTGAGGGCTAAAATTTTATTCCATGAAACTATTTGTCTTCTGAACTTGTCATGGTATCTTTGTTTTGCTTATTACTATCCATTTCTTGAGAACAAACAATAGCTTAAGTTTGGGGGTGTGATAACTCCGTAAAAATCTATATTTTAGGGGACTTTTAACTTAAGTTATTGAATGTTTAAAGGCCCATTTAGAACTATATAGATGCATTTAGAAGCATTTAGTTGTATGTGGTGGATTTCGGTTTGCCGTGGCATTTTATTTTTACAGCGGTGCTACTTTATGGGAAATGTACTTGTCTGATGATGTGCAGGTATTGAGAGCAAGGAAAAGAGGAAATAAAATGCCGTGACATAAGGAAATTGCTGAGAAAAATGAATTTGCCAAGTTCATCCGGTATTTCGAAAGTGCTTAAAGTGCGAGAATATATTTTTGAAGCCAGCTGTATCCGACTGTATGAGAGCTCTGTCTGAGAAATCCCCCTCGAAGATCCGCCTGGAGGGATCGACACTCTACCCGTCGGTTCTGCTGATGACGCCACCTGACCCTACAGATCCTACCTGTCCTTGGGCGTCTACCACGAGATTATATCGGTCACTCATACCAGCTACCCAGGCTGTTTAATCACCTGTCTTGCCCGACTCCCATGCAAAGTAACCATGGTTTGGGAAAGTCAACTCTTAGTTCAAGGGTTAATTTCCCCCTATAAATATAGGATGAAGCCACATTGTTAGAGACTTTGGTTCTACCCAGATTTGAGCTTAAAAAGATAGAGAGAGAATGTATCATCTTTCTTCGGTAATCCTACTTGTCGTGGCATTTCTCCTTTACAAGCCGGAGGGAGTGGCGTCCTGAGCATTCAAGAGGAGCCAATTCTCTAGGAGCAGTGATTGGATGCCGAGGGAAGCATTGGGCAGTGCACGTCGAAGTCTTTCTCTCCTCCCTTAGTTCTTTGCTTTCATATTTTGTTATTGGGTTGTAAGGAACAAATGATACTTGCTTTATGCTTGTTTATTTCTAACCCCACCATGAACTAATCCTATTTGGTGGGAGTTCACTTGGATGTTTAAGTTTTTATTTCAATGAATGGTTGCTATGTTATGCTTTAATCTGTTTTGTTTATGAAACTTAATGCTTTGAGGTTGTGAGAGCTATGAGAGTAGTATTTCCTTAGAAGGTGCTTAGGGTTCAAGAGAATGCCTTGGCAAAAATATCTATAGTCTTCGAGAGAAGCTAGGGAGGAACTACATAAACAAAGGGCTCTAGGTCCTAATCTACCTTAGAGATAAGGATAGGATTTCATTCGACTAAAAGGAGTAGAGCATAGCCGATAGGTTAGATGTTAATGATTCCGTGAAAAGGTATTGCCGAGACATATCCTGTTATCTGGACCAATAGGATCACTGTTGGGGTTTACGCCAATTAAAATTGTCAGGGCATCTTTAATCTGTCGAGTCCCTTACTAGAGATAGCATAGGGCACCTTAGTAGACTCTTTCAGGCAGGATAGGCATAGAAGAAATACCATTCAGAGAAATAGACTTAGATTTTTCTAGTGACTCCCATCGCTCATTCCCATAGCTGCTTGTCGTGTGAGAAAGCTAAAGTCCTATATATTAAATCTAGTATTTGCGTTTTATTTTGCCTTGGCATTTACATTTGTTTGCATGCATTACAATTTCATTTGCCACGACATATCCAATTACTACCACACCACCATCATTCCATTTTACCACAGCATTATCATTTGTATATACCATCACTAACTTTACTTAGGTGACAAAGTAAAGTGCCTTGACAAACCTATTTGACTTCTCCAATTCCCTGTGGAGACGATACTCTACTTATCACTTTATTACTTGTTTGATTGTGTATACTTGCACACACATCCTAGCATGCGTTGGGACTTTGAGCATGCGTTTTCTAAATCAACTCACATAATTCTTAAGTGTCCCTTTATTCCTGAAACGCCTCAACTTGAACCACGCCTCCATCCTAGCATACTGTGAGTAGACTTGCTCACTTTGCACCATCGGCTTGATGGCTTTATCTCTTACTATCGCACTGTGTCCCTTCTTGTGCTTGACTAATTTGACACTCGCAGTCTCGTCATGTTTTGATCCTGGGTTGACTACTTGAGAACTTGTAGTCGTACCACTCTTGTTCCTTGATTCGACTACTTTGGAACAAGTAGCCTCACCAAGTCTTTCCCCTGTCTTGATTGCTTGGATACTCACAATCTCAGGCTTTCTTTCGAGTTCAGCTACTTCAACATCAACAGCCTTACCTCGTCTCGATCCTTGTTTGGTCGCATTGATCCCATTAATCGAACCAAGTCTTTTTCCTGGCTTGACAACTTTAACACTTGCAACCACGCCAATTCCTACTACTTCTCTTTCTCCCATCCTCTTCATGATGGTTATAAGGCGACGCTTCTCAGGACATCCTCTAATCAAATGAGGACCATCACAGAAGTAACACTTTAGTTTTTTCTTGCTCCTCTTATTCTTTACACCGGACTTAGCCTTATCATTCTTTCCCGATGGCTTTCCTTGGCTACGAACAGTCGATGACTCACCTTGGCCATTCAAAGAGCTTTCTCTACCATCTCCCTATTGTACCTTTTTTCTGGTATCCACCATTGTTGCCATTATCTCTAGGAATGGGCCTGAACGACACATCGCTACTTGGCTTATCACCTGCAAGCTCAGTCAGCTTTCCAGCTACAGCTATGGCCTCCGAAAGTATTTGGCATTACTTTGCTCTCCCCCGAGCATTACCCCTGGTCTAAGTCCTTCCAAGAAGGTCTTGAGCACATCACATTAACTCATTGCTCTCTTGGATATGAGCAACTCCATCTTGAGCTCATCCACTTCGTTTCTCAAAGCCATCGGTCCCACTCGAATCTGGCTTCTTTTAAATCGTTTCTAACAATTCCTGCAAACCATCATATATTAAAACACCTCCATTAACAAACTCGTATCGCCGATCAAATTTTACTATTCACGAAATGCACTATTCACATGAATAATAACCTCACATAAAAACTGATAAAATTAACTATCAAAAGCTCTGATACCAGTTATTGGGAATTAACCGAGTAATTTCCCTATAACCAGATTAGTGAGAATCTGAAATAAAAGTGAAAAAATAATACCCAAAATTTATAACGGAGTTCATCCAATTATGCCTACGTCTCCGGATTGATGCAGATCTTTTACTAAAGAGAGCAAATTGATAACCAAATCTTTTACTAAGGAGGAAGAAATAATTTGGGATGATTTTGAAGCTAAATGGGTTAGGGTATTTATAGTTGAAGCTTAAGGACTAATCTTATAAATACTCTAAAGTATAGGGACTAAAAGAGTAATTTTCCAATGCAAAATATTCAACAAAATCTGCACCTAATTCAGTGCCCCATTTGTTGACAAATTTCAGCCAACTTTCTGTAAATTGCATAGAAAGTTTGGCACATCCACTGAAAGTCATTTTGACTTTCAACACCCAGTTTGTTATGTTCTTATGTTTCTCATCATGAGTTGCATTCTAGAGTGCCCTATGAAGTTGGCTTATCCACTGGTATTGACAGACTAAATGTCTATGACAGATTATTTACTCATTCCCTGGAAAAGAAGAAAATTGAGGACTTCTCTAAAAGGTTAATGAATGAAAATCTAAAGCCTGGAAGGCTGGATATAAAGGAGAAGCGAAATGCAGGTTTAGAAAACTTTTCCTTGTACCGATCATTGTAGTCTTGGGGAAACATACAATAAGAACATTAATTCTTGCATTACCTGTTTCATGTGAATGTCACCTCACATGCTAGGACATTTATTTTATTCTGCAAAAATTGTTTGTATAAATTTGTTGGTGGCTGATGAGCCTTGTGTAAACCTTTTTTTGTCCAGGAATCAATTTTGATGAGCATCATAGGTCTTGTTTGTCTAAATTTCAGCAGTCTTCTCTGAAGGATGAGCCATCTAATCCACCATTTGGGTTAGTTGTACCTTATACATCTCCAGATGAAGCAAATGGTCAAATCGAGATTTTTGACACTCATTTGCGACCAAGCCCTCAACCTCCACCTGCTAAGCAATTTGATAGTGCTCTTCAAAATGGGATTGACTTATCAAGTGAAACTCATATTTGAAATGGGAGGCCTCAACCAGATGGTCGCAGAAAAAATAACTTATTTCCTCGTTATTGGCCTAGGTGTACTGACCAAGACCTGCAACAAATAATTGAAGATTATCCTTTGGTTATATAAGGTATTCTTGATACTTTTTCTTCTTTTAGAGTCATTTACAATTTTCATAAAAACTTCCACCAATGTCGATACTTTAAGTTGGATTATTGTCTAAAGTATTTGTTGCAGACGTAATGACTAATACCTATGTGTTAATCATATACATTCTTTAATTGCATTGTTCTTCACTTAGACTTAACTATATTTAAGTTCAAATTCTTTAATCACTCCTTTGTTTGAGAAAATGTTTAAGTGCTAGTGATGTTGGGCGAATTGGACGTCTAGAGCTGCCAAAAAAAATGTGCGGAAGTGAGTGAGTCATTACTCTTAGTCTAACCAACTTAAAAGTTTTTAATTTAATTTAACATTTGTTTTAATAGATTTCTAATAAAAAGCTTGACAGTAAACTTTTTTTAGTGCCATTGTTTAGGGTGCACTATTTTTCCTCCAATTAGGTGTACGGAGGTTTTTTAACGATGCGCCTTGCAATGTCAGTTTTTATCATAATTTAATAAATTAAGCTCTTTACCTTACCAAAAAAAGCATCAATTATCTGGATTGCTATTGTGACGTAGCATGTTTTGACTTTTTGCATTTTTGCTCTCACTTTTATACTGGAAACACTCATCTAGTTTTGTACTGTTATTATTTCTCTGATTCTTTTGCTGAAGTTAAATATGAGCCTTGTGTTTGTGTAGTAAATCTTTGATTCTTACTAGTTGTTTCCTAAAGTATTGCGACATAATAAAATGCACTTATTATGAGGCAGGCCCATCCCCTCAATATCTCAGCCAGAAGGTTTATCTCTTAAAGTCCATGATTCTAAAGGAAATGAATAGATATTTCAGTTTCGTTTATGGCCCAACAATAATAGCAGAATGTTTGTTTTAGAGGGTTACTCCTTGGATACAACACATGCAAGTGCAAGCGGGTGATGTAGCTAGGTAACAACTAACAAGTTGATATCACTGGAATACATTGATTTAAGGATTTTAATCTTTTAGGCTCCGAGACTTAAAGTATGCTATGTTCAATTTATAGCCACGTCTGTACCTTTCCTCTGTCATTTTTACACTTCAAAACCTTTCTGGTTTCTTTTAGTTTTGGATTTATCAGTTAATATACATAATGACAAGGTCTAGCCTATTGCTCTAGTGATTATAGTTCTGTTTCACACTCTCATGCATTTGTTTTATCTTTCTTACCTGCCCGTGGCTTTTTTCTCTCTATGATCATGCATTATAATTTTATACTTGCATCTATTTGAAACTCATAGTTATTCTATTTTCGCAGTAACATTTAATCAGTTAGAGCCTGGAGGAAAGTTGATCATGTGTTTCAGAAAGACTTCAATTGCTTCAGCATCTAATTTGGTTTTGCATCTATTTTGATTGTGCATCTATATGCTCTACGGCTAAGATAAAATTCAATAGAACTGGTTCATATGAGTGCTTTTGTTCTCCTTATTTTTAATTCATTCTCAGGATACAGTTACACTTCAGTTATGGTAAAACTTATTGTTGGTCTTTCTAAAAGCTATATTATGTGTATTTTTATTTCAGGACAATGAAGCCAAAACTAGCAATGGAATTTCTATGCATGGAGATGTCAGTGCCTCAAAAGATAAAACTGCTGATATACTTTACAATTATTTGAAAATAGCTCAGGTTCACGTAACTTGTTATCCATGAATCAGGCTGAAATGGCAGATCCTAGCTTATGGTAAAAAATCGATATGACACATAGCAAAGGAAGCATTAGGAGCCAAAGTAGCAGTTTCCAGAAAGAGGAAGAATATCATGCTAGGTTCAAAGAGTAAGCGACTAATAACTCATAATGAAGACTCTATAAAGCTGAAATTAACGTGGGAAGAAGCTCAAGGGCTGCTTCGCCCCCTCCTAATCATGTAGCAAGTGTTGTTGCCATTGAAAGTTTTGAGTTTGAAGAATAAGAGGTATGTTATATCTTTATTTATCCTTTTTTTCTGTCCATATTTAATATCTGTTGTGATTCAAATCACTTTTGGTTATAACTGGCAGTAATAAAAGCCACTTTTATTTTGTCTTTCTAGTGTTTGTTACTCAATTTTGGCAAATTGAACTCTAACATGCATATCTTAGAATTTCTATGGTTGGTACACCCTTGTGGAAGACTTAAAGGGTTGCTCAGGAACTTTTTATATTGTTTTTTGTTAATGGATGCCACCACAGGACCAGAATAATTAAATGCAAAAACAACATCTCATTCTTTCTAATTCTGGACTTTTTCAAGTTTTTCGTTAAAAAATGTAATCCATTTTCATCAGCGACTGTTCAGTTTTCTTTTGCTATGATGTGATTACTAATTAATCAGTTCATTGTTTTTAGGTTGCCTATTAGTATTCTTTCGATATTTATATATTCGACAAATTCTATCCTTTCTGTGGGATTCTCTCCCTTTTTCCGTAGTAGTTCCACAATTTCTCACTTTCATTGTGTTAATAACAGGATGCACCGATTCTTGGAAAACCAACAATATTTGCTGCTGATACTATGGGGTAACTCACTTTCTTTTGGATGCTAATTTCTGTATTAAAGAAAATTGCATTGGTTGTAACTTGGTCTCAACTCGCAATAGCTATCTTAAACCAAGCAAATACAATTTTTGTTTCTTGTGTCAAGGTAAAGATACATTGGGCTTAATGTGAAGATTAAGTGGCGAAAATTGCCTTCTAATTTACTTTTTCCTTCTAAGTGGACATCTTCCAATAACTCATGGGATCCAGAAAGGTAAGAACACATTGATTTAACTCTACAACCAAATCAATTTAATGCCAACCTGTCATGAACTAAATTTAACCCTGGGGAAAAGTGAAAAGCTTAAAAATTTGTTTTTGTGTGGCCATTGCTTAAACTCATCCTTATCTTCTAATACTGGCAGATCTTCTTGTTTGGCCACTCAAGAATTGACTGCCAAACCGCTGGAAAATCTGTTGTTACAATGTAATCCAGGTATTTGTTGCTTGAAGAAAACAAAACCCTTAATGTATTCTAAAACTCACTTGGAGTAAACTATGCATGAATTTGATTCCTTGATGATTTGAGTTGTACATCTGATTCTTCTAGTTTTTTACCATTATGAAATTAACGAATTGATTATGATTGACAGATGCTTCTAAGAAAATGAAGGCCGTTAAACCTGAACCAGAAAATGTAGATGCTTTAGAGGGTGTCGACACCCTTGCCAACCTAGCTATCTTGGGAGAGGGTGATGCTCTCCCTGCTTCATCTCAGGTCACCACAAAGCACCCCTAGCATAGACCTGGTTACTCATGTATCGTATGCATTCAACCCCCAAGTGGAAAAGGCCCCAAACGCAAGCAAACATGTACTTGTAATGTTTGTGAAACAGTAAAGAGATGATTCTGCACCCTCATGCAGCGACGTGAGAAGAAACAATCACGAAAAGAAGTTGAACCCACTGGCAAGAAGCATCAAACTTCATTGGCTGATAAAGTAGGGGATGGTAACCCTGTTGGGAAAATAAAAACTGCAAAATCACATTGTTAGCACTGACAGGAAAGATAAACAATAATGTAAAAGGAACAGATTCGTAAACCATGTCCTGGTAGAACCACTGCCTTAGAAACGAATTCGCCCCGATGTGTGTAATCGCTATAGTAGGAGGACCGTCCCCTGAGGTTAACACGGTCGCTCCGAAATTCGTACACCCAAAATCGGAGTGGATTGCTGGTGGTATTACACTTCTGATTGGAAATCACAAAAAGAACATTTGCATAAAACACTTTGAGAGTGAATTGTGAATGGTAAGAGTGAGTTAAGAAGATGAATATAACTATCTATTTATAGGCTAGAAATAGGATTAAAATTGTCCATAAAATTTCAGCATTAAATCTCTTCTTTGTAACAGCTGAAACATCTAGATGAACATGACTTAGAAATAGTCCAGGTTCATTGCATCATTATTCAGCTGTTATAACGACCGAAATTATATCATGTAACCCCTGGAATTAAATCAAATAATTCTTGTAACTCTCGATATTAATAGCTTGTCTCCTCTGTACAAAGCTAGAAATCAGTCCAGATACATCTTAACCGTTCTTTGATTTAATTTAGAAAAGAGCTATTTAATTTCTGATAACTCATAAATCAGCTGTTATTATTTTGAATTTAAACAGTCCTCAGCAGCCTATAAATATCAGTTGAAATCTTTCACATTTTCCATTTGTTTCTTTCAAAGAGAAATTCCTCAAGAATTTTCTCTAAAAAGATAGTATCCGTGCGGACGTGTCGAAGAAAAGTATTACTACGAGCCGAGCCGAGCCAACCCATGCTGAGCCAAGACGAGACAGACGACGGCGACGGTACGTGGGAGTCCCCCTTGTTCTCTATCACTCAACAAGGAAGTGGGAAATCCAAACCTTAAATACCCATTCCCAATAGTGTTTCCAATACTATGTGGGATTGAGCATTACCAATATTCCCCCACTAATGTGAAAGAATTCTTCTAAAACTCGAAAACAAACTTTCCAGAAGAGCAATAGCGAGATTAGTTGCTTAAGCACTAGTGAATGTATCTGGAACTAGTACATAGTGATGATGAGCAATCCTCCTCTTAGATAAGTGAAACTAGTCTGGAACTTTCTAAGATGAGGGTAAACTCATAACACACAACTAACCCCTTCATCCACCTGAGTCCTCAATGTGTAAGATATATATATACAAAAGTATATATTTGGTCATCTTACCTCAGGATTCTAGTAAGTATGCTAGAAAAATGGCCCAACATTTTTCATAGAAGGTGACTAACCCTTCTCACTTACATAGGTTATTTCACCAAGTTTATCTCGACATAAACCACCCTTAAAAGGGATATGAAATAATTAAGAGCTTTTATAATAGCTCAATCTCACAAAGGGTATGTTGACTTTCTTCAAGTTCATTAAAATGAACCACCCAAACTCTGGGCTAAGAAGTCATTAAGAATAAATATTCAACCTTATTTATCGGTAAATTCAATAAGTCCTTCTCACTAGAACCATCCGAATACTTGGATTTGAATTTATTAAGAGTTTAACAAACTCAACCTTTCTGCCGGTAAGTTCATCATTTCCTACCCACTCACTCTGGGTTATGAACTTATTAAGAATAGATATTCAGCCAAAATCGGTAAATTCATCAAGTCTTTCTCACTAAGACCACCCAAAGCCTGGGCTATGAATTTATTAAGAAAAATTAAGCTTATCTTGGGTATGCACATTATTCATCATAGGCATAGGCAGTAGAAATGTGCACTATAAGTCTTTCCATGGTTTCGTTTGACCACATGGAACTTAGATAACTAAGTTGGGTATCCACCATGAATTCCTCAACCAATGGGCTTTAGACCCATCCACATCGATGAATTTAGGACCAGATTCTGACTTAACCCTTTGGTAAGCGGATCTGCTAGGCTCCTTTCCAGATTCATATACTCTAAATAGAGCACTCCATTATTTATTAAGTGTCTAACTGATCCATGTCTTATGCGAATGTGTCTTTTCTTACCATTGTAAGCTTGGTTCTTAGCCACACATATTGCAGCTTGTGAATCAGACAACAAAGAAACTGGAGGAGTCGGTCTTCCCCACAACGGAATATCTGCTAACAAGCTTCTGAGCCACTATGCTTCTTGCCCAGCTAGGTCAAGAGCCATAAACTCTGACTCTATGGTAGAACGAGAAATACAAGTCTGCTTTGATGATTTCCACGAGATTGTTGCTCCACCCAAAGTAAAAGCATACCCTCTCGTAGAGCTTACCTCATCATTATCAGAAACCCAGTTGGTATTACAATATCCTTCCAGTACCGCAAGCCAACAAAATAAAGTTTTCAATCCAATGTAACCTTAAGATACTTCAGTAAGCGTTTAAGAGTAATTCGGTGCTCACCACTCGGATTATGAGTATATCTACTCAGTCTATTCACATCATAAGCAATATCAGGCCGAGTATAGTTCATTAAGAGCATTAAGCTTCCAATTAATTTAGCATATTCAGTTTGGAAAATGCTACTTCCTATATTCTTAACTAGATGTATGCTAGGGTCATAAGGAGTTCGAACAGGGACGACATCAAAACTATCAAATTTCTTTAGCACTTTCTCTATATAATATGCTTGACTTAAAGAAAATCTCTTTTCAGTTTTGGTAACTTTGACTCCTAAGATTATATCTACTTATCCCAAATCTGTCATCTCAAACTTAGTGGACAAGAAATTTTTAACTTTGTTAATAGACTCAATTTTAGAACTGAAAATCAACATGTCATCAACATATAGGCTTATGATAACACATTCAGTGTCAAACATCTTCGAATACACACAAGCATCCGAACCATTCACAATAAAACCAAAACTAATTATAGTTTTATGAAATTTCTCATACCACTGTTTAGGAGCCTGCTTAAGTCCATAGAGTGACTTTTTGAGTCTACAAACTTTATCTTCCATACCAAGTGCTTCAAAACCTAGTGGTTGCTTCATGTAAATCTCCTCATCTAGATCTCCATTCAAGAAAGCAGTCTTAATATCCATTTGATATACCTGCAACTTATAAATAGAGGCTAGTGCAAATAATGCACGAATCGTTGAGACTTTTATAACGGGAGAGTATGTATCAAAGTATTCTAAACCAAACCTTTAAGTGAACCCTTTGACAACTAACATTTCCTTGTACTGTTGAATCGAACCATCTCGCCTCAAATTCTTTCGGAAGACCCATTTATTGCAGATTGGTTTCAATCCCTTAGGTAAGTCAACTAATTCCCAAGTATGATTAGACATTATCGATTCTAGTTCATCATTAATAGTGCTTTTCCAGAAACTAACAACGATAGATCTTATATCTTCTTCAAAAGTTTTAGGATCCTCATGTAACAGAAAAAATTGAGCTATATGATCTGAAATGGAGTCTAAATCATTTATCTAAGAAAAAATGAAGTAATAAAGTCTGGTCCAAAAGAGGTTTCAACTCTTTACCTTTTACTTCTTCTAGGCTCGAAATCATTTTCTTGAGAAGACCTAGCAGGAATACTAGAAGAAGTGGATGGAATATATTCTATTTGTGTTTCGACATTTAATCTCGGTTCCTTTAAAGGAAAAATATTTTCAAAGAAAACAGCATCTCTTGACTCACAAATAGAATAATCTTGTAAAAGCATGAATCTGTATACAACACTATTCATAGCATACCCTATAAACACTGCATCAACGGTTTTAGGTCTGATGGTGGACTTCTTAAAGTCTGGCAAACCCACTTTTGCCAGACAGCCCCACACTTTCAGGTATTGTAAGTAAATTAGGAGCGTATCTTTCCACAATTCATATGGGGTAGAATCTAATTTCTTATAAGGAACTCGGTTTAAGATATGAGTTGTCGATAGAATGGATTCCCCCCACATGTTATCAGATAACCCAGAACTTATTAGTAAAGAATTCATCATCTCTTTTAAAGTTCTATTTTTTCTTTCGGCTATACCATTCTATTGAGGAAAATGGGGGGCTGAAGTTTCATGAATTATGTCATTCTTTTCACAAATATCTTTTAAGAAATTAGATCCATATTCACCACCTCTATCAGATCTAACCCGTTTGATTCTCCTATCTAACTGATTTTCAACTTCTGACTTATAAATAAGAAAAAAGTTTTTAGCTTCATCTTTAGTCCTTAGGAGATAAACTTTTGTATATCTTGAATAATCATCTATAAAAGTTATGTAGTAGTGTTTTCCTTCTTTACTTTCATTGTTTCTAAAATATGCTAGATCAATATGAATGAGTTCTAACAGCTCATTCTTTCTATTAGAAACAGTTTTAAAGTGAGGTCTAGTATGCTTAGTTTCTACACAAATTTCACATTTGTTAATGCTAGTTGTGTCTAGTTTAGGGAGAACAATCATATTTATCAATTTCTTTAAAGCATGAATATTCACGTATCATAATCTAGCATGCCACATATCAATGGATTCAACAATATAAGAAGAAGTGGTAGCTTTATTTTCATTAAATTGAGTTTCTATGACAAATAAACCATTGCTTAAAACCCTTTACCAACATAATCACCATTTCGGGAAAGTACAAGTTTATCTGCCTCAAAAACTAACTTAATGCCTGCCTTATTCAAAAGCCCACCACTTATCAAATTTCTACACAAGGTAGGTACATACAAAACATTATTTAAAGCCAGAGTTTTACCAGAGGTCAACTTGAGTAAAACCTTACCTTTGCCTAGCACTTCAGAGCTGCTGGAGTTCCCCATGTACACACGTTAACCTTCGTTCCCATCCTCGAATTCGGTGAAAAACTCTTTCCTTACACAGAAATGCTTTGAAGCACCAGTGTCAACAACCCATTCCGAACTATTTTCCACCAGATTAACTTTTGAGACCACCACAGCAATGATTTCATCATCTTCTTCTACAATGTGCATCTGTGACTTGTTGTCATTCTGGCGATCTGAGCGGTGTTGACATTGGTAAGCTTTGTGGCCGGGTAAACCGCAGACATAGTACTTGAGCGTATTTCCTTCAGGTTTGGCATTTCCAGACTTCTTGAAGTTGGTAGCCTTATGAGGTATCGTATTATTGTCTTGATTCCCACGTTTCATGATCTTAAATTTAGACTCAACCAAGTTAGCTCTAAAAGATAAATTACTCATAGAATTAGTAAGCTTATCTTTTAAATGGTTGGCTTCTTCAATCTTCATATGGCCCACGAGCTCTTCAAGCAAAATTTCTCTCTTCTTATGCTTAAGAGAGTTGCGGTAGTCGGACCAGGACTTGGGTAGCTTCTCAATGAGAATATTTTCTTGCAGTACCTCACACATTTGCATCCCTTCGATGATGATGTCAGCGACTAGGTTCTCATAGTCATGGACTTGATCCATTATCGGCTTGTCGTTTGTCATTTGGAATTTGAGCCATTCACCGACAACATACTTTTTTTATGCCCGCATCGTCCGCACCATACTTCTTCTCAAGAGTGTCCCATATTGCCTTGGCACTCCTTTCTCTAAGGAACATATCAAATAACTTATTTGACATGTGACTGAGCAGATGTCCTCGCACCGTTTTATTGTCTTTCTTGTACTTCTTGTAGGTAGAAAGAGCGGCGGCAGCAGTTGCTAAGGCGTCGTCATTAAGGACGGCATCCGTATCATTACAGGAAGCCGGGGTTGGCGGCATGGTAGGTGGTTGCTTGAGCAGCACGTAGTCAAGATCAAGTTGCTCAAAGAAAATCAGGATTCGCTAGGACCACATTCTATAATTATTTCCATCAAGTGCATCAAGCTTGAAAAGATCGGGAATAAGCTTGCTCAAAGGTGTTGACATGATTGCAGTATATCGAATTTTGTTTCTAAATTGTTGGGAAAATAGAAACTGTAAAACCACACCGTTAGCACTGACAAGAAAGATAAACAATAATGTAAAAGGAACAGATTCGTAAACCGTGTCGTGGTAGAACCACCGCCTTACAAACGAATTCACCCTGATGTGTGTAATCACTACAGTAGGCAGACCGTCCCCCGAGGTTAACACGGTCGCTCCGAATTTTGTACACCCAAAACCGGAGTGGACTACTGGTGGTATTGCACTTCTGATCGGAAAGCACAGAAAGAACAATTGCAGAAAATACTTTGAGAGTGAATTGTGAATATTCAGAGTGAGTTAAGAAGCTGAATATAACTCTCTATTTATAGGCTAGAAATAGGGTTAAAATTGTTCATAAAATTTCAGGATTAAATCTCTTCTTTGTAACAGCTGGAACGTCTAGATAAACCTGACTCATAAATAGTCCAGGTTCATTGCATTATTATTCAGCTGTTATAACTCCCGAAATTATATCATGTAACCCATGGAATTAAATCAAATAACTTCTATAACTCCTGATATTAACAACTTGTCTCCTCTGTACAAAGCTGGAAATTAGTCCAGATACATCTTAATCGTTCTTTGATTTAATTTATAAAAGAGATGTTTAATTTATGATAACTCATAAATCAGCTGTTATCATTTTGAATTTAAATAGTCCTCAGCAGCCTATAAATATCAGTTGAAGTCTTTCACATTTTCCATTTGATTCTTTCAAAGAGAAATTGCTCAAGAATTTTCTCTAAAAAGATAGTTTCTGCGCGGACGTGTCGAAGACATGTATTACCACGACCACGAGTCGAGCCAAGCCGAGCTGACCCGTGCCGAGTCGAGACGAGACAGACAACGGCGACGGTGTGCGAGAGTCCCCTTGTTCTCTATCACTCAACAAGGAAGTGGGAAATCCAAACCTTAAATACCCATTCCCAATAGTGTTTCCAATACTATGTGGGATTGAGCATTACCAATATTCCCCCACTATTTTGAAAGAATTCTTTTAAAACTCAAAAATAAACTTTCCAGAAGAGCAATAGCGAGATTAGTTGCTTTAGCACTAGTGAACGTATCTGGAACTAGTACATAGCAATGATGAGCAATCCTCTTCTTAGATAAGTGAAACTAGTTTGGAACTTTCTAAGATGGGGGTAAACTCATAACACACAACTAACCCCTTCATCCACCTGAGTCCTCGATGTGTAAGATATATTTATACAAAAGTATATATTTGGCCATCTTACCCCAGGATTCTAGTAAGTGTGCTAGAAAAATGGCCCAACATTTTTCATAGAAGGCGGCTAACCCTTCTCACTTACATAGGTTATTTCAACAAGTTTATCTCGACATAAACCACCCTTAAAAGGGATATGAAATAATTAAGAGCTTTTATAATAGCTCAACCTCACAAAGGGTATGGTGACTTTCTTCAAGTTCATTAAAATGAACCACCCAAACTCTGGGCTAAGAAGTCATTAAGAATAAATATTCAACCTCATTTATCGGTAAATTCAATAAGTCCTTCTCACTAGAACCATCCAAATACTTGAATTTGAATTTATTAAGAGTTTAACAAACTCAACCTTTCTGTCGGTAAGTTCATCATTTCCTACCCACTCACTTTGGGTTATGAACTTATTAAGAATAGATATTCAGCCAAAATTGGTAAATTCATCAAGTCTTTCTCACTAAGACCACCCAAAGCATGGGCTATGAATTTATTAAGAGTAATTGAGCTCATCCTGGGTATGCACATTATTCATCATAGGGATAGGCAGTAAGAATGTGCACTATGAGTCTTTCCATGGTTTCGTTTGACCACATGGAACTTAGATAACTAAGTTGGGTATCCACCATGAATTCCTCAACCAATGGGCTTTAGACCCATCCCCCTCGACGAATCTAGGACCAGCTTCCGACTTAACCCTTTGGTAAGCGGATCTGCTAGGTTCCTTTCCGACTTCACATACTCTAAAGAGAGCACTCCATTCTTTATTAAGTGTCTAACTGATTCATGTCTTATGAGAATGTGTCTTTTCTTACCATTGTAAGCTTGGTTCTTAGCCACACATATTGCAGCTTGTGAATCACACAACAAAGAAACTGGAGGAGTCTGTCTTCCCCACAACGGAATATCTGCTAACATGCTTCTGAGCCACTCAACTTCTTGCCCAGCTAGGTCAAGAGCTATAAACTCTGACTCCATGGTAGAACGAGCAATACAAGACTGCTTTGATGATTTCCACGAGATTGTTGCTCCACCCAAAGTAAAAACATACCCGTTCGTAGAGTTTACCTCATCATTATCAAAAGCCCAGTTGGCATTACAATATCCTTCCAGTACTGCAGGAAAGCCAACAAACTCAAATTTTCAATCCAAAGTACCCTTAAGATACTTCAGTAAGCGTTTAAGAGCAATCCAATGCTCACCACTCAGATTATAAGTATATCTACACAGTCTACTCACAACATAAGCAATATCAGGTCGAGTATTATTCATTAAGAACATTAAGCTTCCAATTAATTTAGCATATTCAGTTTGGGAAATGCTACATCCTTTATTCTTAACTAGATGTATGCTAGGGTCATAAGGAGTTCGAACAGGGACGGCATCAAAACTGTCATATTTCTTTAGCACTTTCTCTATATAATGTGTTTGACTTAAAGAAAATCCCTTTTCAGTTTTGGTAACTTTGACTCCTAAGATTACATCTACTTCTCCCAAATCTGTCATCTCAAACTTAGTGGACAAGAAATTTTTAACTTTGTTAATGGACTCAATGTTAGAACTGCAAATCAACATGTTATCAACATACAGGCTTATGATAACACATTCAGTGTCAAACATCTTCGAATACACACAAGCATCCGAACCATTCACAACAAAACCAAAACTAAGAATAGTTTTATGAAATTTCTCATACCACTATTTAGGAGCATGCTTAAGTCCATAGAGTGACTTTTTGAGTCTACAGAATTTGCCTTCCATACCAGGTGCTTCAAAACCTAGTGGCTACTCCATGTAAATCTCCTCATCTAGATATCCATTCAAGAAAGCAGTCTTAACATCCATTTGATGTACTTGCAACTTATGAATAAAGGCTAGTGCAAATAATGCACGAATCGTTGAGATTTTTGTAACGGGAGAGTATGTATCAAAGTAGTCTAAACCAAACCTTTGAGTGAACCCTTTGACAACTAACCTTGCCTTATACCGTTGAATCGAACCATCATGCATCAGTTTCTTTCGGAAGACCCATTTATTGCAGATTGGTTTGAATCTCTTAGGCAAGTCAACTAATTCCCAAGTATGATTAAACATTATCGATTCTAGTTCATCATTAATAGTGCTTTTCCAGAAACTAGCATCGATAGATCTTATAGCTTCTTCAAAAGTTTTAGGATCCTCATCTAACAGAAAAATTTGAGCTATAGGATCTAAAATGGAATCTAAATCATTTATCTCAGAAATAAAAGAAGTAATAAAGTCTGGTCCAAAAAAGGTTTGAACTATTTTCCTTTTACTTCTTCTAGGCTCGAAATCATTTTCTTGAGAAGTCCTAGCAGGAATACTAGAAGAATTGGATGTAATATATTCTATTTGTGTTTCGACATTTAATCTCGGTTCCTTTAAAGGAAAAGTATTTTCAAAGAAAACAGCATCTCTTGACTCACAAATAGAATAATTTTGTAAAAGCATGAATCTGTATGCAACACTATTCGTATCATACCCTATAAACACTGCATCAACGGTTTTAGGTCTGATGGTGGACTTCTTAAAGTTTGGCAAACCCACTTTGGCCAGACACCCCCACACTTTCAGGTATTATAAATTAGGAGCGTATCCTTTTCACAATTCATATGGGGTAGAATCTAATTTCTTATGAGGAACTCGGTTTAAGATATGAGTTGTCGATAGAATGGCTTCCCCCCACATGTTATCAGATAACCCAGAACTTATTAGTAAAGAATTCATCATCTCTTTTAAAGTTTTATTTTTCCTTTCGGCTATACCATTTTGTTGAGGAAAATAGGGGGCTGAAGTTTCATGAATTATGTTATTCTTTTCACAAATATCTTTTAAGAAATTAGATCAATATTCACCACCTTATCAGATCTAACCCGTTCGATTCTCCTATCTAACTGATTTTCAACTTCTGCCTTATATATAAGAAAGAAATTTTCAACTTCATCTTTAGTCCTTAGGAGATAAACTTTTGTATATCTTGAATAATCATCTACAAAAGTTATGTAGTAGTGTTTTCCTCCTTTACTTTCAGTGTTTCTAAAATCTGCTAGATCAGTATGAATGAGTTCTAACAGCTCAGTCTTTCTATTAGAAACAGTCTTAAAGTGAAGTCTAGTATACTTAGTTTCTACACAAATTTCACATTTGTTAAAGCTAGTTGTGTCTAGTTTAGGCAGAACATTCATATTTATCAATTTCTTTAAAGCATGAACATTCACGTATCATAATCTAGCATGCCACATATCAATGGATTCAATAATATAAGAAGAAGTGGTAGCTTTATTTTTATTAAATTGAGTTTCTATGACAAATAAATCATTGCTTAAAAACCCTTTCCCAACATAATCACCATTTCGGGAAAGTACAAGTTTATATGCCTCAAAAACTAACTTAATGCCTGCCTTATTCAAAAGCCCACCACTTATCAAATTTCTACGCAAGGCAGGTACATACAAAACATTATTTAAAGCCAAAGTTTTACCAGAGGCCAGCTTGAGTAAAACCTTGCCTTTGCCTAGTACTTCAGAGCTGCTAGAGTTCCCCATGTACATACGTTCACCTTCATTCCCAACCTCGAATTCAGTGAAAAACTCTTTCTTTACGCAGAAATGCTTTGAAGCGCCAGTGTCAACAACACATTCCGAACTGTTTTCCACCAGATTAACTTCTGAGACCACCACAGCAATGATTTCATCATCTTCTTCTACAACGTGCATCTATGGCTTGTTGTCATTCTGGTGATCTGAGCGGTGTTGGCATTGGTAGGCTTTGTGGCCGGGTAAACCGCAGACATAGCACTTGTGCGTCTTTCCTTCAGGTTTGGCCTTTCCTGACTTCTTGAAGTTGGTAGCCTTCTGAGGTTTCGTCTTCTTGTCTTGATTCCTACGTTTCATGATCTTTTTAAATTTAGACTCAACCAAGTTAGCTCTAAAAGATAAATTACTCATAGAATTAGTAAGCTTATCTTTTAAACGGTTGGCTTCTTCAATCTTCATATGGCCCACGAGCTCTTCAAGCGAAATTTCTCTCTTCTTATGCTTAAGAGAGTTGCGGTAGTCGGACCAG
The DNA here is from genome assembly GCF_006381635.1 of Hibiscus syriacus. Classification (NCBI taxonomy): domain Eukaryota; kingdom Viridiplantae; phylum Streptophyta; class Magnoliopsida; order Malvales; family Malvaceae; genus Hibiscus; species Hibiscus syriacus. The sequence continues at coordinate 1,977,903 of NW_024063516.1, forward strand.
GACTTGGGTAGCTTCTCAATGAGAACATTTGCTTGCAGTACCTCACACATTTGTATCCCTTCGGCGATGATGTCGGCGACTAGGTTCTTATAGTCATGGACTTGATCCATTATCGGCTTGTCGTCTGTCATTTGAATTTGAGCCATTCACCCACAACGTACTTTTTTATGCCCGCATCGTCCGCACCATACTTCTTCTCGAGAGTGTCCCATATTGCCTTGGCACTCATTTCTCTAAGGAACATATCAAATAACTTATTTGATATGTGACTGAGCAGATGTCCTCACACCGTTTTATTGTCTTTCTCATACTTCTCGTAGGTAGCAAGAGCGGCGGCGGTAGTTGCTAAGGCATCGTCATTAATGACCGCATCCGTATCATTACCGATAGCAGAGATGGCGGCATGGTAGGTGGTTGCTTGAGCAGCACGTAGTCAAAATCAAGCTGCTCAAAGAAAATCAAGATTCGCTGGGACCACCTTCTATATTTATTTCCATCAAGTGCATCGAGCTTGGAAAGATCGGGAATAAGCTTGCTCAAAGGTGTTGACATGATTGCAGTATATCAAATTTCGTTTCTAAATTGTTGGGAAAATAGAAACTGCAAAACCACACCGTTAGCACTGACAGGAAAGATAAACAATAATGTAAAAGGAACAGATTTGTAAACCGTGTCGTGGTAGAACCACCGCCTTAGAAACGAATTCGCCCCGATGTGTGTAATCACTACAGTAGGCGGACCGTTCCCCGAGGTTAACACGGTCGCTCCAAATTTTGTACACCCGAAACCGGAGTGGACTGCTGGTGGTATTGCACTTCTGATCGGAAAGCACAGAAAGAACAATTGCAGAAAACACTTTGAGAGTGAATTGTGAATGTTAAGAGTGAGTTGAGAAGCTGAATATAACTCTCTATTTATAGGCTAGAAATAGGGTTAAAATTGTCCATAAAATTTCAGGATTAAATCTCTTCTTTGTAATAGCTGAAACGTCTAGATGAACCTGACTCAGAAATAGTCCAGGTTCATTGCATCATTATTCAGCTGTTATAACTCCCGAAATTATATCATGTAACCCCTGGAATTAAATCAAATAACTCTTGTAACTCTTGATATTAACAGCTTGTCTCCTCTGTACAAAGCTGGAAATCAGTCCAGATACATCTTAATCGTTCTTTGATTTAATGTAGAAAAGAGTTGTTTAATTTCTGATAACTCATAAATAAGTTGTTATCATTTTGAATTTAAACAGTCCTCAGCAGACTATAAATATCAGTTGAAATCTTTCATATTTTCCATTTGTTTCTTTCAAAGAGAAATTCCTCAAGAATTTTTTCTAAAAAGATAGTATCCGCGCGGACGTGTCGAAGACACTTATGACCACAACCACGAGCCGTGCCGAGACAGACGGCGGCGGCGGTGCACGAGAGTCTCCCTTGTTCTCTATCACTCAACAAGGAAGTGGGAAATCCAAACCTTAAATACCCATTCACAATAGTATTTCCAATACTATGTGGGATTGAGCATTACCAACAGACACTCCCCTTGCACAAATGCAGAAAATTGCATACCAAAGCCAAAAAAGGTTGCCGCCGAGGTTTTAGATGATGATCCTAACAGAGTAAAATCTTCCTCACCTTTTAAAGGCCAAATTGACTTGAATATCCAACCTGAGCGAGAAGAAGAGCTTTCACCTGGTTCTGATTCCGGCAGCATGATGAGGTTACTTCAAGATGCCACTGACATATTACCTGAGACAGTAAAGCATGTTGACCTCCGGTGGTAAGAGTAATTTAAAAGTTACTCAGACACAACCTGGTGGAGGCCTAGGAGAAGAAAAAATTAGCAGTAGTCTCAATCTCAGAACTAGTCATCAAGATGTTGACAGGGAGCCACCAGCAGTTTTCTTAAGTATCTGCACCCACATCAACCCCTGGTTAGATCAGTGCTTTATGTTATATTGACCATTAGCAAGGAATGAACTATTATGTCGATGGCGATACAGTTTTTTTGCTCGTCCACATCGGCATTATTCATTACAGGCTGTTCACAAAAGGAGCGGGGATAAGAAACCAATATCCTCTCTTCAGTGAGGTCGATGTTAAGGTAGTTCATTTCAGGAGCTCACCCGCAGATTAAGAATTGAGAATGTAAATCAATTCCCTGCAGAAGAATGGCACCACGATGATTTTATATTGTTTTGTTGGCATGCTTCGCAGTTGCCTGCCATATTTCATGCTTGAAAATATGTGCGTGGGAGTAATGGAGTTGGAACTGTAATCTTTTAACCCTTCAATGATCTGATGGCATAGATTGTCATTAGAACTGAAAATCATGTGAAATTGATTTTTTGAAAAAAGCAATCTGCAAGGGCTAGTCTCCGACATTATCTAACCATTGCACTCTCATCATTCGACTTTAATTGAAGAATTTCAGCAATTGTAGTCACTTTCATAAAAAAAAAAATTAACCTTGACTTTAATTATTTTAAATATTGCAATTACTTAAATTTTATAATCAATATAGTTTTATATTTTTTATCAATAATATATTTAACAGGACAAAAAGTCAAATTTAAACAATTTTGACCATGGTAGGAGTGAGCATTCGATCGAGTTAAGTTAAAAAAATTGAGTTATTCGAGTTGACGAATATTATTTTATAACTCGAAGTTGACTTAAAATTTCTTCGAGTCGAGTCAAAAAGTTAATTGCAAATATTTATAAATATTATAATATTATTTTATTCCAATTTAAATAGCTTTCTAGAACCATATACAATACAAAAATATTTCTTCATTTTTTTCATATGTGATATACATATATCATACAAAATCAAAGATCTCGGCTTAAGCTTAAAAATCAATCCTCTAATTACTAATAATTTCGAGTTGCATTTTATAACTAGAATTAAACTTGAAATTTTTTCGAATCGAATTTATAAAATTGCAACTCAAAATCAATTAGAGTCGAATTTTTTTAGTTAAATCAAGTTTAAGTCAAATCGGGTTTTGTTACCCCTAACTGTAAGTCAAAATGTGACAAATTTCCAATTTCCATTGTAATAAAATGACAGTACTAACACAACAAAAAAAATAGAAAGAAAAGAAAACTGTATATTGGATCACTTCCAAGTACCATCAATAGGAAAAGCTACCATAGATGAATGATTGAGGAATCCAAGTCAAGGCGCTACCTAGCTCATCTACTGCCTCCATGTTGGAAAACCTTGAAACCCATTCCTTCAGCTTTGTCTTTCCTTTTTTGGCAAAATACCAAGCTTATTAAGTGTTGCTGAAAGGACAGACGGCAAAGGATGCACTTGTTCAATTACCACCATATTGAGTTTCAATGAAATCATGACGGCATTAATAAAATTCAGCACACATTCACTCAGGATAGCAGCAGATGAAGCGGCAGAATCTCGATGCTCTAAATAGCGGGCACCCCAGAGATGACCAGATGATTTATAGCGTACGGGCAGTCCATTTTTATTTGTAGATTGTACAACAATGAATGCTAGGGATAGTGGCTTAGGCTTTGAGCGTAGAAGTTAAGGTTTCAAAATGGACGATAAGCTTTAGGCACTCAGTTGCACAATCAGATGATGAGAAAATAAAATAATATCCTTCACATAGGCTTTCTCAAGCTCCTCTGTTGCTTTGATAGTGCCATAACTGAACGACCATTTAGGTAAAGACTTGATATGTTATTGAATGAATGGGTCAACTTGGAATCAAATAAAATGGGGGAAACTCAACTTTATTCACTGCGACACAGGTTTGGAGAAGCTGGGAGGATTGGAGAAGTAAACAGGACACGTGCAGAGAGCTGACCTTTACTCACTGCGAAAGAAAAGCAAAGGAGAATAATCAGATTACCATTCATCATTCATAATAATAAAAAAGAATACTTTGCAGCATAACACTAAACACAGTCAATGTTCAAATCATTAAGGGATCTTTGGTTCGATTCTCTGTTTAGTTGGTTGAGAATTCATTCTCAGTAATGTTTTATTATTAATAGTGAATTTTTTAGGTATATTATCGGGAATATCATTATTGAATTCTCTTAGGTATTGTTGGATTACCGACATTTTAGACTAAAATACCTTTAATTTTTTTTTTCAAAAATATATGTCTTCTGATATTGAATAATAAAAATTTTACGAATATTAAATTATAAATTTATCCTTAAACTATTTTAAATTTATAAAAAAAATCTATAATTAAAATTTTATATAAATTTCAATGGTTAAAATAAAATTTTACTCTTTTATTAAATATTTTATATTTTTAATTTTATAAAAAAATTATATAAATTATATATATTTAAAATTTTTTAAAAAAATATATAAATATTTTTCAATTTGTTAAAAAAATATATAATAAGATAATTTGGTTAAATATACATTCCAATAATTTTTTATTTCTTTAACCAAACACAGTAATCTTACATTCCTGTTAAACTAATCAAACACAAAATACAACATTCAAAATAATTTCATTCCTTAATAATCTTTTATTCCACTAGTAATCTTATATTACGTGAACCAAACGCACCCTAAATAACAAAAAAAAATATGAACTTTTATATTTATGAATTCTTCATCATCAAACAAGGGAAACATCAAACATTTAACACTGTTCTTTACTTCTATCTGATACCCTAGGCAACCAAACTGGAAGCCCAGAAAAAGAAAATAACGCTAAAGAACACAACAAAGTGAAGATCAAACACAAAAACGAAAACAGAAAGCACCCAAGAAAACTTCTTACCTTAGTTCTTCATTCCAAATGGGTAAAGCCTTCAACGTTAACTATGCAAAATTTTAGTGCACAAAAAAGTTACCTTATTAATTTATTGGTATGCTAAAGGACAACAAATATAAAAGAACATGGAAATGGTGAGTGGAAAGGGGCACAAAGAAAGAATGCGAAACGCGGCTTTGAATGTCGTGCAACGATGTTTGTATTGTTTGCAGTTGCAGCAAAGTGAGAGAACGGAGGAGGGGTAGCGTGTGGGATGAAATTATTAGGTGCTTACGGCAGCTACGTGTAGCAGTTGGATGTCCTGAAAAATTAAAAACGCTCGCTCTCTTGTATTATTATTCTATATTATAGCTCTCAACGCTCCACCCACACTTTTGCCCATAGTCGTAGCCCTTTCCTTTTCTTAAAAAAATTAAAATAAATAATAGCACCAACTAATTTGTTTTAATGATTAAAATAATTATTTTTTTTCAAATGTATTCTCACCAACAACTATACCATAATAATTAAGTATTTATTATTAAATGATTGAAAATATTTAAAATAAAATTTATTTTATAATTACTTTAATTTAATAAAAAATATATATTATAAAATAATACTTTTATCTTTTCATTTTCTTTTTGTTTCTTCGGTAATATCGTAACCCATTCATTAATTCATTTCTAGCCAATAAAATCGTAGGTTGGTGCTTGATCTTTAAATGATATATATATATATACACAGAGGTATACATAAAATTAAATTTTATAATTCAATCTATCATATGATCTTAATAATTAAATAAAGTTAACACTTTTCAAAATTCTAGATTTAAATAATTATGTATGTAGGTGTGTTATTAACAGCTAAAAATATTTTAAACAAATGCTATTTTATAATAAAAATACATTATTAAAAAATTAAAATTTGATATAATGTAAAAATATAATATATGATTTTTGGCTTGACATATTTATCTAATTTTATATGTTAATAAGTAAACCTAATTTATTTTAATATTTGCAGTAAAGTATTTTTAGGGGTCACAAAAACTAATTTATAATCATCTTAACTTAATCAAAAAAATATTAAGTATTTTTTTGCATGAATTAAGTTATTTCAGTGATTAAATGAATGAATTTTATTTTTAGAGATCACATATTCGAACACTATAGAATACAAATTTAAATATTTATTATCATATGATTAAAAGTTTTTAAAATAAATAATACTACTTATAAACACTTTATATTATAAAAAAAATCTAAATACTTTTTAAAATATATTGCCGCGTTACGTTTTTCTAGGAATCATCAAGTTATATAAAAAATTAAAATTAACGAGTAAATTTGTCTTTTTAACTTGATATGTTGGGTAGTATTTTAGAAGAAAAAATATTTTTATCTAGTGTGTTGTTTGTTTGTTTTTTTTTTGTCTTTGTTAATTAATATAGACACTAATTTTAATGTTGATTGTCGATCATCGATTTATTTTTTATTGTCATTTTTTTTCTATATCATATATTTATTTTATTTTGTCTTTTGATTTTTAAAAAAACTATATGTATTTCACATTTTCATTTACTTTTATTACACGCTTTTTGACATGTTTTTGGTTATTTGGTCGTTTTTTCATTTATTCTTTTTATAAGGGTTAATTTGACATCGCCACGACTAATCAAGATGTCGTTTATCTGATATCTTGTTGTTTTCCATACTTTTGACCCTCATATTAGATTTGATTATAAATTTTCATTCATGGATAACTTTTCAAGTCGTTCGAGTCTGATTTGCGGTTTGTCGGTGGTCTTTAAACGATTTGATCCCCTTTTTGTGATTTGTTTGTCAATGCGATCAGATCTATTTGTATTTATCTTTGTTCGAGTTTATTGTTTAGATTTAATCTTTCGTTCCTTATGTGATCTTAAGATACTAGTTTTGTTTTAATAATTATAGGAAATTTTCCTAATTATGTGCTTAATTTACTATTTACGATTATGATTGTAAACATTTATTGTAATTTGATATATTTCCTATTTGGAATAAAATTAGTTACTTCAATATAAAAAAAACTTGATTTGTGGGGTTGAAAATCGTTCGAAATATTGGATAATTAGTTTAAATATATAATTAATTTTTTACGTTATAAGAAACTTAAAGCAATGATATTAATATTTGTTAAAATTAAATTAAATTAAATACTTATTTATAAAATTATATAAAGATTGAGTTTATTATAAATTTCATTGTAATTTTAAATATATTCTCTTTTAAATAAAATTAATTATTTCTATATTTAAAAAAACTTACCTATGTACGAACCAACTTACTTCAATGGTTAAAGGAATTGTTATTGTTCTTAGAGGTCACAGATTCAAGCACCAGCGACTAAAACATGTTGATTGAGCTTTCATTGTCAAATGATTGAAAGTATTTAAAACATATACTACTTTGTAATCACCTTAGTTTTGTAAAAAAAAAACTTACCCATAATTGAAGTGTGAATAGGTAACATTGCATAGATGGGCCCAGTCAAATTCAAATAAGGCTTGAATGTTCCGTTAGACGGTCCAATGTAGCATGTTTCATGGACTTTGGGCCCTTTTGGTAAAATATTGAAGCGGGTTAGACAAAACCCGTTTGTTGCTATATAAACTTCACATAACCCGAAAACCCACTGGGTCCAGCACGACGCAATTAATGCTTTTACTATTCTTCTTTTGGTGGGCGCCATCCCCATCCAAATCCAATTCACTTCCCCCTCTCTTTTTTTTCTTTTCATACGTGAGGATCGGGATTTCGCCCAAAAGCCCTAGCTTCTTCATTATCAATTACCAAAGGGTTTCTCTGAGTTTTAGGAATATTTGCTGTGCTCTCCACTCAGGTCAGTCAAGCAGTTCCTTTGCCTAGATTTAGGGTTAGGTTTTATATATTTATTTCGTTTAGTTTTGTGATATTTTCTTTAATGTCGCTGGCAAAGGAACTATACCCATCTCAAGATGACCTCCTTTACGAAGAGGAACTGTTGAGAAACCCCTTTAGTTTGAAACTCTGGTGGAGGTATTTAATAGCTAGATCAGACGCCCCTTTCAAGAAAAGATTTATAATATACGAGCGAGCCTTGAAAGCTTTGCCTGGCAGTTACAAACTTTGGCATGCTTATTTGCGTGAGCGTCTTGAACTTGTTCGTAATTTACCTGTTACTCACCCTCAATATGAAAACCTTAATAATACTTTTGAGAGGGCGCTTGTCACAATGCATAAGATGCCTAGGATTTGGATAATGTACTTGTCGACGTTAACTGAGCAGAAGTTGATTATCAAGACACGCAGGGCGTTTGATCGAGCGCTTTGTGCATTGCCTGTGACTCAACATGATAGAATTTGGGAACCTTACTTAGTTTTCGTTAGTCAAAGGGGTATCCCCATTGAGACATCGCTTAGGGTTTATAGGAGATATTTGAAGTATGATCCTAGTCATATTGAGGATTTTATTGAGTTTTTGGTGAATTCAAGTCTGTGGCAAGAAGCAGCGGAGAGGTTAGCATCTGTTTTGAATGATGATCAGTTTTATTCGATAAAGCGTAAAACCAAGCATAGGTTGTGGTTAGAGTTGTGTGACTTGCTCACAACTCACGCAACAGATGTTTCGGGGCTCAACGTGGATGCAATAATCAGAGGTGGAATTAGAAAATTTACAGATGAAGTTGGGAGACTTTGGACTTCACTTGCTGATTATTACATCAGAAGAAATCTGTTCGAGAAGGCAAGGGATATTTTTGAGGAGGGAATGACGACTGTGGTTACCGTGAGGGATTTCAGTGTCATATTTGATGCTTATTCACAATTTGAAGAGAGTATGGTTGCTCTTAAAATGGAGAACATGGATTTGAGTGATGAGGAAGAAGATGATGTTGAAGAGGATGAAGAGGACATCCGTTTGGACATTGCTTTATGCAAATCAAAATCAAAGTTTGAGAAGAAGATATTTAAGGGGTTTTGGTTACATGATGATAATGATGTTGATTTGAGGTTGGCTCGGTTAGAGCATTTAATGAATAGAAGGCCCGAACTGGCTAATAGTGTCCTTTTGCGCCAGAATCCACATAATGTGGAGCAATGGCATCGTAGGGTCAAGCTATTTGAGGGAAATCCCACCAAGCAAATATTGACATACACAGAGGCGGTTAGGACGATTGACCCAATGAAAGCTGTCGGAAAGCCCCATACTTTGTGGGTGGCTTTTGCAAAGCTATATGAGACTTATAAAGATCTGGCAAATGCTCGTGTCATTTTTGATAAAGCTGTTCAAGTAAATTACAAGACTGTTGATCACCTGGCAAGTGTATGGGCTGAGTGGGCGGAGATGGAACTGAGGCATAAAAATTTCAAAGGGGCACTGGAGCTGATGAGACGTGCCACAGCTGAGCCTTCTGTTGAGGTCAAACGAAGAGGTAATCCCTGTCTATATTTCTTGAAACAGTTGCCTCTGATTTGATTGTTACATTATTGCATTCCTTTGCATTGCTTCATATCCTTTCCTTTTTCGTCTCATCTTAAAACCTCTTTCTTTTCTTTTTTAAATGAGAATAGTATCATCTATAATACCTTATATATTTGCTTCTTTTTTCTATTTTGTCGTTTGCAGTGGCTGCTGACGGAAATGAACCTGTTCAGATGAAGCTACATAAATCCTTGAGGCTGTGGACGTTCTATGTAGACTTGGAAGAAAGTTTGGGTACTCTGGAGTCAACTCGAGCAGTTTATGAGAGAATACTGGATTTAAGAATTGCTACTCCACAAATTATTATAAACTATGCATTTTTATTGGAGGTAAAAGTATTTCAATACTTGTGCAGCATATAATATCATGTTTGTTAGAACATTATAAATCTCCAGTGATAATGACCACAATGTTAGATATCAAAAGGAGAAAAAGGCACTGAGTACAAGATATCTGAACAGATCACCTTGGATTTTGAGATGACCATCCATACCAAACACCCCCAAAATGTTCTGTAGACTAACAAGCATTCTAAATTGTTGCAGGAAAACAAATATTTTGAAGATGCTTTCAAAGTATATGAAAGAGGTGTCAAGATATTCAAGTATCCGCACGTGAAGGATATATGGGTCACTTATTTGTCGAAGTTTGTAAAGAGATATGGGAAGTCAAAACTGGAACGAGCAAGGGAACTGTTTGAGCATGCCGTTGAAACGGTATGCATGTTATTATCCTTTCAGACCTTTAAGCAGACATTATTGTTGCTGAAGTATTATGAGCGTGGCTTGATTTACATTTTATGTAATCGAAGTAGGTTTAAGGTCACGTATTACATTGTAGTCATTTAAAGATTCTGTAGCCAAGATTAAATGCTAAAATGATTCAATTGTTCGTGGTTGATTTCAAAATTTCTGCTTGGTCACTAGACAGAGATTTTTGCCAAAATCCTCTAAAAGAACTTTTATACTAGTTTGATGGCATTACTCGGTGTGCCTTGTACTGCAAGAAATAATAATTGTTAGGTGATTGCTATGCTGATAGTAGCATAGGTTTTGAAGCTGTGCAGTGATACGATTACATGGAACCATGAATTTGGCTGCTTGGACTTTGGTGACCTCCTTTATAAAGTCTATGACCGGCTTTATTTTTTCCCACTCCTATGTTTTTCTACCTGAACTTTATATTGGACTTGAATGATGCTGAATTACCAACGTTTTATGATAATCATTTCGACATCAATTTTCCTTTATTTTTCCAGGCACCTTCTGATGCAGTAAAACCCCTTTATCTTCAGTATGCCAAGCTGGAGGAGGATTTTGGGCTAGCAAAGCGAGCTATGAAGGTCTATGATCAAGCAACTAAAGTTGTTCCAAACCATGAGAAACTTGGCATGTATGAGATTTACATTGCCCGTGCAGCTGAGATCTTTGGTGTTCCAAAAACGAGAGAAATTTATGAGCAGGCAATAGAGTCTGGTCTTCCGGATAAAGATGTGAAGACAATGTGTTTGCGATATGCAGAGTTGGAAAAGAGCTTAGGAGAAATTGATCGTGCCCGTGGAATATATGTATTTGCATCCCAGTTTGCTGATCCACGCTCTGATGCAGATTTTTGGGATAAATGGAGGGAGTTTGAGGTGCAACATGGAAATGAAGATACATTCAGAGAAATGTTGCGGATTAAACGGAGTGTCTCTGCAAGTTATAGCCAGGTAAGCTTCTTGTTTTTTTTATTTTCCTTGCACACAACTCGGGACTATTTTTCTATTTTCATCAGATATGTCCCTTGTAAACTCAAAATCCGCATTAGTATTTATTATTTTGCATAGGGTCTACATAGATCAGCTACCAACTAAGGATTAGATTTAATTCTACTTCTTCTGGCTACCTTGAAAGATGCTATTTGTTCCTATGGAATTGCGGGTGGCCTCAATGTTACGTAAATTGATAGATGTTTCTGAGTTAACATGCATCAACCTATCAGTTGCATGTATTAATATATATATATGCTTTTATACTTTTTAATGTATAATCTTTGCAACTTTTTTCCCTCCAGATTGTAATTCTCACTGTTTTTGTTCTTCCAGACACACTTCATTCTTCCCGAGTGTCTGATGCAGAAGGATCATAACATTGATGAAGCTATAGACAAATTGAAAGAGGCGGGTGTGTCCGAGGATGAAATGGCTGCTCTTGAGAGGCATTTATTACCTGCTGCTGATAATACTGTTGCCAAAGACAACTCTAGGAAAGTAGGGTTTGTGAGTGCTGGAGTTGAGTCACAGGCGGATGGTGGGATGAAAACAACAGCAAATATTGAAGATATCGATTTGCCGGAGGAAAGTGATTCAGACGAAGAAAGAGTTGAAATTGCTCAGAAAGATGTCCCATCTGCTGTGTTTGGAGGTGTTAGAAAGAGGGAAGATGGCAATGACAATGATGGTAAAGACGATGCCTCTGCTGCCAAAGACAAGGGTGGGAAGGGACTACTGGGTGCACTTGAGCGAATCAAAAGGCAGAAGCAAGCTCAGTAATACCTCTACATATTCAACTCCTACCAAGTTATCTTTGATAAATCAGTGGAACTAACTCTGGAATTTTATGTGCGTGTTCTTTAGGGTTTTCTATATTTGGATCAAAATCAAGTCCATTTCAAGCTTTGGATTTCTTATCCCCCCCCCCCCACACACACACACACAAAAATATGTTAAAAGGGAATAAAAATGATTGAACAAATAAATTTCGCTCATCAGACATCCACACCGTAAGGTGGTCAAGTACTGGAAGGAGGTGAATTGGAAGAATTGATGATTACCAGATGAAGCTGACATTACCATTTTTCACCTCAACAGACCATCAATCAAATAACTCCGCAAGTCACGAAGTGGATTAAAGTCAGTTTTTCTTTTTCTTTGAGCTTGAATGGGACCTGTCGCTATATGTGTATCAATTTGTCACTATAGTGGTGTACTAGTCGTATCAAGCTTCAAGTTACAGTAATACGCTTCTTTTGCCGTAAAGCTTGACCCTTAAAGATGAGTTAGTGGCTAGATGCTATTATGATTGCTAGTGTTTCATGACTCAAATGATTGTACCCTAATTCCGTAGGCTACTTTCACTCAGTTTCCTAATATTATCACATCATTATCTGTGGTTAAACATGCAACTAAGCATATGGAAACAAAATTTTGATCGTTCTCTCGTCTCACCATTTCATCCAAGTTACGAAAAGAGTCCAACATAAAATCAATTGGTTTATAATCAAACCAAACCCTAATCTATTTTTCTTTTCAATTTAGAGGAAGAAAGCCGACCAGAGCACATGTGTTATGGATCCCAATAAATCCAACCCTTGCTACTCAAGGACCCAGCCCTTACTCTAATTATAGGTTGACAAGAAGACAAAGACTTAACCCAACCTTACATCTATGGTTTTTTTCTCTTTACGTGGCACAAAATAACTTGAAAAGATATACAGTTAAATAAATACTTTCTTTTTTTAAAAAAATAAACTAAAAACATCGTGAGTGTTTTCTATGCTATTTTTGACATTTACTTCATTTCTTTTAACGGATTTCGGGCCACTGAAAAAAAAAATTAATAACTAACATAAATAATGCATTAAATGGTAGCTCTCCTTTATTATAGAAAGTGAAAGGAATCCCATACAATAATTACTGGATTTAGACTACGTCTTTATCACCAAGCTTCAATTTAAGAGTAGTAATCACATAAATTGAAGTGTGAGCATGAGGATTTAGTAAAGCCAGAGTCATTCATTGAAACTTGCCTTCGTTTACAAGACACTATTCATTCCTAGTAACCTACCTTTAAGATAAAGTCTCCAACCTTCTAAAACTCATTGGAGCAAACATATTTCCATAAACTAATCTAAGCATAGTTATGATTAATTCCCACCATTAACCATCTGCATATACTGATTAATCGACTCTTGTTTCTGTAACCTCATTTCGTTGTTAAACTTGTGAATAAAGGCTTCCACTCGACGATTCAACTCCTCTTGACTCAGCGATGGCTCTTTCCTCGCCTTTCCGGAAGCCGGGGAAGGGCTTGCTTGTACTGGTGGCAGCTGATAATTGGTCCTGTCCTTGAACGTTTCTGATTTTTTCATCAGAGGTGAGGCGGTCGATGCCTCCCCGTTGATATCACGGTCGTGATTCTCCCAAGTGTCCGACTTCTTCAAGTGTCCCGACAGCGGCATTGCTTTCTTTTCCATGATCATCTTCCACGTGTTCTCCAGCGTCTCATGCAGTTTTGGCTTTGCCACTCTCAACGCCCCCCCACCTGAATTAGGCATCCGCACAGGAGCATTAATCTCCTTAATTAAGTAGTTCAGATGTTTTACTTTTCTTTTATTGTATACTCACATTAAAAAAGGACTATTTTGGACTTTTTACAACGGTGCGTCAGGTAGACGCCTTTGCGGAACACGGAACACTGAAACGCCGTCGAAGTGGTTTTCTGAGCTTCTTTTTAAATTTTTTTTTTGAATTTCGGTAATTTAGATATAAACAAAATAACCGTTAAAGAGATTCGAGAGGGAAATGCTGAATATACCTTCAGGGTTGGTTTTAACAGGTTTCCGGTGACCGAACCTAGAAGAAAGCGCTGGTTTCTCCGGTGGAAACAGAGCATCCAATGGAATCTCCGAAGAATCCGTTCTAGTTGGAGGGATCCACTCCGACTTGGAGATAACCAACTCGCTATCTCCACTTTTGTCATCTTCAACCGCCACATTGCTCTCATCCCCAAGAATCGTCGTTTCCACCTCTTTTCCTTTATAATTTTGATCGTACAATAAATCACTGGGCTCTACTACATCGGATTCCCAGCCGCTCTTTGTATCGTACTCCTCCGCTTGCCATCGATCCACCGAGATCTTCGGTCGCAGCTGTATTTGCTCCGTCTGATCTTTCTCGGCGTTGATTTGGTTAAACCGTGACGATGCTGCAATTGTGATGATGATTCCATTGATGACGAAGTAAAGGAACGGAGGCTTGAGCCAAGAACGGATCGTACTCCACCATAACGGAGCTTGAGAAACAAAGAATTCCATAACCAATGGAACAGATACTTTAAGTCCCAAAGCTATGCCCAATATACCAGTAGAAATGAGGAGTACCTTCAGCAAAAACATCCAAGTACTCGCCGACGCCATTATCATAGGTTATAAAGAAAATTGGTTTGTTTGTTTAACTTGCACTTTCAAGGTTAGAGGGTCTCTTCTTCTTCTTTTCGGGTTAACGTGGGTTGGACAGAGTGATGAGCGAAGTGAATGGAAATATATAGAGAGGGATAGTGCGGATACTGTTTATAATTGATCTTGACCCTTGATTTAAGTGAAATTATAATTTGACGGTTCAGAATCGTTTTACCTTAATGTCTGTAGACGGTAGGGAGTAGAGACCTGAAGGTACTATTTGGTTTTGTATTTATTAATGAGTAAATTACACCAGTAGTCATTGAGATTTTAGGATATTATTGTTTCCATTTTGACCATCGAGTTTTCAAAACTTACATATTATTATTAAATTTTTAATTCACTCTTATTGTACATGAGTAGTCATTGAGTTTTTAAGATATTTTTATATTGATTACCAAACTTTTAAAACTTATATTATAGTCATTAGATTTTTAATTCAATTTTATTGTAGTTGCTATTGTTAGGTGTTGTTAAAAATATCGATGTGGCATGTTAAGTCCTTTTACTAAAAAATATTTTTTTTAAAAAAATTTGTAGCTCTTACATAGGCTTAAATTTATGATGAATGGGGTGGTTATCGATTAATCCTAACATTAAAACAGCTTTATTTAACCAAAAGATTAACAAATTTTGGTTTCGAGTTGATATGATGATTAACAACGATAGATTAAAAAAATAACTTTTAATTTTTTTAGATTATTACGTCATTTCATCGTTGTTTATGAGACCGCTTGATGATCTTTTTAGTAATAAAGGACCATCAAACTTCTCATCTTCTTTCTTTCGGTCCAAACTCATTAGCTAACCTTCTAATCTTCTTCAATACTAATCAAAACTAAAAAAAATATTTATCAATGTTAACTACTATATGAACTTAAAAATTTGACCGTTAGATTAATCTTCTAATATTCTGACCAAAAGGATCCTTCCGATTATTGTGATTAACTGGCGATCGTTTCGTTCATAAAAATATTGACCCTTTTATGGTGATCATAAATATGGAGTCTTATTATGAATTTTTTTGGGTAGAACGCTTTAATATTGCATGTCAGTATTTTTTTAATTGCAATGACAGTAATAAAAACGAATTAAAAATTTAATAGTTGTAATGTAAATTTAAAAAGTTTGATGACCAAAATGAAAATATCTTAAAAGTTTAAGGACTTTAGTACAGTTTACCTTTGGTTAACTTATTGATTTGAATTTAATATTACACAATATTTATTATCGTATGCTATTTTTAATTTAATTTATTTATAATATCATTATTTAACTCTTTGATATTTTATTATATAATCTAACATCTTACCCACTAAATTAACGAGTTGCTGGTAAACAATTGATCATTGTTACAATGTTTTTTTGACAATCAAGTTCCGTTTCCAATCAATTATGTACCTTATTTTCTCAATCAATTTCAAACAAAGAAGCAAATTTACTATTTCTAGAATTTTGTTCTCTTAGGGGGGAATAGTTCGGGCAACAAAGCCTGAGATTTCAAGAATTTTACCATTTTCCAAACATTTTAATTATCAGGGTAAACTACATCATAATCTACTGAACTTTGGGCATTGTATCGTCTATACTACTGAACTTGCAGTTTTGTCAATTATAGTATTAAACTTTAATTTTCGTTTCAATTATAACACTAAACCGTTAAATCATTAACGAAATGATAACATGATTGATGGTTGATGACGTAGTTGACGGCTATTGACATAGACACCTCACTAAAATAATATTGTTTTGATCTGGTTATTAACGTTTTAACAGCCTATTGATATAATTGAAACGAAAATTAAAATTCAGTGTTATAATTGACAAAATTAAAAGTTAAAAAACGATTAAAATTCAGTGATATATGATGTAGTTTACCATTATTATTATTATTATTATTATTATTGATGTTATTGGTCAGAATAATTTAAGCTAATCTAATTAATTTAAGTGTGTAGTGCCAAACAAGTAACAATAGAAGTAGAGGTTGCAAGAATTTTAACATTAAATGCATATTTTAAAAATATCTTTTGAGAGCAAAGGTTAACATTAACAGTTTTTAAAATTTCTTTGTTTCATGATAGCGGTGATAGTCTTTTCCGATCATCACCTTATTATTTTTAGTTCTTTTTTATTGTACTTTTAATAATAATTTATTTTGACCATTTTTTTTTTGTAAAGTATATCATGACTATAGGTGTTTTAGACTCTCGATACAAATATTTTTATTGGTATTCTTCTCGATTTTTTTTCCACTTAATACATGGTTGATTGTTTTTTCTATATCCGGTTCATTTGTACAAGACGGTCCGTTAGTTATCGCATATATGTGCCGAATGTGATTGTTTTTAAGGAGAGATCATTTTTTCCGTTGCCTATTTTAGTTCTTTTTCAAGTTTTTTTCCTCTATGTTTTAATGCTCAAAGTTGTTGGTGTGTTCAGTTTATGTACATTGTTACTCCACTTCTTAATGGTTTTGTTTATCAGGCTATCATTATGTGATCCTTATTATATTTTATTTTCGATAGTTTTGACTGTATTTGTTCAATATGCAATTGACAAGACGTTTGTTGATACATCTTTTGATAAATGAAATATCCTGATTATTTTCATAAAATAAACATATCATATGAGAATAATAACTACCTAAATAGTTTAATTTTATTTTATGTTTTTTTACAAAAATATGTAAATTAATTTTCTTTCTTGTACTTTTAGGCCAAGGAAAAACACTTTAAATAGACATTTGATTTTATCGATTTCGATTATATCAATTATTATGATTAGATTATTTATATAATCATCTAAAATAGATTAATTTGATTACTAAATTTCAGAACAAAATCAATTGAATTAACCATTTTTTTGGTTGCCCTTTTTCAAGATTTCGTCTTGATCGGATTGCACATCTGACTTTGGTGGGGAGTCTCTCAGCGGAGATTTTATGCATACACAAGGACTCGAGCTTGAACATTACTTAAACGATATCAAGCACTTGAACCAACCTCGTTGGTTGAATTAACCTGTCTTTAACATAAATTATTTTTCTTTATTCTAAATTAATTTATTAGTATAAGTTATATTTTTTAAACATAAATCCATCACATAAATGCAAACATCTAAACGGGATTCACCTTCAACTAGGGTGTTTAAAAATGTTCGGTCTTGGGTCGTTGATCTGTCAATTTAGTCTAAAATTATCGAGGATTTATAATAAAAAAAATTTAAATTTTGGGTTGGGTATCCGATTCTTTATTTTTGGCAAAAGATTGGGTCTAAATCATAAAATAATGTTTAATCGGGTACTCTCCGACCAGTACCCGATTTCTTATATATTTTATTATTTTTATTTTATATTAGATTTTTTATTCTTAATTCTCAAATTAATTCACCACAACATTCTAAATTCTTAATTTCTTAAATTATTTTACTACAACATTCTAAAATATTAATTTCTTGAATTATTTCACCCTGAAAATCTTAATCATTTATCAAATTATTTCTTTTAGAATATTTTAAATTTAATTGTATTTTTTAATTTTATGTTTAATAAGTTTTATTTTTAATTATGTAATTTTAAATTTTAAATTATATGCGTGAATTATGTATTATGGATTTTAAAATTCTAAATTTTTTATTTTTTATTTATTTTATAAAATTAATATAATTTAAAAAAAGAGAGTATAAACTGGATACCCTTATTCCAAAAATACAGGTATTCAAATTGTATGTTGGCACCCAACTTATGGCAAATTTTTTTTTTTTTGAGAAAACTTGTGGGTACTTAAGGAACAGGGACACTGACCAGACTACTTGTACTTAGTATTTCGAGTACCAAAAAATATGGGTGCATCACCTGAAAAACAAAATTTCGGACAAGACAAGCAGCCCTACAACCTGGTGGGAGCATCACTGGCACACCAACAAAACCCTTTTCGGATTCTTTTCTTTGTTAGTAATGTTCAATTCAGTGAGTAAATGTATCAGGATTAGATATTTAAGGCTTTTATTTTCTATTTCCTTGGTAAATGATAAAGAACAAAGAGAGCTTCTCACACACTACCGCCGTCGCTGTCCGTCCTTCTCATCTCGTGACAAGAATCTATGAGATTTTATTTTTTATGAGAAAATTCATAAAGAATTTTCAAAGAACAAAAAAATGTATTGTGAAGGAACATTTTAACATTTCTTCTGAAATTTTAGGGTGCCAAAGTACAAAAGTTACATAAATTTATTTCTGGAATTACAAATAGGTTGGATTTATCAGGAGTTACAAAGGTTTAAATTTCTGGAATTAAATCAGAATTTTAATTCTGATTTTTCTTGGACGTTTTTACCTTAGACGCATCCTATAAATAGAGAGCTCATTTGGCTTCATTCATAATTCACTCAAACATTTCTTAACTCTCTCAAAGCTTTCTAAGTTTCTGAGTCTTTCCGGCGATCGGAGGAGTAGTACAACCAACATTCTACTCCGGTTCTGGGTGTACAAAATTTGGAGTGACCGTGTTAACCTTGGGGGACGATCTGCCTATTGGAGCGATTATACACATTGGGGCAAATTCGTTTCTAATACAGTGATTTTTACCACATCACGATTTCGATTGATTCAAATTATTTATTTATTTTACAGTCAGTGCTAACGGTGTGGTTTTGCAGTCAATATTACCAACAATTTAGAAACGAATTCATATACTGCAAATATGACATCACCTTTGAGCAAGCTGATTTCCAATCTTTCCAAGCTCAAAATACTAGATGGAAAGAATTACCAGAGATGGTTTTCACCACACACGTTTCGGTTGATTCTAATTATTTATTTATTAAAAAAAAAGGAAATAATCGGTGTTTTTATGCAAAAGAATTTACAATGTAAATACATGGATAATAGCTATCGTGACCTACCAATTTCCGAATAGTAAATGGTTCGGCTCCCAGTGGTTATATGAGCTGTGTTGGACCCCAAAACCCACCATTCCCTCTTTTATATATTTATTTATTTTCGCTCTCTCCCCCCTTTTGATTAGCAAACCTGGTTGAATTATCAAGCCATCTGTTCATAAAATAATACTGTTTCCACAACTCAAATATAATAAATATGTGAAAATACATATAGGCTTTTAAAAAAAATAGCAAAGGAAGAAATTAATTCTTCTTTGCAACTTCTGTCTTAATAATTTATTTCATGCTTGCTTCATCATATCACTTCCCTTTTTTAAAGCTTTTAAAACTTATATTTTATACTACATCAAAGGATATAAAGAGTTTGGTAAAAAAGAAAAAAAAAAAAAAGGAATGCTATACATGAAAGCAACTCCAGAGACCAAAATTGCCCAAAACCAAAGACACATCGCACTGCTGTTTTGATATACAAGTTCGTGAACCTCATCATTACTTGATAAGATTGAGGCACAACGAAGTACCTCAAAATATTTTGAAAAACAGCTTATGTTAATCCATGGGATGGACTCCGGTCTAGGTTTCTTTCTAGTCATATCTCATTCATCATTTAATACGATACTGAATTTTAGTTTGGTTTTACAATCAACTATGGCAATATTTAATTGTACTAAAATTTTGAATATATAAATAATTCAAATATTGTATATTTAAATATTTAATTTATCATTTAAAATTTGAATTTAAGTATAAAAATATATAATAAAGAAATGTGTTTCATTTCTTGTCGAAATTTGTTTTACAATTGACCAATTGGTGTACATTATATGTTTATGATCAATAACATCACTGAGAAACAGAGAACCAAGACCAGAATCTCTTTCTTTCCGGTTCGGTCGACGGGAATTGAGTGCTTTAACAGATGGTTGTGTAGGCAGTTCCCACAACACACACATACAGACATCATAACAACAATATTAAATTAATTAGTTTTTTCAAACTCTTTAATTATTTCATTTCGTGACGTTTTATCCATAATTTTGTTTGTTTGCTACATGACCCACCCTTTTGCAAAATGCTGGAATATAATAATTCAACGGTTTATATAATATCAAGAGAAATCTTATAATTTTAAAAGTATTTGGTATCTATTTTTTCTAACCTATTATTAATTTTTTAGTTAATAATAACAGTTGATTTTATTGAATAAAACTATTATAAAATTATATAAATTATATAAATTAGAGTAGATTAATCACATTAATGAATTATTTTCACTAAATCATAGTGCAGAAACCAACAGTTAAATAGTAAAATATAACCATATACGTAAGTGTTAAAAACTTAATTAAACAACTAAAAAAATTATATATACAAATAAAAAAATTATATATTCAAATAATTATTATTTATCGATGGTGAAAAATAAACACCATGGATACTGACATAAATATATAATAATAATAATAATAATAATAATAATAATAATAATAATAATAATGGCATATTGTTAAATTGATTCTATCACAAGGTTCTTAACCTTGAGGTCGTGGGATCAAGTCCCACGGAGGGCATTTCATAATTCGGAGGTCTCCTACGGAAGCTGCTCTCAATTTGGTGTTGGGCGCAGCCTACTATCTTACTTCCCCCTTACCCCATACATATGGAGAAAAAGGGACAACCAACCAACCACAGCCAAGTTGTGACTCTCGTGGTAACTGGATGATGAGGCTTTCTAAGGCTCTAGGGGGATGTTCGGTTCTTGATGAGGAGCTTTGGGGTATTTACAAGAGCTTAACGCTGGCGTGGGAGCTGGGAATTTCTGATGTTATTGTGGAATCCGATTGCAAGGAGGTGGTGATGCTTTTACAGCAAAGTGTCAATATGGAACGGATCTCTCATATTGTTACCCAGCTGATTGTGCTTCTGTGTGCAGACTGGCGCGTTCGAGCAGTTCATACTCTGCGTGAAGGTAATAGCGTTGCTGATGCCATGGCGAGGATTGCTTGGGACCAGCCGTGTAGCATGGTTCGATATGCTCAGCCCCCCTCGGGTATTATGCCTCTGCTGGAAATTAACTTGCAGTCGATAAACAGTGCCAAATCTTTGTTGTTTAATCCTTTTGTATTAAAAAAAATTCATTTAAAATTTTGATGTTCTAATGTTTTAATCTATTTCAACGGTCATTCGACGAGACTAGTTTAAAATTTAATAGTTTAATATTTTTTGATTAATTTGTATTGAATACAAGGTAATACTCGTTCAAAGATTCTCACTCATTTAAAAATGAATGCTCATATACCTCTTACATACACGATACTAAAATCTATAACATCAAGGAATACTAATAATCTCTTAACTCTTGAGGTCACTTAGTTCATACAATAATTTAATATTTTAATTAAACTCCAAATTAAAATTCAGTATTTACATTAAAATATTTTTAAATTTAATGACTGGCGGTATGATTTGCCCAAAATTTGAAGAAATTTTAACGGTGTATTAAGATGTGGTTCATTAAGTTATAAATTAATACACTAATAAATATAAATATAATACATGTTATTTAGATTAATGCAATCCCTAAAGATTTGGAAGGCAGAGAAGAAAAAACCATTGCTTTTGGTTAAAACGTGTGTCGGGGAAGGGGACAAAAGTGTCGGTCCAAGTTGCATTCCAAAGGTTTTAGGAGCAAACGATAAGATGAGTTTACTCCAGTAATCAAAGTGCGTAGATGAAAGCAGAAGAAGAAAGTGCATGGTAGTTTTCAAGGAAAAAGGTGTATGATTGAATCAGAACATTAGGGACGTCACTAAAGAAAGAATATTTTGACCTTTATATTTTTGGGGATAAAAATTGTATGCTGCACGTGGTGTGCGTATGCATCACAAAGAAATAATGGTAGTAGTTAGTGGGTTTTATTATTTTATTTTGCTCAATCGGTTGGTTCGTAAGTCTTAATTTGTTCATAAAAGAATCTCTTCCTCTGCAAATAATCATCCTATAGTTTAGTATAAAATAAAGTTTAATTACTCCATCCTATGAAATGAAACCAGTTGTTCCAATAACATAAACACACAGGAAACAAATGCCCATTCCCTTCATAACCTAAGATTATACCGATCCTCATAATTTGATTGATTATCATTGGTTGAAAGAGCAGAATATGAATATTGCTCTATGCCTTAATTTGTTCTCTCTGGAGGGACGCTTTTGCTCGAGGCATGCTCTCTAAGGATTCCAACCTTTTCTTTTTTTACTTCACATATTGTAATTATCAACTAAATTTTCGTAACATCATTTATATTATTGTTATAATATCTTAAAATCGTAAATTCAAACACATTTAAATATCTAATATATTTTAATTTAAGAATTTAAGATATGTAAATAATGCTAGTGACCAGATGTTGCTTTCTTTCTTTTCTTAAAGGAAAAAAAAACCGACAACCAGTTGGTCTAGTGGGATGAGGCACTGGGTCCCTTAAACAAGGTCAGGGATTTGAACCATGTTGTTTGCGAATGGAGCAAACTGGATTGGGAGTCGCCCTCACCTTTACAGTATCCGATCTAAGTCGGTAATAGATCAGATACCAGTGATTAATTAAAAAAAAATCAAACAACTCTGGAAACGTCCTAGGTAAAAAGAAAATGAAAAAAATAGTCCCAAAAGTAAGCATATTAAAATTGTGTATGGTTGGGTTGGTGCCTGGTGGGTTTAAGATAATGTTTTGGATATATAATATTGTAAAATACAAAAATATTATTATGGATATATAATATCATAAAATTGATATAACATATATATGCCCCACAAAGTTCATAAAACTAATATCGGAAGTTAACGTTTCTCCTTTAAGCTAACCACCGTGGTGTCAAGTTATCTTCTTTTATTTGGCCAAAAAAAAAAATGCATTGAATTTGACTGGGAACACAACATAAACGCAGATAACATCGAAAGGGATTTGTGGGACAACTCATATAGTTGAGATAGAGACGTACGTAGGGTTTGGCCGAACCGAAGAAACATCCTGGAAATGTTTTACACCTTTGAATGATGAGGCTTTTTATCTGTAATTCTGGAAATCAGTTTTATCGGTTGAAATTGTGGACAATGTTGGGATATGATTAGTTGGTTCGTGCAGAGACAGTATTGAACTTAACGTAGAATGTCTAATTATTTCAATTGCAACTTGAGCTAATGGTCAAGAACAAGAAATACGGTGATGGAAACGGCAGAGGTAAAAGAAGAAACAATTTTTAAAGTATAGTCTAAAATCCATAACTGTTCTTCAGGCGCCGTCCTTTCGTCGGATGGAAGACAGGTTCCATTCCTTCATTGGAACATGTCCGAGGTTTGCATTTACCTCATCAAGTTGGACTATTTGTATGGTAAACCACATTTATCTAGCCATCCAACGTCAGCTGTATACGTGTGTATATATACATATACGTGTCTACTCAAATATTTATTAACTTTAAATATAGGAAGGCTTACTGAAGACCAAACTGACATGTTTTCAAACATTTTGCAATCTTTGTCCAACAACTTTGGGAAATCTACTCGGTTACTTTACATTTTCCAAGTATATCTACAATTTTGGTTAGTAAAGTGGTTCGTACATATGGATTAATTGTTCTTTAACTATGATTTTAATGTTTCTTAATGTTCATGTTAGGTTGCCTAAATGTTCATTCCCGTTGAAATTTAAGCTTAGTAGGAATAATCAACTTTGTTTTGTCTCCAGGTCGGTAGCTTAACGCAAAAGTTAGACTAACAAATAACCAAGTATTACTTAATATAAACCTGTTCTTTAACTTTAGTTTTGTTCTAACATACTAATGTATATCGTATTATAACCTAAACTTTTTGAGAAGAGAAAATTAAACATTGCAATCTTTTCGTATTGAGTTTGAGTCATTGAAGGAATTGAAGCTTAATTTCTGTGCATCGATTCGAGGATCATGCTTCCACGTCTCTCTCTAGTGTTTAAGTATGTCTTCTTGTAACGAGCTACTCGAACAGCACATTGAGTATTCTGTAATCCAACCTTCACAAACTCATTACATATGTATCATTAATACGAGCTCCTTTGTTACCTACATATGTATCATTACTAAATGTTACTTGAAATGTTCTCTACGTAGTAGTATCGTGAAAATCCTGCTTGCTTCAATAAACATATTTATGTTTGATATACAAAGGCAATTACAAAACAGATTATAAGCATTCATAAAAAATATGTTCTAATCCGACAGAAAAAAAAATCATTCATTTTTCTTTCCTAGCTTCAACTTAGCTTCAACATCTCCACTATATGGGTAAACATGGTATGCATACTGCTGGAGAACAGAAAATATAACCATCTCTAGACACACCAATACGTTTTGAATAGCTTCCTCAAGGTGCTCCACGTCCAACCAAAAATGATGGGATTTTATGAAGCCCACCGCAACAAGTATGTCAAGCACCACTCCCTGCATGCAGTCAATTGATGCCATTAATATAAGATAAGAGCAGAATAATATAGTTCAACAACAAAATCTCGCCAATAAGGGCAAGGAAACGTTGTTCTAGCCGCAGCTTGCAAAGCAAGTGTAATGTTATTCAGAAGAAGTTATATGGTTTGCAAAGTTTCCGTAATATACTATTCTTTGAAGAGTTTCAATCTGATTTTCTCTTCAGGACAAGCATTTGATTGTATATTCCATTACCTAGATTAGGCTCAATTGTAAGGTATCTTCCCACATCCAGAGAAAGCAATGTTTCCTTGAAGGTTACAATGATTTTCTAGTTACGAATTATGAAAGTATGTGTTAGTAAACCTTCACACGAGTTAAGTGCCTATGTAACAGGCTTGGTTAGTTTTACTCGGGCCATATCACTGTTTATTCCCAGGGGTTTAGAGAAAACAAATGTCTATTCTTTCATGCTTCTATTCAGTATAAACTAATGAGTGCTCCAAAAAAACCTAAAGAACGAAGAAGGTTTTTTACCTGCCAAAAGCAGAAGAAAACAACTCCCTTGATGCACAAGAACTTTGCAAGTGGCTTGTGAGGTTCCAACTCTTTCGCAAAGACATGGTAAAAGGCTACCAAAGAATATAATGCTAACGAAACAGACACATTGAGGATGATTGTGAATGTCCAGCTCAACCAAGAAGGATAAAACCGTAGAAGTTGCAGTGTTATCATCAAGACAGAACACACCGGGCGGATGACAACAAATTGCCATGTCCAATACTTGAGAAGCTTTAGTGTATTGTGGTTAAGCCTAACAGTTCGAGGCTGTAGTTTTGCGCAACCACAATGTATCAAGAGATTTAATTAATAGTGTAAATACTAGCATATTCAAGTGACATATTATTTTAAAATTCCATACCTGAAAAAGGGTCATTGGAAATGAATGGTGAATCTCTCTTCCTTTGATTTCATCAGGTACAACATTTTTGCTAATTGATATATTCAAGTAACTATACATCAAAGCCATGAACTTAGCAATCACCTAGAACCAAAACATCAAAAAGCAGCAGCGAATAACATTTAACACAGATAATGCAACAAAGCAAAATCCAAGATTGAGCAAAAGGGGCACTCACTAAAGCCTCGTAACATTCCTTGACTGATTCCAGAAACATGAAGAACGCTTTGCTTCCTTTAACATCCAATAAACCCACGAAGGAGACAAGAGCATAAATAGGAGCCATAAGGATAATGATTAGAATAGCTTTCTGCTCCTTTGGGGTTTTCCAGTAAAAAAGATGCTGTGACACAAGCTGCAGTGTGAAATGCAATGAAAGCACCACACAAAACGCAGATCCCATCAGAGTGATCTGCGGACGATTTAAATTGCTAAAATCCATGGCTTCTTTCAGCTAATAGATGAGAATTGAACACCCGAAGCACGGATCTGCAAAAGATGGAACAACACAGAATTTGACCAACAAACTTAGGGTGAACAACTAATACATAAACATTAAAACAAAATTCAAGAGCTACCCATCTTGCAATAAAGGAGATTTAAGGCAAATATCGTGAAAACGAACCTGATCAATAAAATCTTTGAGGGGAAGTAAAGAAAATAGCGACTAATAAAAGTCTAACGATGCAGTGGAAGTATAAGTCTGAAATAGAGGTAGAATGGATCCGCTGCCGTTTGCTGACCTTAAAAGAAAATTTTAAGACTTTACTCTTTCTCTTATTTCACTCATCATACTTTTAATTTTTTCAATTTGCTCATTTAACATTAGACATTGAATTTTTTGATCACTCATTGATGACATAGATTATTTTATTAATTTCCCATATGACATGTCATGCTTTTATTAATATTTTAATACCCTCGATCTTCTCTCCTATTTTTTCAGTTTCGTCCAACCTTTCACCCTCCTTAACCATCTTCTTCTTCAACCCATTTTCCCTAATCTCTTCTTTTTTCATGTTGCTGCATTTTGGGAACTCAGGGTCGTCTTCAAGGGAGTTTTTTGCAAGATTAGCTGATTAATTCAAAACTAAAACATGAAATCAAACAACCTAAGCACATAACAAAACCCATTTCATCTACATACGTTTTAAGATCCCGCCCCAAGCAGACAACAACATTTGCTTGCCCTCTCCCAAGCTGCTATTAAACTTACCAAACTGAACAAAACCTTCAAGCAAAACATTCCAAGAAACCAATCTTCTTTCAGGCATTTTAACAAACACTTTTTCAGCCAAGTCCAAACACCCACAACTTGCATAGAAATGAATCAAACTGTTGTTTACATAAACATCGGGACCGAACCTTTAATACCCCAAATCTCGGGTCAATAGTTTGATTCAACTCGAGATTCATAAGTTGAACTCATTATGTAACATCCCAAACTATAGGTTAGTGACCAAATTGTAAAGTTTCAGAATTTGGCCAATCTTCTTTCAGGCATTTTAACAAACACTTTTTCAGCCAAGTCCAAACACCCACAACTTGCATAGAAATGAATCAAACTGTTGTTTACATAAACATCGGGACCGAACCTTTAATACCCCAAATCTCGGGTCAATAGTTTGATTCAACTCGAGATTCATAAGTTGAACTCATTATGTAACATCCCAAACTATAGGTTAGTGACCAAATTGTAAAGTTTCAGAATTTGGTGACTAAAGTAGAAGAATGAATTAGTTCAGTGATTTATTTGGAAGTATTTCCTAAAAGTTGTTAGTAATTATTAAATGAACTAAAGGGTAAAATGGTCATTTGATCATTTAAGGAATTAAAAAATGTGATAGTGGGGATATATATATTTTACACGTGGAAAATGAGGGAAACAATGTTTCTAGAATTCTCTTCTCCTCCTTTCTTGTTTGTACGTGAAGCTCCAGCTCAAAGGTGAGTTTCTTAATTAGTTGGTTATTTGTTGAATTAAAAGTTGGGTTATGATTCTTAGGTGATACTTAAGCTTAAGGAAAGCTTAAGTTATCTTAAAATCAAAAGATAAATGAGTTAGGGAAGATTAAAGATTTGGAGTTCTTGAGTGAATTTCCAGAATGGAGTTGATAAGTTGAACTTGAAGATAAATTTGACTTGTCATCAACTTAATTAAGAAATATTAAGTGTTAGAATTGGATTTGAAACATGTGGAAAATAGGGTATGATTCTTGAAATTCCTAAAGAGGAGAGGATATTAAGGTTAAAGATGAGATAAATGAATATTAATGAGTTTAAGTATGAATATGAAAGTTAGGAGTATGAAAGGGGTTGAAATATGAAGGATTTAATCCAAAAAGAATGAATTTTCGGGTTCAAAAAGAGGTTCTGGGCAAAGTGCATCGATGCACATTCATAGTGCATCGATGCATCAAGGTTAAAACCCAGAAATCGTTTGAAGGTGTATCGATGCACAAAAAGTGCATCGATGCACTCTTTTAAAATAAATACATCGAATGCAATTCGTGCATCGATGCATAAGTAGTGCATCGATGCATCCTAGTAATAATACAATATCGAATGCATTTTATGCACCGATGCATCAGTAGTGCATCGATGCATACCTTCATTAAAAGATGAAATTGCCTTTTCTCTTAGTCTAAAGAGTGAACCATTAGAGTATATTAGTTATATACTAATATAGATCTATGTATGATGATGTAGATATAGAACTTGATCCCGCTCCGGATCAATTGAAGATTATAATCGAATCAAAGCAAAGCTAAGGTGAGTGCACATTCTCTAGTATATGAGGTTCAAGGAAAATAAGACTGTGATAAGTCTATTTCCAATAGTGAAAAACATGAATTCATAGAAGTATGTATTTGTTATGATTTATATGTGTGCATGAGTATATGTGTTATTGATATGAATATGGTAAGTAAAAGGATTAATGTGATGATAATAATAATAAGGATAATGAAATGATAGGTATATGTGAATAGGTATTGATGTGTTTGTATGTATTGTAAGATATGTTTATGTGATAACATGATAAGATGACAATGATTACATGTCATATGAACACATGAGAAATGTTGAGCCATATGAAAGAGAAAATATGTGATACATGAGGGTGAATCCTATGTTTATATGAATATGAACTCATATGAGAATCGATATGAACTACGTGATTACATGTATATGTGAATGAAACCATGCTTATATGAATATGATATGGTTACATGAATATGTAAAAGGATATAAAAGATAATGCCCATGTTATGTGTCATGAGAGCTAGGGGTATGGTTGGCATGCCAAGATTCGAGGGTCTATGTGGTCCTTCGGGACATATATGTATTCTTTGGAACATGTGTGAAGTCTGGTGAGACACATACTTGATCCTTGGCATATGTATAGATTCTTAAGGAATGATATGTGGTCCTTCGGGACATATATGTATTCTTTGGAACATGTGTAAGTCTGGTGAGACACATACTTGATCCCTAGTATATGTATATGATTCTTAAGGAATGATATGTGGTCCTTATGGACATTATTATATGGCACTACGGTGCAATTCTACGTGGCACTCCGATGCAATTATTATATGGCACTACGGTGCAATTCTACGCAGCACTCCGGTGCAATTATATGTGGCACTTCGGTGCAATTATATGAGCTGTGGTGACAACATTAGTGCACAACCTCTATGTACTCGCATATCTTTAGTTCTCACATGTGTATCATGGGCTATTAAATAGATAATATTAATAAAGTGATATGATAATATGTTTGTTTCCTTGTGGAATTTCATGTGTGATATTGATTGTACAAATGGTAACTTATAAGACCATATGATGAAAGGAATCAATGATAGTGATAAAATAAGAAAGAAATGAGGATGATAATATAGTTGCTTGGGTGTACGTGTTTTATGATAGTATATATATATGGTTTACATGACATGATATGTATATGTGCAATTGGTTATGATATATGCTATATGATACGGACATAAGAGATCATAGGAACATGAGATAAGAGATATGATATGAGTGGTATGAAATGATAGTAGTAATTGTTTAGGTATGATTATTAGTTACCATTTACCTTATATGTTTATATGCCTCACTAAGTCTTTGACTTAACATGTAAGTGATTTACACGTAGGTTTAGAGAAGAGTAAAGAGAAATGTGGAGCAAGACAGGTCAGTTCTCATTACTAAAGGTCAGATCAGAAAAGATGTGAATAATATGTATTTTAGTATATAAAGTTCTAGTTGGCATGTTTTCAAAAGAATATATTGTTTAAGCTATGAACAGTTTTATAAATGTTTCGAATAGTTATATGTAAATAAATAAGTGAAATATACACGCTCTGATTGGTTTTGCAATAAGAAAAATGCCTTTTATATAAATTAGTCATTTATATGTTATAAAAGTTTTAAATTACTCACTATTTTATACAAGTACATGTTTTAAAAGGTCAATGTGACACCTCGGACTTGTATTCGGGTCGGATATGAGTTAGGGGTGTTACATTTAATGGTATCAAAGCTACGGTTTAGCCGATTCTAGGCTTAAATCGAAGTCAGAAGTGTTTTAAAAAGTGTACATGCCAACTCAAAGTGAAAAATTATGATCTGATAGTGTAAGGAGTATGTTGTCTTGCTAATAAAAATAGATTATTATGTGATAATAGAAGTATGATAATAAAAGTTTCGAAAGAAGTGAAAGGTAATAAACCTGAAGGTAATAGCATTCACCTGCCCTGGCCAGGCAGGGAGAAGAGCGAACACCTCAGGAAGTGCTTGTATAAATTTGGAAAATTATTCTTCATGATTGAAGAATGTTCTGATGTGTTTTCAATTTATACTTCTTTAACTCATAGAATGAATGTATCAAATTAGTTGATAAAGTTGCGAGCACCCAAGTTCAATGGTGGATTTGAGGAGGTTCTATTGTTATAGACCTTTGGTTGAATGATATGATAGAAGGTTTTCATTTCTTCAAAGTGGAGATGTTGAATTGAGTAGTTTTGTTACTACTTTGGTAAGTTAGAGTATGGTGGACAATTGTCACCATAAGAACGTTAAAAGATTAAATGATGTGATTAGAATTGTATAAGAGTTCAAGAATAAGTGCATTGATGACCAGTTTATAAGACAGATGAAACTGGAATATACGAGCTTGAAACAAGGGAATTACACCTTGTATGAGTATCATTATAAGTTTATTAAGCTAAGCAGAATTGCTGCTGAGTTAATTCCGACTGAAAATGATACATATGATTTGTTGTTAGGACTTGCACCTTAAATTAAAAGAGTGTTACTGGTTTTGAATTTGTTATCGTTTCAAGAAATGGTTAATTGTGTTAAAGCTTTAAAGAGAAAAAGCTCAGAACGAAAAGTTTGGAGAAATAAAATCTCAGATGATTAAGAGAATTACTGCTTCATAGAATTTTAGCACCATCAAAGAAAGGTAGAGATTCTGGTTCAACTTTAAACCAGACATGAATTAGTTGTATTATCCGTCAGAGAATCAAATCAGATGAGAGTTCGACAGACTCCAACAGTAGGTTTGATCTTGAAAGATTAAATAAAGAGTTAATTGAGGATAAGTCAGGGTTAAAGACAACCTTGTGAATTGGGTTAAAAGCTCTTTCAGAAGTTATGTAAATCGAAGAAGAAAAATTATTTTAAATGGATTAGATGAGTATTGAAATCTGGTGATTTTTTTTAAACAAGTGGAGAAAACATAAGTATAAGAATGGTAAAGAATAAGGTTTTGTGCAAGTAAAGTTAATTATCAAAGTAATGAAAATGTGATAAGGAGTGATAGTTAAGTATAAATATATGTGATATAAAAGAGCATGGGAGTATGAAGAACATGATATGGTTTAGTTATGTATAAGACAATGCGGATTATAAAAGGATAAATGGATAAAGACCAAGGAATGGATTAAGTGTTTTGCTAGAAATTAAATTATGTGAAGGATAAGAAGTATTCTAAATGTATCAAGTGAGGTATATATTGTTTTTGTATTTAAGATGGAAAGAGTTAGCGTGGGCTAACAAGATTATGGGACGGAATGTATTGAAATTACAAGATTTCAAGATATGGTAGGTTATGATAACCAAATATGAAGTGAATCTGGATACAATTGTATACTGTGATTATAGTAAAGTGATAGAGTGAAGGAAGTGATGATTCAAATGTTTGAGTAAAACTAAGAATTGATAAGAAGAGTTTAAGTATGGGTACATCAATGATCAGTTTATAAATAAAGGAAGTTAGAATGTTAAGCTTGAATAATGGAAGTGACATGGTGCATGAGATTGAATGTTTAATTAATTAGTTGAGTAAACTATTGTTGAAATAATTCCGACTACAAAGAATGTATATGAATGGTTCGATGAAGGTTTATGTTTTAGATTGGAAGAATCGATGTTGACTAACAGAGTTATAAGATAATAGTGTATTAAAGTTAAAGGATTAGAAGATGATTTCAGGGTAAGCTAATTATGTATGGTGTGGATTGAGATATGGTTATGTATTTTAATCATTGAAATAAAAGGTAATAAAGGAGACAAGGCATAATACTGTATATGAATGAGAGTATGGGTTCAATAAGTGAATTACACTGGGTTGATTTTAACTGAAATGATGTTTATGATTAATTTGATCAGGGCTTACGCCCTAGATTGAAAAGTTGTTATTAATTAGGTATAATGTCATGGATGTTAGAATTATCAAATTTGAAGGAAACATAAAGTAAGTTAATCAAATGAGATACGAATCTTGATGTGGTTGTGTATTTTGATCATATAGATATGATATAGGCAAGGAGATAAATATTTATGTGTTTTAAAGAAAATTTTGATGAAAGAAAATACAAGCAAGATACGATAAGAATGAGGTTATGTATAAGTGAAATGATTAGTAAAGTTATAAAGATATAATAAAGATTGGTAATCAGAGATGAGTTTAAGTGATAGGAAAAGAGCATGTGAACATGAAAGAAAGATATGATTGGTGTATAAGAAGATTTTGATTTATGAAGGAAATGAAAGGATTAAGTTCAAAGAATCAGATGTGATAAAGGTTATATTGAGATATAGATTATAAGTTTAACCAGAAGTAAGAAAGGTATGTCAGGTAATATGAGAAATTGTTTAGTTATGCAAAGTGTATGTTTAATTAGTTATGATGAAGATTTAAGGTTATGTTTCTTGGTCAAGTGGATGTAGTCAGAGAAATGAATAAAGATTTTATATGTATTAAGGAAGTTTTGGAGTCAGTCAAGTAAGGATGAAATAAAAGTTTGGTGATTCTTGAAAGACAATTGAAGATTGACAAGGAATTTGATTGATTTATGAGTTTGAGTAATAAGAATTAATGTTATTGTCTATCTGATAAGTGACATGATAGGAGATATAAAGTAAAAAGGTAGTCGAATAATTGAAAAGATAAGAACCAAATTATTAAAGATGATACAAAAGATTAAGTTCAGAAAGCAGCATGAGAATGTTAGAAGATATGTTCTTCTCAGGATGTGCAGTGAAAATTCGAGGACGAATTTTTAAAAGGAGGGGAGATTTGTAACATCCCAAACTATGGGTTAGTGACCAAATTGTAAAGTTTCAGAATTTGGTGACTAAAGTAGAAGAATGAATTAGTTCAGTGATTTATTTAGAAGTATTTCCTAAAGTTGTTAGTAATTATTAAATGAACTAAAGGGTAAAATGGTCATTTGATCATTTAAGGAATTAAAAAATGTGATAGTGGGGATATATATATTTTACACGTGGGAAATGAGGGAAACAATGTTTCTAGAATTCTCTTCTCCTCCTTTCTTGTTTGTACGTGAAGCTCCAGCTCAAAGGTGAGTTTCTTAATTAGTTGGTTATTTGTTGAATTAAAAGTTGGGTTATGATTCTTAGGTGATACTTAAGCTTAAGGAAAGCTTAAGTATCTTAAATCAAAAGAAATGAGTTAGGGAAGATTAAGATTTGGAGTTCTTGAGTGAATTTCCAGAATGGAGTTGATAAGTTGAACTTGAAGCTAAATTTGACTTGTCATCAGCTTAATTAAGAAGTATTAAGTGTTAGAATTAGATTTGAAACATGTGGAAAATAGGGTATGATTCTTGAAATTCCTAAAGAGGAGAGGATATTAAGGTTAAAGATGAGATAAATGAATATTAATGAGTTTAAGTATGTATATGAAGTTAGGAATATGAAAGGGGTTGAAATATGAAGGATTTAATCCAAAAAGAATGAATTTCGGGTTCAAAAGAGGTTCTAGGCAGAGTGTATCGATGCACATTCATAGTGCATCGATGCATCAAGGTTAAAACCCAGAAATCGTTTGAAGGTGAATCGATGCACAGGAACTGCATCGATGCACTCTTTTAAAATAAATACATCGAATGCAATTCGTGCATCGATGCATCCCAATAATAATACAATATCGAATGCATTTTATGCACGATGCATCAGTAGTGCACGATGCATACCTTCATTAAAAGATGAAATTGCCTTTTTCTCTTAGTCTAAAGAGTGAACCATTAGAGTATATTAGTTATAATACTAATATAGATCTATGTATGATGATGTAGATATAGAACTTGATCCCGTTCCGGATCAATTGAAGGATTATAATCGAATCAAAGCAAAGCTAAGGTGAGTGCACATTCTCTAGTATATGAGGTTCAAGGGAAAATAAGACTTGTGATAATTCTATTTCCAATAGTGAAAAACATGAATTCATAAGTATGTATTTGTTATGATTTATATGTGTGCATGAGTATATGTGTTATGATATGAATATGGTAAGTAAAAGGGATTAATGGGGATAATAAGAATAATAATAAGGATAATGAAATGATAGGTATATGTGAATATAGGTATTGATGTGTTTTGTATGTATTGTAAGATGTGTTATGTGATAATGATAAGATGACAATGATTTACATGTCATATGAACACATGAGAAATGTTATGAGCCATATGAAAGAGAAAGTATATGTGATACATGAGGGTGAATCCTATGTTTATATGAATATGAACTCATATGAGAATCGACATGAACTACGTGATTACATGTATATGTGAATGAAACCATGAGCTTATATGAATATATGATATGGTTACATGAATATGTAAAAAGGATATAAAACCTAATGCCCATGTTATGTGTCATGAGAGCTAGGGTATAGTTGTGAGACACATACTTGATCCTTGGCATATGTATATGATTCTTAAGGAATGATATATGGTCCTTCGGGACATATATTTATTCTTTGGAACATGTGTGAAGTCTGGTAAGACACATACTTGATCCCTAGTATATGTATATGATTCTTAAGGAATGATATGTGGTCCTTATGGACATTATTATATGGCACTACGGTGCAATTCTATGCGGCACTCCGGTGCAATTATTATATGGCACTACAGTGCAATTATTATATGGCACTACGGTGCAATTCTACGCGACACTCCGGTGCAATTATATGTGGCACTTCGGTGCAATTATATGAGCTGTGGTGACATCATTAGTGCACAACCTCTATGTACTCGCATATCTTTAGTCTCACGTGTGTATGGGCTATTAATAGATAATATTAATAAAGTGATATGATAATATGTTTGTTTCCTTGTGGAATTTCATGTGTGATATTGATTGTACAAATGGTAACTTATAAGACCATATGATGAAAGGAATCAATGATAGTGATAAAATAAGAAAGAAATGAGGATGATAATATAGTTGCTTGGGTGTACGTGTTATGATAGTATATATATATGGTTTACATGACATGATATGTATATGTGCAATTGGTTATGATATATGTTATATGATATGGACATAAGAGATCATATGAACATGAGATAAGAGATCATATGAACATGAGATAAGAGATATGAATGATAATGACATTTATGTATGCATATATTTGTTACATGTAAAAGTATGAGTGGTATGAAATGATAGTAGTAATTGTTTAGGTATGATTATTATTTACCGTTTACCTTATATGTTTATTTGCCTCACTAAGTCTTTGACTTAGCGTGTAAGTGATTTACACGTAGGTTTCGAGAAGAGTAAAGAGCAATGTGGAGCAAGACATGTCAGTTCTCCTTACTAAAGGTCAGATCAGAAAAGATGTGAATAATATGTATTTTAGTATATAAAGTTCTAGTTGGTATGTTTTCAAAAGAATATATTGTTTAAGCTATGAACAGTTTTATAAATGTTTCGAATAGTTATATGTAAATAAATAAGTGAAATATACACGCTCTAATTGGTTTTGTAATAAGGAAAATGCCTTTTATGTAAATTAGTCATTTATATGTTATAAAAGTTTTAAATTACTCACTATTTTATACAAGTACATATTTTAAAAGGTCAATGTGACACATCGGACTTGTATTCGGGTCGGATATGAGTTAGGGGTACTACACATTAGATTTTCTAGATCAGTTTGGACCAGTTTATAAGGATATTGGGCTTAAGTTTAGCTCAATAGTTCAAGCTAAGTGGTAGTTTTAAGGTGGATTTAAAAGGAGAGGGACCAAATTAGTAATTTTCCCATAGCTTGTTTTAAAGGATAGAAACCCCTTTATATTATGTGTTTTCATTTGAAACCAATACCCACCCAAAAATATTTTCATTTCAATCTTCTCTTCCTCTCAAGAGCAAGCCAAAAAGTATAGGATTCTTTAGATTTCCAAGCCTAGTTAGAAGTAATCAAGGTAAGAGTTTCAACCTTCATCCCTCGAGCTTCATTTCAAGCCCCTAATCTTAAGTTATGGGTAAGGTTTAAGAAAATGAGTTTTTTTAGGAAGGTTAAAGAATTCAAAGGATTTAAGTTTATTCTAGTAAATTTGAGTTGTTTGGAGTATCCTTAACCTTGTTTTAAGCTTTAGATAAGTAGTAATCTCTTTTCTTACCTTTATATAACTAAGGAAGTGGGAGAAAGTTCAAAGGCAAGGGGAAAGAAAAAGTGAATCCTATTTGAGTTGAAATGGATTCTAGAAACCAAGAAAGTCAGATAATACACTCACAACTTCCTCATACCAGTTGTAGATCATTAGAAATGAGTTTTAGTTAGAAAATTAAGATTTAAACATGTTGAGAAGAATTCCACGGTAGATTATTTAATAAAGTGTTTTAGCATGTTTTAAAAGCCTTATTAATGCCCCTTAATATCACATAAGACATTCATCACAATTGGAAACCTCAAGGAAGTCAAAATGAGGAGTCTTAGTGGGATTTTCGAGCACAAATAGGACATTTTCGAGCAGGGTATCAGTACTGTATGAGTAAGTATTGATATTGTTCTTCACTTCAATAGAGTAAGAATGTGCTTACGCATTAGACTTGATAGCTTGAGCCTTTTAATGATTTACAATTGGTATGATTTAATTGTTAGTGTGACACTGAGCTTGTTAATTCATCGCTTAGAATTTGTTTCCTTACGCATATTAGTAGAGCTTTTGAGGAGCTTAGAGTGACTGAGGTCCAGACCTATACAGATCAAAGTACGTCTCAAGTTTTTGAAGGGCATGTATATTTATAAATCCTGTTGTAAAGTTGAGTCGTAAATGTATTTTAAAGTATGTCTGTATTGTTATTTTTGAATGTAAATATTTATTTTGGGAGATCCCCAGTGTTTAGTTTTAATTATATTTTTTTACAGTTGAATTTATAAAGACAATAGTTGCTTTAAAGTAAGAGAAATAAGAAAAAGGTTAGCCAGCACCTTCGGTGGTTCCGTGTAGCACCCTCAGTGGTCGACTGTATTGTACTGGTTTAGGGTGTTATAGAACCCATGTTTCAAAGCATGGGCATGAACCTGTTTCCCTTCGGGAGAAAACAGACAAGTAAGCGTAACCTTTCAAAACAAATGGGAAAGTATGCTTATCAGGGAGAACCAGAGCTTGCTCTAGTATCTCTAAAAAAACCGTAAGGCTTGTTCTTTGTTGTTAGCGTTATGGGCACATGCTATTATGAGAGTATTCCACATAAAGGAATTGGGGTTTTGGATTTTTTGGAAGAGTTTAAAAAGGCAATTGAAGTCGAAGAAGGAAGAAAAGTGGAGGATCTGAGAGTTTAAAAATAAGTTTTTACGATGGTAAGGTGAAGTGGAATAGAGGGTGTGGGTGTGAATTTGTTTAAGCTAAGACATGTGGGTGCATTGTTTCAAAGAGACGAGGATGTGGCAGTGGTAGTCTAGCGGAAGAACATGAGTTTGGGATATAATTTGAGAATTTAGGTATAATTATAAGTTTCAAATTTATTTTTATTTTAATCATATTTAGTGTTAAAAATATTTATAAAACATGAGACATCATATTAGTAAAAATAATAAAATAAGACACATCATCTTAGAGTGAGCAAAAAATCCAATGTCTAAAGTTGAGTGAGCAAATTGAAAAAATTGAAAGTACGATGAGTGAAATAGGAGACAGAGTAAAGTTTAATTAAAAACCATGTAATTTACCCAAATTTTAGTATTTTTCTAACCATTGAGTGATACGTTTCCAATGGGAATCACGGAAGAAGGGCCGCGATTTTGCCACGTGAGCGTGGGCTCCACAACGTCTAACAACGTTAAGTATATATGTAAATGTAAATGGTTAGGTTAGAGGAATATTGATCTTGCAGAATAAAATTACAGAGATAGGGATTATGATAAATTATTTAAGAAAATAAAATATTTTTGTCGTAATTAGTAAATTTACCCATGAACGAGAATGATTTTGATCCTTTCGTATTTAAAAAATAAAATAAAATAAAATGTAAACCATTGAAGACCGGAGACTTTTGGGTTTCTTGCAGATGAAAAATGAATTCACCTTATATTTGATTTTAATTTTGATAAGGAATTTATCATCTTTGATTTTGGGTTATTCCACTTCTTGCAACTGAAATACTTCACCTGGACTCGTTATTATCACTACAGCCTGCATCGACGGATTCGAGCCTTTTGACATCAAAAAGTTGTCTCTATGTTTCAACTTACCGGTTGTGAATATTGGGTTTCTAAATTTTATATGTTTTTGTTCACTACAGCCTGCATCGACGGATTCGAGCCTTTTGACATCAAAAAGTTGTCTCTATGTTTCAACTTACCGGTTGTGAATATTGGGTTTCTAAATTTTATATGTTTTTGTTCTTATGATTGACCAAGACAATTCTCCCACTATGTGATTCCCATAGAATAGCCGCTTATAGTTGTTGCAGGTTGAACTGTTGTAACAAAACATAAGATATCTAATGGTGATAATTTCCTTTTGGCACAACAACTAGCTTTAGGAGATTCAGTTGAAGGGTATGTTGAGGTTTAGGGTTTGGATTAAATAATCTGATGCGTGTAAACACATATTTATGTGTGTATACACAACATTATAATTACTACGACTCATTACAGCTTTTGTCGAATCATGATGACATTATCAAAGAAAATTCCCATCTTTCATTTTACTGCTTTCACTGTTGTAACACGAAAATTATAGTCTACGATAGTTCCATCCACTTTCCACTTGTAAGTTTTTAAACTCCACGAAACGAAAGTCATACTTGCTTGTCAGGCTAAACTGGAGGATACTAACATTGAAACTTGGAACAAAAGGACCAAAGATTGATCCCTCCGGGTCTACGGAAAAGATAACGTTTCCACTATTCCCGGGATCCAAAGCGAGAGATATTTTACGGTAATGGCTTTCATCTTTTTCCTCTTTTAGTTTGTGGGTTAACTTAGTAACCGAAGGATCTAATCTTTGCTTGTTTCCTGAGAAAATGTTTTTTTCTGATTCGGTATCCAAATCAGAAAAAAAGCCATTTTCTTGAAACCCATAAAGAAATATAATGATGGGATCAAAACTCAAAAGGGGATTTTTTTTCCTTGCTCTGTTAATTTTTATTTTGTGGCTTCCTCTTATCAATCAGACAGAGCGCACATGAAAAATTAAACTTTCCCCCCTTAAACACAAATATCAAGGTTGGATTTTGATACTTCACAGACGTCAATTAAAGGGTTTTGGAAGAATGGGTTGGCATGAGCTCCTATGGATTGGAAAACTACTTGTCCTTATGCAATTGGTTCAAGGGGTTGTTGGTTGGGGAAAGGATGGTCATTATGCTGTTTGCAAGATAGCTGAGGTCAGACTTCTTTTCTCTGTTTATTTTTGAAAATTTTTGTTGTGTATTATTTGTACCATAAGCTCATATAGATCGGTTAAGGAAAATCAGTTTATTGAACAGTCATGGTTGGTTGGTTCTTTTATTTGTTTTTGGTTTTTGTGTTTAACTATTTTGTGCGTGTGTAACTAGCAATTCTAGATGAATTCATTTCCTGAGAGTATTGCTTCAATTGGCTGTGAATCAGAAGATGACAATTTCATCTAATTATGCTCTTCTTGATCCTTCAGGGATATCTTACTAAAGATGCTCTGGCTACAGTAAGGGAACTGCTCCCTGATTTGGCTGGTGGTGAGCTTGCATCGGTATGCTCCTGGGCTGATGAGATAAAGTGGTACTATAAATGGCACTGGACTAGTCCCTTGCACTACGTTGATACCCCAGATTTCAAGTGTAACTATAAATACTGCCGTAAGTTTAGTGTCATTTTATTTTCATGTTTCGGTTCTGGTAATGTAGATGTTGCTTTGTAGTTGATTCTTTTAACACGTCTGATCATGGATACTTATAGGGGACTGCCATGATTCTTATGGACATAAAAATAGTTGCGTAACTGGAGCCATTTTCAACTATACAAATCAACTTTTTTCAGCATATCAGGGATATAATCCTCAGTTGAGTTGTAAGTTTGTTCTTACTCGTGGTTGCCACTTACACAGGCTATGACATTATATTTTTAACCCTTATACCGTGACTCCTCTTCTGTTGTTAACAGACAACTTGACAGAGGCGCTTATGTTCTTAGCTCATTATATTGGGGATGTCCATCAGGTTTGTGCACTTGTTCTGGTACCTATCAACTGTGCGGTTATATTGGAATTGGATGAATAGCTGACTTGATCTGAGAAACATGTAGTTAACTCAAAATTATGTTCTTCAAGTCTGTATTACTTTGCCAACTAGTTTAAAAGAAGTGAGAAGAAATAGAAAAAAGTTTGGTGTAAACCTGCTTTATTTACCATGATTTATGTTTAGAAGACTTGGTAGTGCAGTGCAGATTTCTCAGACAAAGGTTTTACATGGTTCATAGGACTGACTGATGGTTGTTAAAGACAATCATTGTTGAATGCTACAGCTTAATGCTTAAAGTCCGTTGTTTTAGAATGACATATTATAGTTTCAAAACAATAATACTTATTTGAAGGTGCAAAGAATATTTTCTGTAATCTGGTTCTCTGTCATGTACTTTGTTTTATGATCTTTTTTATGCAATTTTTGACTGGAAAGCCACAACTTCATAGAAAATTCTGACCCATGTTCTGTAGTCATCTAGAATGTGTTGCTTATATCCATTTACCCTTTTAACCTTTTTTAAACTGATTAGCTAACTTTGACGTGGAAGTGTAGAAGAGAACTTGTTGCCTATTTCTTGTGGAAAAATAAGGTGTACATTCAGCGCTATAACTTTTTCTTTTCTGATTACAGCCATTACATGTTGGCTTCATAGGAGATTTAGGCGGGAATACAATTACAGTCCACTGGTACCACAGGAAGACAAATTTACACCATGTGAGCTCTTCTCCGTCCTTTTTAGGTTTATCACCGTCCAGCATTCATTTTTCGTTTACCCTGTGATAAGTGCCAAATGATGCTAAAGAAAATTAAATATGCACTAATGTGTTACTCTCATTATGTTACTTTTCTGCTTCATTATGATGGGAAGGGGCACAAGAATTACATTTCAAAGCAATAGCAACCGGTTAGCAGTCATCGAAGTGCGCTGTTAAGCAACAAGCCAACAACTGATCCAACCTGCCTCTTGTCATTTCTGCTCGTATAAAAAGGAAAAGAAAAGAATTGAAGGTGCTTGAGCTGTGAGTCATTTGAGGCAAATGTGTACTTCAGTCGGGAAAACCATTTCCTTACCTCTTCCTTGACTGATGTTAGATCCAGTGATAACTCTTCTTTCTGGTCCGACTTGACAACTTGTTTGTCAGAATGTTTGGATGGAAAAATGCGATTCATGCTTAAAGTACTGATAAAATCATGCATGAGAAACTGGGCATATGTGTGGACTGTAGTTGGAGCCAATTTGTTCCATCTGTATGCTGTTTAATCCAGTACTATCACTGTTACAGGTCTGGGATACCATGATTATTGATTCTGCTTTGAAGACATTCTATCGTTCAGATCTTGCAGTAATGATTCAATCCATCCAGAGGAATATTACTGTAAGCGTTTTTTTATTTCCTTCATATTCTTTTGAAAATCTTGAATCATTCAGTATTTTTTATTCAATTGGTAACTACTTGCAAAACACTCGAGTTTAATTTGGACTAGAGAATTAGGAATTTCTCCTGCTCCCTTTAATGCTGCTTTTTGGCTTTTCTTTCCCTTCTTTCCTTGGGGTTTAGACCTGTATTTATTTGGGAAAACTACACAGTTGGTCACTAATGTTTGAGTTAGTTTTTATTTTCTCCACTGGTTACTCAACGTTAACGTCTATGCGTGACGGGGCTCGTTAAATGCTTACATGAAAGGGTTGACTGCCATTTGGAAAACAATTGAAATCCCTTTAACCGGCCAGAAAAATGCGTTGCTGAGACTCAAGTCTCTACCTTTCTTCCCTTTTGGTAGCAGCAACAAGAACACTATAAAAGTTCCTTATTCTTACATTCCAAAATCCCTTCTCTATCCTTCAAAGGTTTCTCAATCGATCGAATTATTCCCATATAATCAGCAATTTCAATCTCTTTATCCTTAACACTAAAATGGGTATCTCTTATTTCATCCAAAACAACATCGTTGGTGTTATTACCTTTGGGTTTGGCGCTATCCGGATCGAACCCAGATAGGTGGACTTGAAACTCGTCGGGGAACTTGGGTGGAGACTTTGCCGGTGAGGTAATCGAGGAGGGGTTTCCGATCGGTGAAGGTGACAGCGGGGATGCGGAGGGAAAGAGAGTTGTGCATGTAATCGGTGTGCTTGAGATGATGGTTTTGGATGTAGAAAACATGGTCTCGAGGTTGTAGAGATTGCCTTGCTTGGAACGGTAGGCGGTCTCGGCGGTGTTGGGGAAGGAATACTCGGTGCCGAATCGGAACTCATCGTTGACTCGGACGATTTTGTCAAGTTCGCCCTGGATTTTGAAGTCACGGAGAGCGGAAATAGGGTCCATTCGCTTTGGTTTTCGAAGAAAGAAAAAACAAAAAAAGAGA
This sequence comes from Hibiscus syriacus, assembly GCF_006381635.1. Classification (NCBI taxonomy): domain Eukaryota; kingdom Viridiplantae; phylum Streptophyta; class Magnoliopsida; order Malvales; family Malvaceae; genus Hibiscus; species Hibiscus syriacus. The sequence continues at coordinate 2,021,055 of NW_024063516.1, forward strand.
GGCAAATTCTTACAGGGACGATGGTTTTAGCAACAGATATTTGTGTTATTGAATTGGGTTTTGGTAGTAATGGATTTGTAGCTTGTGATTGTCGCTATAGTTCTGAGCTTTCTGGCCGAGTATTTAACGAGCCTTCCACGTAAGCATTTAACGAGCCTTCCACGTAAGCATTTAACCAGCCTTCCACGTAAGCATTTAACGAGCCAACTGTGTTTTGCGTCACGTATAGGATGACCAACTTGTCTGTTAACGTTAAGTGACCAGTTTGTAACCAATCGATAACGTGACCGATTTGTAACTTTTGAAACATCAGTGGGGAAAACGAAAACTAACTCAAACATTACTGACCAACTGTGTAGTTTACCCTATTTATTTTTAAGACGGCCCATGCAATTGCCAAAGTGTGACACTGTTGTGTTTCATTTTCGTGTATAGGATGATTGGTCCAACTATATATCGTCATGGGAGAATTGTGGACATAATCAAACTGTTTGTCCTAACCTGTAAGTATATGTCACACGGCATATTGTTTTAACTCTTTCTGATGCATTTGCTCGGGTGGTTCAGCTGTATTTACTATATAGATTGTCAAAGCACACTACAAAATTCACCTGTAAATATGTAGATATGCATGCTCCAAACATACAAATATGTTTTTAATTTAATTCCGAGTTACTTTAATTAACAAAAGAGGTAATATTGTTTTGTGTTACAAGGAACTGCCATCATTAGACATAATCAATTGTCTCCATGCAGGTATGCTTCCGAAAGTGTTAGGTTGGCATGCAAGTTTGCATACAGGAATGCCACTCCGGGAAGCACATTAGAAGGTATTTTCTTCTTCCACCACTTCCTTTTTCTTATTTGATAATCGGAAGACGTCTCTCTATGTAATATATGTTTGCTCCGCTGTTGAGTTAAATCAAAGTAACAACTTATTGGAGAGAGATGGCAAAATTAATGCTACTATGTCTATCAACCTGCCTAAACATTATGATTATTGTCTTTTCACCTTTCTCTGTAACACATGCAGTACCTGTATTTGGTGGTTTACGTGAACATCTGGTTGCTGCTTAACCATTGAAGGCATCAATGAACTTTGTTATCCGTTTGCACTTTAACCATCCCTTTGAATGCTAATTTTTCTTACACATGATTCGCTCAATATGGCTTGGATAATGGAAATTGACATGCTAAAATGCTCAGATACTGTTATTTAGTACATGATTGCAACCTTCTCGATGAGGACCAGATAAGCTCTTATTTGAACACGTGTCATCTTTCTTTTAACACATTCTTCTTTTGTTCCGTAGACGAGTACTTCCTTTCTCGGTTGCCTATTGTTGAGAAGAGGCTTGCTCAAGGTGGGATTCGCCTTGCCGCTGTGCTCAACCGTCTATTTAATTCCGAAGTGAAAATTGCTTGAGGATGAAGTATGCATTTGTAAATGAAGTAGGGGCCACAGGCCACTCTAGTATCCCTTTGTCAACTCTTTCAAGAAAATACTGATACATCAACTAGTGGAATAGCGAACTTATAGTGAATGATTACCTGTTTTCAGATTGTGTATATCATCTCCCATATACCTAACTTAACCCTTGTTGGAAAACACAAGTTCCAAATTCAAGCTTTCCAAATACATAATTAAAATCTTAGAAGGAAACCTGTTCAAGTCATATACCTGCAAGGGATTGTTAATGAATATTCAAAGGCCTCTAAGAAGAAATGAGCATTGGCAAGTTACATCCCCAGGCTGCAGAAGCTGTTGAAAACTTGCTACATCACTACCCCAATGGGAACGCTTCGACCCGCTGTGTTTGGCCTGCTCAAGCCTCAATGGTCACTTAAGCAGAAGCTGAATATCATTGCTTTGCTACGGGGCGAATCTCGTGCTTGGGCGAAATGAAATAAAAAAAGGAAATTATTTTGGGATCTATGGCATTTTTTACAATGCACCCCGCACTCGTCACCTCCATGAGATATATATTTTTATTCAGAAACTAATATTTTAATATTTCCTTTGGAATTTCTCACCTCGAGGCGATGAATTCTATTAAAAAATTATTATTTTTAAATATTATTAAGTGAATTTATTTTTATTTTTAAAATTACGTGGAACTCGTCACCTTTTACCGTATTTTTTTCATCAATCTCTTCAAAATGTGGTAAATTATATTGAATAAAAAACAACAAATTTAGTACATCAATATGAGGACTTAAATAGAACTAATTTTACGAACACCATAAATATTAAATAAAATCATTAACATAACAGTATTGATTAAGAAGTTTTGATTTTCGTAATCAATATACTCCTTAGAAGTAAGATTAGTTCTTCAATTCCCCATTCTTTTTGTTGTTTTCGTTTACGTATGATTTGGAACCATGTTTCTGGGTCTCCATCATCTATATATTTTTCTTGGTCATTTGCTTGAGTTGGTGAGATATTCGAGCTGGAAGCAACAATCTCAATGGTACGAGAAAGGTCGAGATCATCGAACTCTACAAACAAATCGACATTAGACAAAGAGTGATAGAAATATGTCTCGATCATGCCAACAAAGTCTACGTCATCGCTTAGATGAAACATCGTGCATGATACTGAAAATTTATAATATAAGGAAGATACTCTTCTACTGCTTCGGAGTAAGACTCTTGTTTCTATACTGAACTTCAACTCGTGTAGTTGAATGTTTTTTGGGAAACATATGGTTATAGATGTGCAATCGTAAAAATCAGTTGCACAAACAGTTGACATGTTTGAAAAAAAAACTCAAGTTTTTGAAGTGAAAGATTGAAGGTGGTTTGGTTTTTGGTTTTTTTTTTTGCTTCAATATCAAAGTAAAATGGTATTCAACTAACACATATTAATAGTTGTTGAAGATGATTAAATAAGCATTAAAAAGTTGGTAAATAATTAGCTTTAATTCTAGAATGAGCTATGAAAAGTCAATCGGTACATTATTGTTGCAATAAATTAACCTCTGAAAAGTTGCTGAAATTATGTATTATTGCTATAATAAATGAGCACCGAAAAATAACCGAAGCAATGAATAGTTTGACCTAGTTAGAATACACGTTTTTGTGATTTGAAATGACAATTCAATATTGAAAAGTTTTTTATTTGAGTTGATATATAACTGAGAAGTTGCAGAAGATGATAATACAACACTATTTTTACATGTTTTCTGAATAATTACTTGAATTCTGCATTAAATGACCTATGAAAAGTAGCTAAAATGGTGTATTAATTGAGCACCGAAAAGTAACTGAAGTAGTAAAAATTTGGCCTGATTAAAATATTTTTTTATAATTTGAAGTGATAATTCAACACTGAAAATTTTTCTGATTTGAGTTGATATATGATTGAGAAGTTGCAGAAGATGATAATACAACATTATTTTCACATGTTTTCTGATTTGAGTTATATTTTTCTCACAAGTGCATTTTTGCTTCTCTTATAACTCTATCAATTAACCTAACTTCTATTTATAGTTACAATTTTAGGAAATTCAAATCTAAATCGACTATAAAATTTTAAATCTAAGGAGATTGCCATCTCGAAATGACAAGTGCCACAAATTTTAAAAAAAATAAATTTATTTAATAATTTTGAAAAAAATTAATGTAATTTGTCATCTCGAAGTTACGAGTTCATGCCTTATAAAAAATTATTGTAGATCTCAAAATAATTTCAAGATACACGTTTTTCCCTAAAAAAAATTTGGGCCAATGGTAATGGGAATAATTAACCCCCCACAAAAAAAAGAGAAAATAACTTAAGTGGCCGAAAATGCCTTATAATATACGATTTTAACAAACTTTTTTTGGATTTGCCAAAATGACCAACAAAATCCAACGCAAACTCCAATTTCGCAACCCAGTTTCCAAAAGCGCAGCGTGAATAGTAAAAATCACAACGCGAATAGTAAAAATCGAAACACGAATAGTAAAATCGCAACGCGAATTTAGAAAATCGCAAAATTGCGTTACGAATTTCAAATGGTAACTCTCTGCTTCTAGACTGGGATTTTAAGTGAAAAATAAAACTTATCTACATGTGTATAGGAATAAGTTTTTTCTTAATATAATTCAAAATTTAATTTTTTAAATGTATTTTATTAGTATGAGTTAAGGATTCTTTCAAATTTCAAACTTTAATTAATTGAATTTAGAATAATTTGTAATGAAGATTGACAAATGAAATAGATTTGTTGTTCATTTACATATAAATTTTTTCACGTGTTCGAATATTTTTTATAAAAATTATTTATGTACTTTTCCAACAAATTATTATAGATGGATGATAAGAGATAATTTACATATAGATTTGTTGCGATTTTACTATTCATATTACGATTTTTACTATTCACGTTGCGAATTTGACTATCGCGTTGCGAATTTGACTTTTGTGTTACGAATTTGACTATCGCGTTGCGAATTTGACTTCTGTGTTACGATTTATATATTCGCGTTGCGAAATTGAAAACTGAGTTGCGAAATTGGAGTTCGCGTTGCGAATTTGTTGATCATTTTGACAAATCAAATTTTTTTTGATTAAAATCGTATATTATAAGGCATTTTCGGTTAATTAAGTTATTTTCTAAAAAAAAAAAAGCCTGTGTCGACCGAATAATTACCCAAAAAAACCAACTTGAGATTGATTTATCTTTGGAGAAGAGTACAATAAGGTTCTTTCTTCTCAATTTATCTTTTCAAAATTAAAAATCCCTTATTCAATCAGGAATCAAGACTAGGAGTGGGAAATGGTAATCGATCAGAAAATAAACTGAAATTAATAAGGAAAAGCCAGAACGAAAATTCCTCAACATAAGCTTTGTACAAAACTGATATGAACAACAAAAAAGCAGCTCACATCTTTCCTAGGACAGGCAACATACCCTTCCACTTCTTTTAAACTTTTTTAGGACAAGTGAGAAGCAGCTGCCCTGCGACTACTTGGATTAAAAATAGAAGCAACAGAATGGGCAATCCCCAGCAATATAGCTACTTTTACTTGACCCCTTCTTGGGATCGGACGTCCTCCAATGCTCCTTGAAAAATTCCCACCTTTGATCATTTCCCTCCTTACACCTCCCATTTCTTCTTAGCTTCTTTTGCAAAGGTTTAAGAGATTAAGAATACAAAAACCAAACAGAACTTGGATTTGAGTCTTGATGCTTCGGAGTTTAGAACTTGGGTTAGTTGTATGATTCACCGTCCCAAGCTGTGTCCCTTTGAATTTATAGAGAGTGAAACAAATGATTGCCCTTTGTTTTTTCCTTATATTACAGTGATGTCCTCAGATTTTGACTATGACTCACTTGACGATATCCAATTATCCACCTTTCATCTTTAGGTACTGGCTGCTGTCTGCTACATTCATGTTTTGGATTTTTTTCCCTTTGACAAAAAAAAAACATTTTTGTAGGATTTACGATATTTCTTTGTGTGTACGCCAAGTATGTAACCTATTCAGCCATATCTGCATGGTTGAATATTTCAATGATAAGTATGATAATTAAATTGAAATATTAATATGCAGAAAGTTTGAATGGGTACCCTCAGCAGTTCACTTATGTAAAAAAATTAAACTTTATTTTGAGTAAAAATGGATCTAATAACTCCAATTTTTTAACGTCTAACAATAATTTCATTTTTTTTACTAATTTTAGTATTTGTAAAATTAATTTATCATTTTTAAAATTTAAAATTGAATATTTAATATATCTTCTACGGTTTCGTCACTGATATTGAGTGAAGAAGTACGGACATTAATGAAGTCTTATGTTGAAAATTTCAATCCTGTATTCCATTTTGAAGTTTGAAATTTTCAATTTTAGATAGTAAAGATGAGTTGGTCATTCAATTTTAGAAAGAAAGGATCTTCAGCATGTTAATTATTGATGTCATGTCTGCATTAAAATCACGTGCTCCATCGTGTGTTTGCATTCACTTTTGTTCCATTAACTAAAAGAGAGCAGATCAAAATTAATGTTAATGCATGCATCCAAATCCCAAGTCCCAACGGTGGCTTTTGCCTCCCTGTCTGTCACTCCCATCTAAAAGCTTTATAATTGGAGCCCCACCTCAACCTTATCATCTTCTTTAATGTCACGGCAAAGAAGATAGAGATTGTGTTGGTTGGGGGAAAAAGTGTATTTTTTTTTTGCTTTGGGGTTAGGTTAGTGGGGAGTCACCATCAATCTCAAAATTCAAGCTTATTTTATTCAATGAATCCTGCAATTAAGGCCAACTTTCTTCCTCTTTTTCTCTGCCAAGTGGAGGAATTGAACAGCTAATATGATATATTAGTTTAATTACAAGTATTCCCTTCTAGTAATTAAGAAGCTGATTTTATTAATTTGTAGTGGCTAATAAATTAGCCACTCAATTCATTTAAGGGTACTACTAAACCTACCGAAAAAATAATAAAAAATTTAGTCATGTTGAAAACAACAATTAGTGGACTAACCCTTTTTCAGTTTTATTTTCTCAGGCCCTACTAGACTACACGTGGCGTTTTGTTGCTGACTTTGTTTATCATTTTACTAAAAAAAATATAATAATAAAAATCAAATATTCATTGATTTAATTTAATTACCAGATTAAAACTAGATTGATGTTTGATTCAAATCATATTTGGACAAATTTAATTCAAACTATCGGGTCGGGCTTTTTTTAAAAAAAAATTGGGTTCGGATCGTGTCAGATTTTTTAAGGACAAAGTTCAGGTTTGGTTGGACCACCCTATCCGACCTATGTCCATCCCGACCGCTAATATCAATCGCTCGATAAAAAGTAGCCGACAAAGAAGTCTGCTTACGACCTACCAAGGGAGTCGTGGGCAATTACGTAAATAATTTACAATATAAATATAAAACTATTCAAACATCGAAACTTTTAAAATAATTTGATATTTATCAATGAATGTTTTAATATTTATTTTTTATACATGTATGTATAATTAAATAATAGCGTAAATACTACACGTATAATTTATTATTTACTTAATAAGAACATTTTAGTTAATAATATATTTTAATATGTCGCTTTAATAATATATAGTGGTATACAACGTACAACTTATCCTAATTTAAATTATCAATGTTATAAATAATATTGATTTCTTTAATTGGAATTAAAGATTGAAATCCGATATAATGAATAAAAAATAGAGCTAAAAATTATCTGTAATAATATTTTATAATATTTAATTTATGAAAATATATACTGTGCAAGATCCGGTTGGAATGAATGAGAGGCGGTTAGGTACGTTGAGTTCAGCGCACGTGAAACATAGAAAAAGGTGGGTTGCTGTCCAAATACTGACAAAACATTCATTTTTTATTATTTTATTAAAAGAATTGGTATGTTTAGTAAAACACTTGGTACATTTAGACTATCCCTTCATTTAATAGTGAAATTATGCGTTGTTGGCTTGATTCAATGCACTTTCTGAAAACACACGAGGGGATTAGTTTTAATGAAAGTTGGATTTCGTACAAAGGGGAATAGATTCGGCTCTATCATTTTGATTACCAAATCAGGTTTATTACTTGAATAAATTTCATATACATCATTATTATTTTTAATTAAATTAAATTATAATTAAAATTGAGATTTATTAATTGATCAATTAGTCAAAGATGTTGATATTATATATAAGTTTGAATCTCAACATTTGTCTTGAGAATATAATACATCTCTACTTAATCAAAAAAAATTAACTCATTTTTTTACGGTGGAGATCTTTTCATCTTCTAATGTTAATCTATGTTGTCTATTCTTATTCATATAATAATCTTAAATTTATATATAATTAAAAAAGATTTACATTGTATAATTGGATTTTATCCTTTTATTTATTATATATTTTAATATTTCATCATGGGATAATATTTAATTAATAATTAATATACTTTCTTAAATTAAACTTTTTATTTAAATAAATTTAAAGAAAAAAAAAATTAAAAGACATATAAGTAATGATTTTAATTAAGGGTGTTAAAAAATACCCGATCTAAATGACCACTAAGGCTGGATTTAGTAGGCAGTAAAGTTGGCTTATATATTATGTCGAGGAAGAGAGTTGGTTTAGATGAAGGGCAGCCAAGATATTTGTGAGTGGGAATCAATTGAAGAAAGAAAATGCTTGAAAAGGACTAATAATAATATTATTCTAATTTTGCCCTAAAGAGGGAATGCTTGATCATCAAGTAAGCCGCATATTGATCACATGTGTTTTTTCATTTTGTGTTGCTTCAAGCTTAGCAGGCCCTACTTCCACCATCCCCACTTAATATTCCTTTTTTTAGTTTCTTGAAGTTGAAATTTGACATAGTGAACCGGCGGCTGATTAGGAATTGATTCCTTTGATTACAACATGGCTGACAAAAGGCTGAAAACAAAAGATGCACTGAACCAAGACTTGTGCTGTTTTTGTATTATATCATTGAGTATTGGGTTTGGCTGACACTGACTATCCGCAAGTCATCACCTTTTTTTCCAACAAAAATGGTTTCTTTTTTGTTGCAATTCCCACCAGACTTCAGTGATTCAATGTATAAGCAAATAAAATCTCACTTTTTTCCGTTGAATAAAAAAAATCCAAAATGGGTTGAACATTGACATTGTGAACCAACGGCACCTGACCATTGTTGGTAAAATAGACTGCTGTAAAATGAGGCGTTAGCACTGACTGAAAATATTAAATAAAATAATCAATCATAATGATAACCGTGTCGTGGTAATCCACTGTCTTAGAAACAAATTCGCCCCGATGTGTATCATCGCTACAATGGACGAACAACCTCCTGAGGTTAACACGACTCTCCAATAATTCGTACACCCGAAAATTAGAGTGATTTTGGTGGTATTGCTCTTCTCTCAACTCAAACAACACTAAAAATAGAGGAGTGCTTCAAAGCAAATGTTTGCTTGGGATGATTCAAAGTGAATGAAATTGCTCACTATTTATAGGCTAAATAGTGATGGCAAAATAGTCACTTCTAAATTATAATTTAATTCTATTAAACATAGAATTAATATTCAATACTAGTGGATTTAACACTCAATACTAATGGATTTAACACTCAATACTAGTGGATTGAGCATTATGCAATACTAGTGGATTGAATCATGAGCATTATCAATATTCCCCCACTAATGCGAAAGAATTCTTTCGTAAAGATGAGAGCAATGAAGTTAAAACACGAGAAGAGCAGTAGCGAGATTAGTTGTTTAAGCACTAGTGAACGTATCTGGAACTAGTACATAGTGATGATGAGCAATCATTCTCTTAGATAAGTGAAACTAGTCTTGAACTTTCTAAGATTGGGGTAAACTCATAACACACAACTAACCCCTTCATCTACCAAAGTCCTCGATGTGTCAACAAAGAGTATATATAAAGCGTATATATGTTTAGCCCTCTGTCCTCAGGATTCTAATAAGTGTACTAGAAAAACGGCCCAACATTTTTCATAGAAGGTGGCTAATCCTTCTCACTTACGTAGGTTATTTCATCAAGTTTATCTCAACATAAACCACTCAAACTGAGCTGTGAAATAATTAAGAGCTTTTATAATAGCTAAACCTTACAAAGGGTATTGTGATTTTCTTCAAGTTCATTATTAATGAACCACCCAAACTCTGGGATAAGAAGTTATTAAGAATAAATATTCAACCTCATAATTTGGTGAATTCAATATGCTCTTCTCACTAGGAACTCCCAAACTCTTTGGTTTAAATTCATTAAGAGTTTAATAAAACTCATCCTCTCAAGCGGTAAGTTCATCTAGTCCTTCGCGATTAGAACTACCCACTCAACTCTGGGTTATGAACTTATTAAGAATATATATTCAACCAAAATCGATAAATTCATCAAGTCTTTCTCACTATGACCACCCAAATCCTGGGCTATGAATTTATTAAGAGCAATTAAGCTCAACTTGGGCATGCACATTATTCATCATAGGGATAGGTAGTAGGAATGTGCACTATGAGTCTTTCCATGGTTTCGTTTGACCACATGGAACTTAGATAACTAAGTTGGGTATCCACCATGAATTCCTCAACCAATGGGCTTTAGAACCATCCCCCTCGAAAATCTAGGACCAAGGATCTGCTAGGTTCCTTTCCGACTTCACATACTCTAAAGAGAGCACTCCGTTCTTTATTAAGTGTCTAATTGATTCATGCCTTATGTGAATGTGTATTTTCTTACCATTGTACACATATCACAGCTTATGAATCACACAACAAAGAAATCGAAGGAATCGGTCTTCCCCACAACAAAATATCTGCTAACAAGCTTCTGAGCCACTCGGCTTCTTGCCTAGCTAGGTCAAGAGCTATAAACTCTGACTCAATGGTAGAACAAGCAATACAAGTCTGCTTTGATGATTTCCACGAGATTGATGCTCCACCTAACGTAAAATATACCCACTTGTAAAGCTTACCTCATCATTGTCAGAAACCCAGTTGGCATCACAATATCCTTCCAGTACCGTAAGAAAGCCAACAAACTCAAGTTTCCAATCTAAAGTACCCTTAAGATACTTCGGTAAGCGTTTAAGAGTAATCCAGTGTTCACCACTTGGATTATGAGTATATCTATTTAGTCTACTCACATCATAAGCAATATCGAGCCGAGTATAGTTCATTAAGAACATTAAGCTTCCGATTAATTTAACATATTCTATTTGGGAAACACTACTTCCTTTATTCTTAAAGAGATATATGGTAGGGTCACAAGGGTTCAAACAGGGACGACATCAAAACTGTCAAATTTCTTTAACACTTTCTCAAGATAGTGTGCTTGACTTAAAAAAAAACCCTTTCAGTTTTGGTAATTTTGACTCCTAAGATTACATTGACTTCTCCCAGATTCATCATCTCAAATTTAGTGGACAAGAAACAGTTTGTTTTGTTAATGGACTCAATGTTAGAACTGAAAATCAATATGTCATCAACATACAAAACTTATGATGACGTAATCAGTACCAAACATCCTCGAATACACACAAGCATCTGAACCATTCACAACAAAACCAAAACTAATTATAGTTTTATAAAATTTCTTGTTCCATTGTTCCCATATAGATCTCCTCATCTAGATCTCCATTTAAAAATATAGTCTTAACATCCATTTGATGTACTTGCAACTTATGAATGGAGGCTAGTGCAAATAATGCACGGATCGTTGAGATGTTCATAACGGGGAAGTAAGAATGAAAATAGTATAAAACACACTTGTGAGTGAAACCTTTGACAACTAGCCTTGCCTTGTACCACTGGATCAAACCATCTGGTCTCATTTTCTTCCGGAAGATTCATTTGCTGCAGATTGGTTTAAATCCTCTAAGCAAGTAAACTAATTTCCAAGTATGATTAGACATTATCGATTCTAGTTCATCATTAATAGTGCTTTTCTAGAACTAGTATCGATAGATCTTATAGCCTTTTTAGGATCCTCATATAATATTTAAGCTATATGATCATAAAGAGAGTCTAAATCATTTATATCAAAAATAAAAGAAGTGATAAATTTTGGTCCCAATAGCCTTTTACTTCTTCTAGTCTCGAAATCAATTTATTGAGAAGTCCTAGCATGAATACTAGAAGAAGTGTAATATCCCAAAATCAGGGTTAGTGGCTAAAATAGAAATTTTGAAATTTTGAAGTCTGATTTTGAAAGATTTAAAAGTTTAGTGATTAAATTGGAATACTTGGTGGTAATTATTAACGGAAATAAAGGGTAAAATGGTCATTTGACTAGAAAGATTTTTTTATCTTTCTTTTGAGCTTCTAAAACACGTGGAAAGAGTGAGAAAGGAAAAGAAAAGTCTAGAGCTTGGGTTGTCTCCTTTCTCTTCTCTTCCCGTAAGCTCCATGGCAAAGGTAAGCTTAATTTCAGTTGGTTAATTCTTAAGTTTTAAGCTTAGTGTTGATTCTTGGGGTGCTAAGAAAGATTATTTAGAGATTAAAGTATGTTGAAACTTCAAAATGGATGAGTTATGAAGGATTAAATATGAAGAGTTTTTAAGTGAATTAGTGAAATAGAATGAGTTAATAGATTTTGAAGTTGAATTTGACTTGTCAAGGGTTAAATTAAGATATATATGAAGTGATAAAATGAGTTTTAAAACATGTTGTAATCTGGTATGATTCTTGAAGTTAATAAAGAGGAGAGGATATTAAGGTTCAAGAAGAGGTAAATGAATATAAATGAGTTTAAACATGTATATATAAGTTAGAAATTTGAAAGGGGTGAAATATGAAGTATTTGAGTTGAATTAAATGGATTTTCGTGCCTAAAAGAGCAATTTCTGGGAAAGATGCATCGGTACACATTCAATATGCACCGATGCATTCTTAAAAGAAGAAACATCGAATGCTAGGAATGCATCGACGCACTATGAGTATGCACCGATGCACTAAGACAAATTTTGAAGGTGCATCGAGGTAGTAAGGGGTGCATCGATGTATGAATATTTCGAAGCTATTTTGGGTACCGATACACCAGGTGCATCGGTATACCCCTAAAGGAAAAAGTGAATATTAGTTTATTAAGTTCATTTAAGTTGTTAGTATCGGATTACAAGGTGTAGGTATCTGATAATTACCTTAAAATGTATAATTATGTAGATACAGAGCCTAAACAAGTTCTGGAATCATAGAAAAGTAAGATCGATCAAGGGGAAAGTTTAGAGATCGATTTTGGCTAGTGAGGCCAGGTGAGTGCATGCTAGTTATATGATGTGTAATGGAAATATCACTTGCAACGAGTCTATTTCCTATATTAGAATGCATAAATTAATGAATATAAGCATGTTTTGATAGGAGTATATGTGTTGTATGTTGGTATGTTTTGTATATGATACAGGATGTAAGTAAAGCATTATTATAAGATAACGGGAGATAATAAAATAAGATGTGTAAAGATATTATTGTAAGAGACAAGCCATGTAAGTATAGGTTACTGATAGAATAATTAAGCTAAGGTTTATTGTGATATATATATATATATAAGAATGCAATGTAAATTACATAAGTTATAAGTCATGAAGTTATATGTGATTATGAGAATATTTAAGAGAATAAAATATAAATAAGAAGATAATAAGTTAAGAGACTCTTTGAAAATGGTATATAAATTAGGGGACACGAAAATAATGATGATACGAACCTATAGGCTAAGCACTATAAGAAAGAGTAATATATTTTAAAAGGAAACTATGTTATAGGAGTTATAACATGAAGAACTATAAAACTCTATGAGGAGGTTATAGGAGTTATGTAGAACTAAATTAAATGGATAGAGTAACTCTAATTAAGTAAGGTGAGATAAGTGATAAGGGTTATATGTTATTGTATAGATTTCAGTACAAAGGGAAAATGAGATAAAGATAAATAGCTTTTACCTATATGATTTATATAAGATTATATGTCGGTGTGATAACATGAAAATGTGAACTAAGTTCTATGATATTGATCCATGTGAGTATAAGTAATGTGATTGCATAAGATATATATATATATATATATATATATATATATATATATATATATATATATATTCATATGATTTGGTATATGTCATTTGATTCATGTGTATACATATAGATAAGATATGTGAATATGAGCTATGCGCTTATAAGTGATATGATCACATGATGTGATAAGAAACTATGAGAATATGTCGTTAACTGATGTGATTATGTGAAGATAAAAGATAATGCCCATGTTATGTAAATTGAGAGCTAGGGTTATAGTTGGCATGCCAAGAGTCGAGGGTCTACGCGGTCCTTCGGGACATATATGTATTCTTTGGAACACGTGTGAGGTCTTTTGAGACACATACTTGATCCTTGGCATATTTATATGATTCTTAAGGAATTTCTACGTGGTCCTTAGGGACATATTATACGGTACTTTGGTGCATCTCTACGCGGCACTACGGTGCAATTCTACGTGGCACTTCGGTGCATTTATACGAGCTGTGGTGACAGCATTAGTGCAAAACCTCTATAGACTCACATATCTATAGTTCTCATAGATGTACATGGGCTAATAAAGAAATACAAACAAATACATGATATGTAATGTACCTGTTTTGCTATGTGAAATGTAATATATGTTATATGTAATAGATTCTATAAATTTGAAAAGAATTTCTGTACCTAGAGTACAATTCGTCTCTACGACTCTCAGGCATGTTAAAACAAGATCCTAATAGAGATGAAGGTAGAGGATGAAGGTGGAGGATGAACGGGATTAGGAGGTTGGTTTGAACTAGAACGACTCGATGAAGTTCTAGGGCGTTTGGGATTAGACATAGTTTAGGAATCGGAAAAAAAGGAATATAACCTGCATATTGAAACACATGTATGCAATTTAACAATCCCAAAACTCAATCGAGTCCTCAATAATTCAAGGTTCTCTAAATTAAATCCTAATGAGCAAGGTTTTGAAAATAATTTTTGAAAAATCATAATATGTATATGAAAACAACATAATTAAATCAAAAACATCAAATTTAAAAATTAAATTCAGAATTTCGAAATACACATTTTTTTTAATTTCAAAAAAATGAAAATTTGTAAGTTTTTGATGAAATTGGTTGTAAAATCTAGTTTGAAATCATCAAATACTCAATGCCCGATTTAATGTTCATCCTATAACTAATTAAAACTAGTCCTAAGATTAGAATATGATAAAATAGAGGTTTTTAGAAAAATATCTTGAAAATTTCGGATTTGAGAGGAATGAAATATTGTGTTGCACAATTTAATGATAGTAGCAAGATATAGAGATGAAATATGAAAGATTTCCATTCAAAACCGAAGGATTTGGAGCAATTTTGAGAGTAGGAGAGGGAGAGAAGGAGTACGGCTAAGAGAGTTTAGTTTTAGGGTTTGAAAAAAATGAGAAAATAAGCCTTATAAACCCTAAAACCCAACGAATGCATCAATGCATGACCCTGTACATCGATGCACATTCAAGGCATGCATCACTGCACCTTCATGATGTATCGATGCACATTCAAGGATGAATCGATGCACTGTTAGGTATATCGATGCATGAAGCACAAAAATGTCAAAAATCTATTTTAAACACTCAAAATGCTAAATTAATTGGCTCTAGTGGTATTGGTAACTCATATATTGAAAATTAATCATGTTCAATCAATCAAATTAATCCTTTAAACTACTTTTGAACATAAAATTAATTTTCATCAAGCAACATAAACTCCCCCTAACTAATAGCAAAGAATGCAATCAAAAATTATTATTATAAGCATTTTTCATTTATACTTAAAAGTGCTAAAATTATTTTAAACACTAAGTGAATATAGGTCAGTTAAACCTAATTCTCTCCTAAGTGTCCAAAATCTTTCTTTGTCTAAAGGTTTTGTAAAGATATCCGCTAATTGGTGCAAAGTATAAACAAATTCTAGAACTACATCTTCCTTAGCGGCATGGTCTCTAATGAAGTGATGTCTAATTTCAATATGCTTAGTTATAGAGTGTACAAATAGCACTAGTATTGTCACACTTGATAGGAATGGTACCTACTTCAATTCCATAATCAAAAAGTTGTTGTTTCATCTATAAAACTTGTACACAATAACTACCAGCTGAAATATATTCCGCTTCAGTGGTAGATAATGCGACACAATTTTGTTTCTTTGAAAACCAAGAAATCAACATATTTCCAAGGAATTGGCAAGTACCGGATGTATTTTTCCTATCTAATTTGCATCCTCCATAATCTGCATCAGAGAAAACATGCAAGCTAAAGCTAGAGTATCTAGGATACCAAAGTCCTAAACTAGGAGTGTCCTTAAGGTATCTAAAGATCCTCTTAACAGCTAGTAAATGTGATTCCTTAGGGCAAGATTGAAATCTAGCACATAAGCAAACACTAAACATAATGTATGGTCTACTTGCAGTTAGATAAAGCAAAGAACCAATCATTGACCTATATAATTTAACATCCACACATTTACCTCCTTCATCTATGTCAAGCTTTATTGATGAGCTCATTGGAGTGTCATGCGGTTTCCCATTTTCCAGTCCAAACTTCTTGAGCATGTCTTTGACGTACTTAGCTTGATTGATGAAGATTCTATCTTTTCTTTGCTTGATTTGGGGTCCCAAGAAAAATGAGAGCTCCCCCATCATGCTCATCTCGAATTCACTTTGCATTAGCTTAGAAAATTCTTGGCAAAGAATATCATTAGTAGAACCAAATATTATATCATCAACATAAATTTGAACTACTAATAAATCTTTACCTTTATGCTTTAAAAACAATGTAGTGTCAACCTTCCCTTTTGAAAAACCTTTCTCAATTAAAAAGTTTGACAATATTTTATACCAAGCTCTAGGAGCTTGTTTTAAACCATAAAGTGCTTTTGTCAATTTAAGAACATGATTTGGAAATTTTAAATCTTCAAAACCTGGAGGTTGTTCCACATACACATCTTCCTTTATAAAACCATTTAAAAATGCACTTTTAACATCCATTTGGTATAATTTAAATTCATGAAAACATGCAAATGCTAATAATATTCTAATTGCTTTCATCCTAGCTACGGGAGCGTATGTTTCATCATAATCTATGTCTTCTTCTTGAGTATAGCCTTGAGCAACAAGTATATCCTTGTTTCTCACTATATTACCACTTTCATCAAGCTTATTCCTAAACACCCATCTAGTACCTACAGTAGATTTATTACTAGGCCTTTCAACTAATGTCCATACTTTACTTCTCTCAAATTGATTTAACTCTTCTTGCATAGCCATAATCCAATGTTCATCTTTTAATGTTTCTTTAATATTCTTAGGCTCTATGCATGAGATAAATGTAACATAATTATAAATATTTCTAAGAGAAGATCGAGTTGTTACCCCTTTTGATGAATCACCTATAATCTCACCATCCTTGAAATAGTTGTACTCTCTTGGGTAAGATACTTCCCTTTCTTCAATGGTTGGATTCTCGAGAGGATCTTGAGTTTCCTCATCTTTTGTTTCTTCCTTTGATGATGGTTCTTCAACGTCATTTATATTTATAATACCTACATCATCATTCAAACAAGAATCCTTCTTCAAAAGGGGATTATCATCGAAAACAATATGTATATACTCTTCTACAACTAAAGTTCTTTTATTAAATACTAGATAAGCTTTAGAATTTAAGGAATAACCCAGAAAAATTCCTTCATCACTTTTAACATCAAATTTGCCAAGATTGTCTTTACCGTTGTTTAAAACAAAACATTTACATCCAAAAGTATGAAAATAGCTAATTTTAGGCTTTTTATTTTTGAAAATTTCATATGGAGTTTTCTTTAAGATTGGCCTAATCATTACTTGATTTACAACATAACAAGCGGTATTTGTGGCTTCCGCCCAAAAATATTTTGGCAAATTGTTTTCACAAAGCATGGTTCTAGCCATTTCTTCTAAAGTTTGATTTTTCCTCTCAACAACTCTATTTTGTTGAGGGGTTCTAGGTACTGAAAAATTATGACCAATACCATTAGAATTACAAAAATCAGTAAATCCAAGATTTTCAAATTCAGTTCCATGATCACTCCTAACACTAGTTATAGAGTAACCTTTTTCGTTTTGGATTATTTTTGAAAACGTGATGAATTTTTCTAATGCTTCATCTTTAGTAATTAAGAATATAACCCCAAGTATATCTAGAATAGTCATCTACCAAGACAAATGCATATTGTTTTCCACCCAAGCTAGTAGTCCTAGTTGGCCCAAAAAGATCTATATGGATCAATTGTAATACTCTACTAGTTGATACATCATTAATGGGTTTAAAAGAAATTCGCTTTTGTTTTCCTTTAGCACAAGCATCACAAATTTTATCATTATCAAATTTAAGCTTAGGCAACCCTCGAACTAAATTTCCTTGAATTAGCCGTTGCAAAACACTCATACTAGTATGTCCTAGTCTCCTATGCCATAACCAACTATCATGCTCATCCTTAGCAACTAGGCATAAATTAGTCATATCAATAGAGACTAAATGCACCATGTATATGTTTCCTATTCTATGACCAACAAGCATAATTCGATTAGATGCAATGTCAGTAACTTTACAACCATTAGTTTCAAACATGACATTGAATCATTTATCACATAATTGACTAATACTTAAGAGATTATGCTTTAATCCATTCACATATAAAACATTTTTAATTTGTATGGAAGAGGTATTACCTATAGTACCTATACCTTCGATGTGACCTTTTGAATTATCACCAAAAGTCACTTCTCCTCCATTTTTGACATTAAGCTCTATGAACCGGTTTTTGTCTCCGGTCATGTGTCTTGAGCATCCACTATCAAGGTACCATGAGTTTGAATTTGTTTCCCGTGCCTTGTAGCAATTCTCCTTTTCATACAAACATAGATTAATTTCTAATTTTTGGTACCCAAATTCTTTTGGGTCCATATTCATTAGTTTCCAAAATCCTAGTCCCCTTAGGTATCCATTTGTATAGGATATCTTTATCTTTAGTAGTAATGAGTCCTTTAGGAACCCATATACTTCTAACAATTTTTCCATCAGAGGTTCTTCGGGGACCTCTATGATTGTAGTTTTTAAAAAAAATTCTAACAAAGTTGGATTTTGAATTTTCTCCATTTTCAAAACATTTTGTTCCATCTTTATCAAAAGAAGTTTTAAGATAATCAATTTTCTTTTGATAATCATCATTGACCTTTGAAAGTAAATTTTGCAAATCCAAAATTTTCTTTTCAAACTCTTCTAGTTTGATTTGCAAATATTTGATTTTACTTTCAAGATCGTTGTTGGTTTTGGATATGAGTTTATTTTCATTTTTCAATTTTGAAACATCATTTTTATATTTTAAAAATAATTTCTCATAATCTGAAGCCAAACCATTATATTCCTCTAATAGCTCATCATAAGATAAATCATCAAATTCAGATGAGTTAGAGGTTACCTTAGAATCTTCCCCGAATGCCATCAAGCACAAGTTTGCTACTTCTTGTTCCTCTTCATCGGAACCCTCTTCATCGCTCTATGTATCCACATGAGCCTTGTGCTTATTTTTTGATTAACCATTTCTTTTCAATTGTGGGCAATCATATTTGACATGCCCCGGCTTTTTGCATTCATAACAAATGATAGGGTCCTTCTCTTTTGGTTTATTTTTGAGGCCTTCATTTCATTTGAATTTTCTTCCTCGGTAAGGTCTCATCATTTTTCTGAACCGTTTGGCAAACAATGACATTTCCTCGTCATTGTCATCTTCATCCGAATCACTCTCATCTTTTGTGGATTTGAGAGCAACTCCAATGTTTTTCTTCTTCTCCTTCTCCTTTGGTGTCTCGTCAATCTTATCGAGGTTCACCTCATCTTCAAGCATCATTTCATGAGTGAGGAGGGAACCGATTAGCTCTTAAAGAGTTAAGGACTTTAGGTTCTTAGCCTCGATGATTGTCGTCTTCTTGGATTGCCATGATGTTGAAAGTGAGTAAACTAACTTCCTTACAAGCTTTTCGTTTGGAATGATCTCTCCATATGATTTGAGACCATTAACAATCGTTGAGAATCTATCTGTCATAGCTTTGATATCTTCATTTGGTTTCATCCTGAAATTTTCATAGCTATGTGTTAGAAGACTAATTTTAGATTCTTTTACCTCATCGATGCCTTCATGAGTGACTTGTAGTTTATCCCATATTTCTTTGGCGATTGTACAAGATGAAACTCTTCCATATTCATCTGGTCCAAGAGCATAAAATATGATATAGATTGCTTTGGAGTTGAGCTGGAATATTCTTGTCTCTCATTCACTCCACAATCTTGGATAAGTGAGAGGCGTGATATATCCGTCTTCTATAACATTTCATGCTTCCATGTCACTTGCTTGAATGAAATACATCATCCTATTCTTCCAATAGGCATAGTTAGCTCCATTGAAGAAAGGAGGCTTGTTGACGGGCATCGAATCGAGACTGGAGTCGACATTTGAAGTAGAGGTCATTGATGACTTAACAATCGATGTAACTCTTCCCGAATCGACTTAAGAGGTGATTAAACCTTCAAATGAGTGATGCTCTGATACCAATTGTTGAGTTAATCGATCGATAGAATCGACCAATAGGGGGGTGAATTTGCAATTAAAATTTTGGTGGAAGCTTTTGCAGAAAATTGAAAGTAATTGCACAGTGATTTAGAGTGGTTCGACTTTCTCAACCAAAGTCTACGTCCACTACCTTAGCTATCCACACTAAGGATTTTCCAATAAATTCACTAATTTGTTCTTTCTTTTGAGGCCAAAGAGATAACCTTACAACTCCTTCATGAATATACTTCAATTCTTGAGAACACTTTTTCTCAAAGAGAAGATTACAAATTCGCAAACTTAATGAAAAACCTCATAATGCAAATGTGTTTGCTCAATTCTAGAACAAAGAAAAGAACACTCAAGAATGGATACAATTGAGTACAAATAGTGTTCTTGAAAGCAAAATGAATATTGAAAGAAAAATAGGCTTGAAATGCTCAAACTTGAGGTTTGATGATTTCTCTTTGATTCTCTCTTGATTCTTGTTGATTATTGTTTCTTGTTATTGATCAATGGTTTTTATGCTTGTTTAAATACACCTTCAAATGATTCTGAATGTTGGGGACGCTTAGTGGAGTCAATATAGCCGTTTAAGTGTGAAAACAATTAATAAATTCAGTTGGGAGCGTCAATGCATCGATGCATACCCATGGTGCATCGGTGCATCAGTGTAAAATTCAAATATTTTGACCGTTGGACCCTTAGTGCATTGGTGCACTAAGAGTGTATCGATGCATCAAGTGCATTTGATGTTTCAAAATATCCAGAGTGCATCGATGCATGGCTGGTGCATCGATGCATCAAATGCATTCGATGTTTTCATAAAATCCTCAGTGCATCGATGCATGGTATGTGCATCGATGCATGAAATGCATTCGATGTTCAATTTAATTCATGGTGCATCGATGCATGGATTGGTGCATCACTTCTGAAAAATTGATTTTAGGCTTGATTTTGGTTCAAAATACTTTATGAAAATTGTTTCAAAAATATATTAAGTATAAAACACAATTTTACACATTTAGTAATGTTTGAATTTGAACTTGAAAGACTTGGAGTAATAATTTGATATTCGATTAATTAAATCGAATATACTTATAAAATAAATTGTAAAATCTTAAAATTCATTTAAACTTAATTTTTTATATCGAAACAAAAAAATATTTTCAACAATTGTTTTGTATAAACATGACATTTCATTTAAAGGTACCGGTCTCTAAAATAATTGGTCATCTAAAATAATGTATAATCACTTGATTAAAAAAATAATACGTGATTAGTTTTTTTAATTGAGATGTGATCATTGCAATATTGATTTTCATTTGTTTGATGATATGACACGTTAGTAAAAAGAGTTTAATTTATTACTTTAACTCTTAAACTTTAGATAAAATCTTAAGTAGGAACCATTTTATAAATTTAAAATAATTTAGGGACAAACTTCTTTTGGATCGGTGCCCCAGCTATGCTCCGCACATCTCCTTCTACTCTACAACTCATTTAGGGATAAAGCAATTACTATGGCAATTTGGGTCCTTTGATTCCAACTCGGCTTCGTGTTTTGAAACAGGTAATCGGCTAAAGTGTCATTGCTTAAGAACTCGTACACCAGCAAACGTTTCTTTCCCTCTTCGCAAACTCCTAGTAACTTAACCAGGTTCTTATAATGTGTTTGCCCGATCACATTGATCTCAGTTTTGAATTCTTTCTCTGTCTCCTTCTCGAACCACTACATCTAATTTCTTCACCGCCACGCTACTCGTCCCTATTGTTCCTTTGTAAACAATGCCAAATGTCACTCTTCCGAGCTATTCCTTGAAATCATTTGTAGCTTCTGTATGTTCTTTGTTGGTGAAAATGTAACATCCCGAAATCCGGGTCAGTGACTAAAATGAGAATTTTGGAAATTTGGTGATAAAAGTAGAATAGTTAAATAGTTCAATGACTTATTGGAAATATAGTTGAAGGTTGTTTGGTAATTATTGAATGAATTAAAGGGTAAAATGGTCAATTGACAAGTAAGATTTTTATTTTCCTTTATAAGATAAAGGAACCACGTGGAAATAGAGAGATTTCTCCAGAGTTCTCTTCTTCTTTTTTTTCTCTTCTTCACGTGGAAACCAAGAGCAAATGTGAGTTTCTGGTTAATTGATTTCTTGTTGAATTTTAAGTTTGGTTTTGATTATCAAGTGACTCTTAAGCTTAAGGGAAGTTTAATTTGTCATAAAACAATAAGAGGAAAGGTTTATAAAGGATTAAAGGAAGTAAGTGAATAAATGAAATCTTGGTAGAAAGACATTTATGGCATTTCCAGACCAAATTTGACTTGCCAATGGTCTAATTAAGAAGTTAAAAACACTAGAATTGAATTTGGAACATGTTGAAAATTTAGTGTACTTCTTGAATTACATATGGAGAATAATATTTTGATGTTAAAGAGGTGATGAATGAATATAAATGAGTTTGAATATGTGTATGTGAGTTAAGAATATAAAAGGGGATGAAATATGAAGAGTTGAGCTAAAACGAAAGTGAATTTCGTGCTCTAACTGGAATTTCTGGGTTGTGTGCATCGATGCACATTCATTGTGTACTGATGCACTCTCAAATGAATGAACATTGAATGCAATTAGTGCATCGATGCATCCCCTTAAGAATAAAACATCGAAGGTGATTGGTATACTGATGCACAGGTAGTTCATCGATGCACACATTAAGGAATGCATCGATACACTGTAGAGTGCATCATGCATACCTTTATTAAAAGATTAAAATAGCTTTCTTTTAGCTTAAGAATCGATAGTTTAAAATATATTAATTAGTATACTGATATGTATCAATATATTACTATGTAGATTCAGAGCTTAAACAAGTTCCAGAACAATTACTCGGTAAGATCGATCCAAGGGAAAGATATGAGATTGGTATTGACTAGTGAGGTCAGGTGAGTGCATGCTAGTGACATGTAGTGTTTAATGGAAATAAGACTTGCGATGAGTCTATTTCCAAGTCTTATTTCCTAGAGTAATATGCATGAAGTCATGAACATGATTGTGTGTTTGTTATAATTATATGTGTTATATGTGGTTATATGTATTACATTAATTGTATGTATGCATGACTAAAAATATTGATATGCTTTGTATATGCTATATAATTTGTGTAAAACATTATTATGTAATAATGGAAGAACATGAAATAAGTTATATGATAAAGACATAAAGAATGAAATGAACATGTGACATAAGTTATATGTTAATGAATCATTGATATTATATATATATATATATATATATATATATATATGAACATAAAATAACTAAGTATAAGTCATATTATATGGTATAAGTGATTACACGAGAAAGGTTAAGAGACTCTATGAAGATAGTATAAATTGGAGGGCATAAACATAAGTAATGATACATAAGTTATATAGGGAAGATTTATATACTTAAAGGAAACTACGGGTTATGAGTTATAAAGTGAAGAATTACAACACTTTATGAAAGAGTATTATAGAAGTCATGGAAATTGCACTAAATAAATAGATAAAACAAGTATATAAATGATTTATGTGAGTGAAAGGGGAAGTGAGATAAGATAAGTAGAAATGATGTATAGGATAGAATGAGACTATTTGAACTTGTAGTATAAACTTTATAAAGGAAGACTTAGGTAAACTCAGTATATGATAAAATTGTAGAGCATTACTATACAAATTATATTAAAGAATATATATGAGTATATGAGTAAGTTTATAGGTTAATGATAGAACATATAAGATTATATAAATGTATGATAATATGGAAAGGGAACTAAGTTTAATGATGTTGAACCCTATGAGTAGAATTTATGTGATTATAAGTAACATGATTACATGATCACAAGATATGATACATGATATGAGATATATGAAAGAGAAAATATATGTCATATGAAATATTATATGACTATGTGATTATATGAAAAAGAATATAATTATACGTGATAAGTTCTGGGATATGTGAATCATATGAAAATGTTCTACGCATAAGTGAACCATATGTTTATATGTATATGTGATTTATATGACAATGAGCTATGTGAAAGAACTATGTGACTATTTGTATATGTGAATGTATGCTAACATAAATATTAATGCCCATGTTATGTGACATGAGAGCTAGAGGTATAGTTGGCATGCCAAGAGTCGAGGGTCTACGCGGTCCTTCGGGACATTTATGTATTCTTTGGAACATGTGTGAGGTCTTTTGAGACACATACTTGATCCTTGGCATATGTATATGATTCTTAAGGAATTTTCTACGTGGTCCTTAGGGACAACCTTATATAGCACTTCGGTGCAATTTTACGCGGCACTACGGTGCAATTCTACGTGGCACTTCAGTGCATTTATACGAGCTGTGGTGACAACATTAGTGCACAACCTCTATAGACTCATATATCTATAGTTCTCACATGTGTACATGGGCTAATAAAGAGATAATTGTGAAAACAATGTATGTAATATATGTATATGATGTGTGATATGAATTGTGTGACATGATATATGGGTGATTGCATCTGTTACATGATATACATGAATATATGTTGATGTATATGTGAATGAGTATAAATGACTTAGTTGATAATATAAGAATTTATTATAAGATATAGAATATGAACGTAAGAGATCATATGAAAAGAAATAAGAGATATGAAGTATAATAGTATGATAAAAATATAAATGATTACATGTATGTGAACAAGTATGTAATTGTTATATGGAAAAAGTATATGAATTGTATGATTTGATAGCATAAAACAATCATGCATGATTAGTGGATATGAATTCCATTTGATGTGTTTTTTTTATGCCTCACTAAGTCATCGACTTAGCGTGTGAGTGTTTCACACGTAGGTTACAGAAAGTGAATATAGAAGCTGAGAGGAGTAAGACAGGTCAACATCTTTCTTACAAAGTTAAGATCAGAAAACAAATGTTTGATAAGTATTTTATTCTTTTAGATGCAGTTGGCATGTCATATAAACGATTTGAATTGTATATGCTCTGATAAGTGTGAAAACTTTTATTTTGAAATAATATGAAGTTTTCTTTAACAGGGATTTTTCATTATTTTGAACAAGTAAAGGTTTAAAAGTTTATGTGATACCTCGGACTCGGATCGGGTTGGAGGTGTTACAGAAAACCTTCTTTGGTTGAAGTACGCTTAGGGGTGAGATTTTGGAGGCTCTACCGTGATTTGGTGGCTTGAAGCAGAACGAATGGTATTGCTGGGTTGTTCTGCTAAGGGAATTGGGAGGGAAGGGAAAGGAAGGGTGGTGGAAAAGCAAGAAAGGGGTGTGCGATGGCACAGGTGGGGAAGCTAGGGAAGAAAAAAAGTATGTTAAAAAATGGTAAATTAGAACTTTATCTCTAAATTACTTTGAATTTATAAATTGATATCTAATTAGTATTTTATCTAAAATTTAGGGGTTAAGTAAAAATTAAACAATTTTACTAATGTGCCACGTTAGAAAATCATTAAATGTTTAACGGCAATTTATGTTAAGTGACCACGTCTTAATTAAAATGAAACATAATTAACAACGAATTAACATTTTTGGATCGAGTAACCATACGTTTATAAAAATGAAAGAAAAATGACAAGCTATGTAATTTACCCTTAAAATATATATATATTTATCGTATTCATATTCTTTTGTTATTAGTGTTGTTAATGTTTTTTTTTTTGAAAAAGGATACCTTGTATTAAGAGATTACAAAATACACCACCCTTTTTCAATCATGCAAAAGGCTATTTTTCAATCACTGGTAACCCTTTTTCAATCACTGGTAACCCTTTTTCATTCCATCAGCGTCACTTCCTCTATTTTAGGTTCAGACTAACATTGTCCCAAATTGTTCTAATCGCATGGCTAAATCCTTGATTCCAAGACCATTATGAAACCATCAATTTGTTTTGTAACTTATTTTAAGATGAGCCATGTTCGTCACTGAATTCATGGAAGACCCTCCACTCATCTCCAACCGATTCTCTCTTTTCCCTTCATAAATCATCCTTCATCCCACCACTTAACCATTAAAATAGTAAAAAGAAAAGTCCTTCAGAATAACACCCTAACGACACCTCAAAGTGAAATTAACCCCCTCAAAAAGAGAAATAAGAAAAACTGAAAGATGAAACTCAAAAGCACCATATGCTTGGCTGTTCTATTAACTACAGCTTCACTATCTGCAGTAGCTAGGCCTGACGCATTCGCTGCAGCCGTATCATCCGGGGATAGTAACGATGCAGCTGACGCTTTCATTGATCCAGGAACTAAGTTTGGCAGTGATGTTGTAGACAAGGATATGACAAAGGCAGAAAAGGAGTCGGATGATGACATTGCCGGTGATGATGATGTAAATTGGTTCGGAGGTCCTACCGGAGATGACTTTGGATCTTTTTCCGGAGGTCCCATCGGAGGGGACCCAGATTACAATGTTAATTCGATTGTTTGCGATGAGCCAGGCCCTTGTTATAAGAAGGAGCTTACCTGTCCTGCTAAGTGCTACGGCTCAGTTAACAAGTCAGGGTCAGGTTTCTCTGCCAGTGCGGGTGCCGGTGGCTGCAGCATGGATTGTAAGACATGCACCGCTACCTGTTAGGAGAGTCATGGAAAATATATAGGTACCAGTTTTTTCTTTCCTTCTCAATTTTCCTTTTATCGCTCTCTTAATCCTATTCGATTCAATGTCGTAGAAAAGAAACATTCTTTATTCAAAGAGCTATTTAGCACGAGTAGAAGACTCGGGTTGATTCACAAGTGACAATAAAGAGAGAATAAAATCATTCTTGACTTTATCTGAATCTTAAAGCTTAATTTCATGTTATTCATGGCTGCAATAATATTCTTGGTCCTGAGTGAAACATCCTGCTACCCAGTATTGACGTGCTAAGACATGAATTCCTATGAATCCACTTCACTTTTCATTTTGATGGTAAGTAGACAATGGCCTCTAAAATTTTCCAACCTGCCCCAAACTCACATCATCAGGTTCTCCTCCATGTCTACCTTTCGTTCTTGCATATTAGCGGAGCCCAAACATCAACTAACAATAACTCTAGCATTTTATATTAAAATGTTAACCTTTTCAAACATATAGGAATTAAAAAGAATCTTTTTATATAAGACACTAAAATGAGTTTTTAGGTATAGTACATAATTGTAATCGACTTTACCCAAAATGTATCACTGTATTTTATCAGTTCATACATAAAAAAGATTATACAAGGAGTCTGCTATTCCTACTCCACACTTAATTAAAAAAACTTTACAGAAAATAGTATCGAAAACAAAAGCAAGGATAGATATATAACAAGCTCAATTCTCTCCTTCATTGGCAAAACGTGCATATAACCAGAAGCAACTTGTGAGGTTACTGATAGCTCAATGCAGCCAAGCCTGTGGATGTCGTTAGATAGCAACCCTCATAGCACCTCTTGCAGCTTCACGTTTCAGCTCGGCAGCTTTACCACTCCCACGGAAATACATGCATACTTGCTATAAGGTCAACAGCCAACAAAGTTAGAAATACCAAACACCATGTGGGTAAGGGCATTGCATTGAATCATGTTGGGAACAGAACAAACCTGGATAACCCAGATGCTAACAACTGATTCGAGACAGAATAATCCGAAACCAATGAAGTAGAAGATCTACACAAACAAAAAGAAATTTTATTAAAATGGGACTTCGACTGGCAATCACAATGTTCTCAAGCCTTCAGAAGTATA
The DNA here is from genome assembly GCF_006381635.1 of Hibiscus syriacus. Lineage (NCBI taxonomy): Eukaryota > Viridiplantae > Streptophyta > Magnoliopsida > Malvales > Malvaceae > Hibiscus > Hibiscus syriacus. The sequence continues at coordinate 2,048,967 of NW_024063516.1, forward strand.
AGCAACATTCCTATGTTCCCATCTATGTCCCACTCAATTATCAGCATGTAATAAATCCATGCTACACGTTAAACATAGGTTAAGAAAATGCTCAACTGTTTGAATGGACTAACTTGATTGTGGGTATTTTTTTCTCAGGTTTAAGCATATACTTACCCCGACCAAAGCATGGCTAATAAGATCAACTGCGGGTAGGATTCCACTGTATGAGGCCAAAAACAAAATGACCATTAGTAAGATTGTAAGATATAGATGGAAAAAATTGAACTAGAATACTATTTTTGCATGTCAAATATTTGCGTTACGTTTACATTCCACCGACATAAGGGGCAATCCATTATCTCATATATGAAATAAAGAATCCCACAAAAAGAAAATGATATGTTATAAAAACAGAAAAAAAGAGGCAAGTCCCATCAGTAAAACCCAAATATAGACTTCTAAAGATATGCTAAAATAGTTAGGGATCTTACGTGAGTGATTTCCCTCTAAAAACTACAGGGGGTGCCACCGCAGCAAATATGCAAAAGGCAATGTGAAGCTATAAACAGGAAAGATGGAACAAAAGGATCAGTATCTAATTCCCAGAATAAAAGATCTATCAGGAGAAACATGAGTTATTACCAAATAAAACATGAAGAACCATCCAAACCTCAAAGCACTCTCATTCCTGCATGATAGTCATAAGGTGAGAAAAAAGAAATCAAATTAAAGGGCTGATAAGCAAGTGTAAGGACTGTAAAAAGCGGGATTTAAGAAACCAGCAATAGAAGTTAGCATTGGAACAAGCCAACATAGAAAAAGAAGAAGCAAAACATGAACTCTATATTAAGAAAAAGCATATAATATATTAAGTACCTAAAAGCACGATACAGTGGGCGATACCACAATACATAGGCTCCTGGTACTCCTGCTACGAAGTAGATGATCGACAATAACCAGATCAACACCTAAAAATTAATAAGGAAAGCAAAACATGATCACAATTATGTTAAGAAGAAAAGCAAGACATATGGAAGTATATATCTAAACTAACTTTCCCCTTTGATCCACGCAGTAGTAACAGCTATGATGTTCCATAGAAGGCATAGAACCAATCCTGCATAGAATCACCATCAATCACCCAAATGCCTGCCAGCCCTTGGCTTTACATCAAAGCCACTTTCAACTGAAGAGTTAACAAAATAAAAGCATGGTACAAATAATTACCCAATGCAATCTAGATAAGATCCAAACAGTATAAAAACATGGCACAAATAGTTACCAAATGCAATCTAGGCACGACACCTAGAAGTACTGTGAAAACATAAAAACATCTTACATACCTAAAATGTCGAAAATGCAACATACTGCAGTCTTTGTAGATGAATTGGAATTTCATTGGCAATATCATGATGAATGATAGCGAAAAATGGTGGCCAATTTTTCTCTTCCACAACAATTCCAGCTGCAAAGAAGAGAAGTCAAACAGTAGTTCATGATAGAAATGTTGTGTTGACCGTAAAAGGAACTAAGGCCAAATATTCTGCAAAAAGAATAGAGTAATCTAGACAAATGCTGAAGATGAGAACAAAACCAAATATGATATGTATGACAAGTTAAATAAAGGAAAATGAAAGGTACCTCTTGCCACTGCCTCTTCTTTCCGCCTCACTTCCTGCATGGAGTAAGCTGATCAGTGAAAATTGAAGGGATGCTATGATATATGAGCTACCAACGAGCAGTAACTTCATTCCATTTATTTGTGAAATAAACTTGCAAGAATGAGAATTTGCAGCTTAAAACCTTCCAAATAACTGGGATTATTGAGATATATTTGTGCTTTCATTACATAAGATTCTTTATATGTTGATGATATGCCTTTGGAAATGAATTCAAAGTTGTAAAATGTATTGTATAATATACTTGTTCCCGCCTTCTCAGTTCAGCTTCCTTAGCCTGGAGTTCCTTTTCTTTCTTCCTTAAATCCTACATTTAAACCATAAACCAGGAAAAGTGAGATTCAAGGCTTAACCAAAGTACATAAATGAAATTTAGAGACATGTCTTTACCAACCTGATTACGTGATCCCCGTAAAACTGTATCAAGAGGAATATCAATTGCTGCCTCACGGTCATAACTGAAACCGGCAGGTTCCGGAGGTAGTGGTGAAAGTCTTGAGTTTGAGGCAGGTGGAACACTTGGAGTACTCTGAAAATTTATTGACAATATGTATTCAAGAAGCAAGCAAGATAGGCAACTATTCCAGCATACGGTTATTCAGGAGCAACATTAAAAAAAATACTAGATATGACCAAATCACAACAAATATTGCAAGGAACCTATATTTTCAGGATTAATCATCCTAATCCTTGGTCAAATGAAAGTTCACTCTTAAACCTATCAGTATATATCGACCATTCAGGCCCAAGGTTATGACTACCATTTTTACTTTCACTAATAGACATGGAATTTCAGCATCCCAGGGATATAAAAGGGTACTTTAGCACGGTATCACCTCAAGTTATGGTTTTACATTGAATTGGTATCTACGTCTAAGAGAAACAACCTAGCCTACCAAAACAGAGGCGCACTCTCTAATCTCCAAGAAACGAAACGGAAAACAACCAAAGCCATATGAAAATTTCCACACCTTTCACCTGATACCTCACGAGACATATGTCCTATAACTGCACTCATTCTTACTTCAACAATAAGTTTTGAATTAAATGTTCATTTGAAACTGTCACAATGATTCAGTTTACCGATGAAAATAGACCTCCACCAAATTTAGACTGGCCAGGTGCCTTCCCTCTCACTGCTGTATCCTGGTAGAAATTTTTAAAAAAAGGAATCATATTAAAAGAGAAGGAAGCTGGTTAGCATCTAAACACAAACTTATTGACAGATAAATCGAGTTATAAAGTGTGGTAATTTGACATAATCTGCATTTCATGGACAAAGGTTTATCTAAGTGCAAAAATGAAAACCACGCGAATTCCCCTTCTGCTTATAGCAGGAATGTACAGAATATATGGATTAAAAGGTACAAACATCACAATTAGATGAACGAGAGAATTGATACTGAAGAAAATAAATCATTCCTCTCTGAGTACCATAGACATGATTAAATAAAACATGAAGAAAACGTTATTGATATCACTTTTCTCAGAATTAATTATATAATAGTACAAACTACAAAGTGATCTTCAGCACCAGGAAAATGATTTTTTTTTCTTTTTAACAATTTGATAATAAATTCAGTAATTGAACAAACTTAAATGAACTTTTTACTGTATTAACGGGTACTCATAAAAAATAAACACAAATTCACATCAATGATCACTGGCGGAGCCAGCATACTATGAGCGGCGAATGACACCCAAATATTTTTGGGGAAAAAATCTTTATAAATTTAATAAAAATATTTAAAAAAAATAAAATTAGCATATTTTTTAAAAGAATATTAGTATTCTTAAACATAAACTGACACAAATTATTTATTTTATTCACTTAAAATTTTATTTATATAAGTTTTTAATATGACACCCAAAAATAATTTTTCTTTAAATTTAACACCCAAAATAAATTTACTAACTCTGCCCTTGTCAATAATCATATAAACTGCAACAACCAAGTAAATGTCCTTCAAGAACCGAATTCAACCAAAGTTTCAGATGAAAGTCAAAATCTCCAGAAAATATATAAGTCAACAAATATTCCACTAGTAAAATTTTCAGAAAATCCCTAATTAAAAAAACTAAAACAAATACCAAACAGCGCTATCACAATTGAACTTCAAAATTCAACACTCATTCAAACATCACCAAATAAAATAAAGAGACTGGCAGCGAAAGGATTAATTTCTTCGTCGTCGTCGTCGAAAGGATTTTTATCGTAACGACCAGCCATTAGCGTAGGATTTCTATCTGCAAAAACTTGATTTTCAGAGCAAAAGAAAACATATAATAGATATTCTGAGGAAGACTGAACTGCAATTAAAATTAGGGTAAAGTATAGTAATGGTCACTGAACATTTTTGAAGCTTGCATTTAGGTCTCCCAACTTTTAAAACTTGCAATACAGTCTCCCAACATTTATTCCATTTGCAATATGGTCCTCCAACTTAAACCACCGTTAGAAAATTAGGGTAAATTATATAAATGGTCATTGAACTTTTCAGGTACTTGAATTTAGGTCCCTAACTTTTAAAACTTGCAAAATAGTCCTTAATTTCATTCCCAAATTCCAAAGTAATTCAATTTCATTCTAAACTCTAAATTCCAAAATAATTCAATTAAATTCTAAACCTCAAATTCTAAAATACTTCAATTTAAGGTTTATAATGTAATTGAATTGTTTTGGAATTTAGGGTTTAGAATGAAATTAAGGTGTTTTGAAATTTTGAACATGAATTTACTATTTGACATTATCTAAAAAGGGAAAAGATATTTAGAAGTCTTCTGGTTTACTTTGTTAGAAATTATTTAATTTTCTCCTGCAATTTTATATTGCCTGCTTGACAATTTGCTACTCAATTGTACAATAACGTACCATGAAACTATAATGCGTTGAATTTACAGATAATCCCAGGAATTTATTGGAAATAATAGTTAGAGCTGGCGACCCTTTGATTTGTTTCTCTTATTGCTATCAAGCATAAGAGAATTTTAGGTTATGATCATCTCTTCGATAAATACATGTGTTGTTGAAAAAATAAATAAAAATCAGATGTATAGTATTTAGCTTGTCAAACTTATATTCACCCTGAGATTGAATAAATTGTAGTAACTTTTATTTCACCATTTATGGTAGTAGATTGACGAAAGGCATGGAAATATTATCAACTGCAGAACCAAGATTTATAACTACTGTCACATGGGTTTGAATATAAAAATAGGATTCCCATATGACATTATGAATTACGATGATTTATTCTATCATTTAAGGAATAAGGATAATAGCATAATATTTAAAAACTCTATCAATAATTTTTCATTAGCTATCAGCAGGGTCTATCACTGATTATAAATATCTAGGCAAAATGCATATGTGGCATCAAACTCATCCTTCGCTTACATTCTCCAATGTAAAAGGAAAAAGAAAATGAAGAGTTCCTATCTATTTACTACTGCTATTCTCATTGTGTGTTTTTATTTCCCCCCTAAATTTCATGTAGCAGATGCAGCTCATACTTGGCTCTTAGCACATGCAACATTCTATGGTGGAAGTGATGCTTCCGGCACAATGGGTAAGTTTCTTATTTTTGGTTCATTTCATTGAATATGTTGGTTTTTGCAGGTGGAGCTTGTGGTTATGACAATCTCTACACAGACGGTTATGGAACAAACACGGCCGCACTCAGCACAGTTTTGTTTAACGACGGCAAGTCATATGGAGACTGCTATCAGATAACTTGCGATGCAAAAAAGGTACCCCAATGGTGTCTCAAGGGTAAATACATTACCATCACCGCCACCAACTTCTGCCCTCCGAATTACACACTACCGAATAACAATGGTGGTTGGTGTAATCCACCCCGACCACACTTCGACATGGCTCAACCCGCATTCGAGACCATAGCGAAATACCGGGCTGGAATTGTACCAGTCCTCTACAGGAGATATGTCCACTGTTCTCATTTTGCCATAAAAAAGAAGAATAAAAAAAGAACTTGAATACTAAGCACTGTTTGACCATTGCAAATCTGAATAATTTGTTTTCCAGGGTTACATGCAGGAGAAAGGGAGGCATGAGATTCACCATCAATGGAAGGAATTATTTTGAGCTGGTGCTGATATCAAACGTTGGGGGTGCTGGAGAGATTTCAAAGGTATGGGTAAAGGGTTCCAAAACCAATAAATGGGAAAGCATGTTGAGGAGCTGGGGTGCCAATTGGCAGAGCTTAAGCTACCTAAATGGTCAGACCTTATCTTTCAGGGTCCAAGTCAGTAATGACAAGACTCGAACTGCACTTAATGTGGTGCCTTCAAATTGGCAATTCAGTCAGTCTTTCAAAAGCAATGTTCAGATTTAGAACTTCTCATATAATCTCACATATGTATTTGTTTATGTATTTTGCTTATTACATTTACTTCCAAGCTATATTATCATATTCTCATCACTTAGGTTGTGGCTTGGCGTTTTACTCTTGAAGCCCAGCAAGTGATTTGTTTACAAAATATACCCTGTTGTAACGGTACTGATGGTTGGAAGTTTGCAATTAATGTTCCAAATTTTCATTTATGGTTTTTGCTCAACCGAAATGATGGAAAATTTCAGGCGACACGAACATGATACTGTCAAATAGTAAATTCATGTTCAAAATTTCAAAACACCTTAATTTCATTCTAAATCCTAAATTCTAAAATAATTCAATTACATTCTAAACCTTAAATTGAAGTATTTTAGAATTTGGGGTTTAGAATTTAATTGAATTGTTTTAGAATTTAGGGTTTAGAGTGAAATTGAATTATTTTGGAATTTGGGGTTTAGAATGAAATTGAGGATTATTTTGCAAGTTTTAAAAGTTGGGGACCTAAATTCAAGTGCCTGAAAAGTTCAATGACCATTTATATAATTTACCCTAATTTTCTAACGGTGATTTAAGTTGGGGGACCATATTGCAAACGGAATAAATGTTGGGGGACTGTATTGCAAGTTTTAAAAGTTGAGGGACCTAAATGTAAGCTTCAAAAATGTTCAGTGACCATTACTATACTTTACCCTTAAAATTATGCCTTTTGAAAAAGCGAATTGAAAAGATTAGGTTAAGAATTTTCAGAACAAATTAGCTGGCTGTTTTTGCAAAGGGAAGGTGAATTCTGTAGAGAGAAACTTACTTCGACTTTCCAATACCAGTCAGCTTGTACAAATTTGTAGAACTCCACCGATAGATAAATAAAATAAATAAATAATGCGGCAAAATACTGAGTAGAATATTTAGTTGATATTTAAAAGATAGATTTATTTTTATATGTTAAATACATATAACTAATTTTTTTATGTTAAATGAAATATATTATAATACTAAAATGCTGCTTTAATTATTAAATCGCACTGCAACAAAGACGAGAAATGTTAGTCTAATAACTCTAACTAAAAACGATATTTTTAAAATACATTAAAAATATATTTTTATTTATAACAATTAAACAACTTCTTAATTGGTTTTTACGGACATTTGTTATGTAACAAATATTATAATACTAGGATTTGGAGAAAATTCTTGTCGGAATACTTATCTATTAAATTTAGATGTACGATCCGGATCAATTTAAAGTAATCATGAAAAAATATTATAATACTAGGAGTAAGAAAACTTTGAACATAATGGAGTCGTTAATTGAAATGATGAAGGAAAAAAAGAGGATAGATCAGGAGATACATGAAGTTGGAAAAAATAAAAATTAATTAATTAAAATAATATGAATGACGAGTAGACAGTAGGGTTATTAAATTTTAAAAATTTTAATTTAATCATTTAATTTTAACATTATTTTATTTTTTATCGCTTTATCTAAATTATTTATAACTAGATATCTACATTTTAAAATTATAAGTAGATTTCAAAACTTTATTTTATAAAAATACTTATGAAATTTCCATTTTCATACTTTTATTTTAATTTTATTTTTTATTTAAAAATAATAATTAGGTCTAGTTAAAAATTCCCTCCCATCCCGATCGAGTTGAGATTCGACCAAGATAATAGAGAGAGAAAAGAGTGTCCAGGAAATTCATTAAATAAAGCCAGAACACGGCAACAATATCCGAAGTTCAATACAAATTAAACGCCGAAACCGATCCTAAGTTACATCAATACCCAATCCCCAAACAGAAATTACAACTAACGAAATATAAAACTATAAACCATTCTCCAATACGTCAAGAACCTACTTCAAAGAAATTTCTTATGGACAACGCAAGTATGGATAAACTATCACTGCCCTTGAACTTTTTTAAAAAAAAAAAAGCAAGGAGATACAAGTGCTCATTACCTTGATTGGATTGGACCAGTAATGAAGGCAGAGTTGCATAGGATTTCCTTCAGCAGAAGTATAGCAGCTAGCACAACCTCCACAAACCATTCACCAATACATCGAGAGCCTCAGTTGGAAAGAACCAAGAATGAAGATAGAATTGCAGAGGTCCTCCCTTACCAGGGCTAACACAACCTCCACATAATTGCACGACAACTCTTTTAGTGCCTCCAAGAAGAAGAAAAATCAGGAAGCGAAGCAGCTTAAAAGAGCCCAAACCATGTTTTTTTTGGGTTGGGGGGGGACAATTCTAAACCGCATTTTATAACAAACAATACAGCTAGCACCAGGGTCCAGGGCCGAATAGAAATTGGGAATGAAACCAATATATTTCCTTCACTCAGAACTAAACCAATCGTAATTCAGACAGAACTCTTACACATTTGAACCACTCTTCATTGCACTGGACCTCTTTCGGCTTTGAGTATTGTATTTATTCAGAAGAACCTTATTCCTCCTTTTTAGTTTGCTTTGGCCGAACGAATCCCAAATGCTTGGTTGTGCAACACTAATATTTTATACTGATTTTAACTTGTAGAGATAGGTTATAACAACATAATAAAAGGTATTTTTAACGTTTTTGAAACGTACAGTTAAAAAAATTAATTTAAAAAAAATTAAATTATTTAATATAAAAGTTAATATCATTGTAAAAAAAATAGATAAAATATTTATTTTAGATATCATTTTCTAAAATATAAAAAATAGTGGTGTAAATAAAATATTTTCTATTCCCTGGCCTTCATCTTGGGAGCAATCATAATTCATATTCATTTAAAAGAATGGCCTGTCAATTTCCATATATGCAAGATTATTTAACAGGAGAAATGTGAAATTCTGGGTTACGGGCCTCATAATATATGAAATGGGCCATGGTCTCATTGAAGCTGTTTGGGTATTTTGCAACTGAGTTATGGGCTTTAAGCTCACTTGTAGCAATAGTACTACTCTGTCATCTTTAAAGAGCTTTACAGCTTTCACCTTCCTCGGGGTGGAAATATTGTACCGCAGCATTTGGTAAAAAAGTTAAAAATTTATTATTATCACCAAACTTTGTTGAGAGTTGTCGAGCTGACGAAAGCTGATGCTTGACTTGCCGATCCAATAAAATTACAAGAGAGTTGAGTAAATGTATGATTTTCTATGCTCAAATTAGTAAAGATTTCCCGTTTACTGTTTCAATGCGTTTTGGACTGATTACAAAAAAAAATGTTATTCTAATGAATATGACGAATGTACCACATTAGAGATCCACAATAGTACCCTGTATCTACTATAATACCAAAATGACAACCCTTTTCCGTGTCGTGTCGACACTTGACATCCCATGTCTTTACTCAACACTCAAAATCTTTCAGTTGAATGGGAGAAAGGCTATGTCCCAATAATGTGATGTCCTATTTACTGTTTTTACTTACCTGCAACTACTGCATAAATGCATTTACGTTTTTTTTTCCGGAGTGCAAATTCCCCAATCATTCCATTGGTTGCTTTACTACCTTAACTTGCGTTAAAACTTCACATAAATATATAAAGATATTGTTCGTTTTAATTCATTTAATCTTATGGATATTATTAAAAAAACTTAATAAAAGTGTATTGCAAGAATTCCCTGCTTACCTGTCAGCTCTCGCATTGGCTGTCTACATTTACCTGGGCACTTTCACCATGTGCTCGCTGCTCATAAAGAGAGGGCTCCCTAGGTAAGCATGTGTTTGTCATGTTTGCAATTGCTGGATCCATCGAATTTATTAGTCCAGATACATTAAAGGCTAAAACCCTCCATCAAAATAGTGTTTATTGCAAGTACAAGCTGATCCAAGCTGAAAATGTCTTAGAATGTAATTTTGTATTGTTCATCAATTTGAAAACTAATATGAATTATTTCCCAATTATTTATAAAATAGTCTACGCATGGTCAACTATAACAGATCATGTTCATGGAAATCCGTGAAACGGGTAGATCAAATGGTCAACCCCAAACGGTTTCACCACCGTTGGATCTTCCTGTTTATAGTGGCCCGTTCGATTTAGATTTGATGGCATACATCGAACGGCCACACTAAAATCACACGCACAGACGGTTGTAAACATACAAAAATCCCTCTCCACCTGAGCCGATCGCTAAATAAAATATAGTTGCGCAAATCACGAGACAGAGTGTACTGTTAAAAGCAACAACAAAAAGAAATAAGAAAAGGGACTTGAACGAGAAATAAAAAAATTGTGAAGGGCATGAATAGAAATGGCAACAATTTAGCTTAGCCAAGTCCAACTGACGAGGTGATGTTAGAGAATAAATGCGTCTCATTGACTCTCTCGTCTCTATTACGACACCTTAACAGTCAGTTCCCATTTAACTACCATTTTCCCTGCCTCTTCTTCATTTCTTAAGCCGGGAAAAACCGAACCTTCAGGGAAAAAGCTTCGTTTTTTTTATCTCAACTCAACAATGTCACTGTGTTTCTGAGTCAAACTCTAGCCTCCGTTTCTTTAAATGGGCTGCTGTGTAAGCACTAACAGAGGTTCTTGTGGTGAAAAGGAAGCACATTTAGAGGTGGGTCTTGATTCTTTTAACCAAAAACCAATTCTTGAAGGAAGAGCTCCACCTCCTTCCGCTGAAGAAGAAACTGTGAAAGAAGTTTTGTCTGAGACCCCAAAGCCCAAAACTCCCATCTTTACCCCACAAGAAGAAGAGAAGAAAACCCTGATAGAAAACCCGGTCTTTGTCAAGATCCAAGGGAAGGAAAGCCTGGATTTTAACATTAAGCATGAGCTGAAACCACCTGTTAATTCCATTGAAGAGTCAGCTTCAGAAGATGTTTCTGAGATTTGCAGTGTTAGTTTAAGTGAAAGCGTTTCAACTACAACAGATAGAAGAGACGAAGAAAAAGCGAGGCCGCAAAGAGTGTTCAGATCTCCAGCAAGATCCGGGCCCGGGAATCAGGTCGTGGGTAGGTCCCCGACTCGGAAACTTGAGCAATCACCCGGGAGAAGAAATGGGGTTATCAATGGGGGATCAACAGTGAGGTCGGTTCAAAGCAGGGAACCCACATTGAGACGTGGGTCAAGACTCGAACCGCCAAGGAAGGATCCGGGTGAGAATTCAGGGAGGTCAAGGTCACCAGTTGTGAATAGACCTGTAATGGGTCGGAGCGCGTCTGGAAGGACTAATCCATCCCCTGGTGGTAGGGCCAGACTTGACCCGGGAGAGTCCGGTAATAACAAAAAAGTGGTGCAGCATCAAGGTACTTCCACCACTACTGCAACTACAACTACAACCACCATGGATGGAAAATGGCCAAGTATAAATAATAATGGAGCTACATCAAGTACTCCAAATGAATCACTTGAAAATCCTCTTGTTTCACTTGAATGTTTCATCTTTCTCTAGAGACATCAAGTACTCCAAATGAATCACTTGAAAATCCTCTTGTTTCACTTGAATGATTCATCTTTCTCTAGAGATTAAGAATGTATCTTAAAAGATCTATCACTTACGTTTTTGTTGTTGTTTTAGTTTCTGAATATTGATTAAACATTGAAGTCAAAGGTCAGTCTGAACCGGAAACGAAGATTTTGTTGTATAAGTTTGTGGGATTCCAGAACTCAGAGTTGCAGTGGTAGGCTGTTGTCCACTACTTGTCTTGTTTTCCACTGCTGGATTTGGAAATTTTAGGTGCTTGCTTGTTGAACATGGAATGTCTTAATTGGACTGTAATTATCGTTTAATTGTACTTAATGTTGCTGTTGTAGTGTCTACTCTTCTTTGCTGTACGGGAAAAGATCTGCATCTCTGCAAAAGACTGTACCATGACTAAATTCTTGTACAAAAATCATCGGTTTCTTTTTCCAGCTTCTGTATTCAAAATTTCCAGTCTTGAATCATGATTGAATCCCAGCATTCAAATAAAAGTAAGAACTTTAAACAATGAATATACAATTATTTCTTTTTCTAATCTTTGGTTGTTGGTTTGGTTAGAAGTGTTCTTGGTGACTCTTTTTAAGCGTTAAAGTTCATCGTTAGACAATAATCACGATTTAATAAGATAAATGAGGCACATAATTATGTCCTTTAAAGTGGGATCTGTAGCAACCTATTAACAATTTTGAGGCATACCATATTATTGCCATTGCTAGTACTAGTAAATCCTTTCAAGATGCAGCTTTGTATTTTTCTAACATTCTCCTTTATTAATACTTAACGAGGAGAAATTATTTTATGAACTCTACTTATTACGTCATTCATTATCTCAGTGAATCACATTCATTAATTTTAAAATAACATCCAAATAATTGTTAATTCTTTATTTACACATAACAAAGAGGTAAAAATTCACCTTAAAAAAATGAAAAGGAAAAATGTTATTTATTGGACAAATCTTCTAATAATTTTTCAACCAAACGGGAAACATAGAGAACTAATCCGCTTTAATAATTCAACGATCCCTAAATTCCACAGTATAAACACAACGTGTAGTAAATGAATATGAACTATGAAGGTGCAAATTGAATTCCGGAGATGTGAGTGTAGCCGTTGCAGGTGAGCAAAGACAGCGGAAGGAAGGGGTCCTATGTTTAATACTGATCCCTTAATGGAATATGTTGTTGGCCTCTCTCCACTAAGGCGTAATGGGGTTGAAGAAGATCACATCTGTTTCTTTTTACCTTTCTGTACTCGTCTCTTTCATGAGAACAGACAAAGATAGAATGCACCCAAAGTTCAAAAGTTCAATTTTTTTCCCAACCAAATTGGCTTTATTGTTCCATTACAAAACATTGATAGTGGAGATTTGGTTTTTTCAACTAGAGGACGTGCTATGTTGGAGACAATACAAAAAGTAGAGAAATTATCTCGTAACATGAAAAGGTAGGGACTCTGAATAACTTCTTTTTGCCTGGGCTTAGATTTTGCTGGTTTGACATGGGCCATCTTTGGTTGCAATCAGTTTTAGGTCTAGGAAGATTGCGTTTTCTTTACTTCTTTTCCGGTCTTTTAGGCCCAGATTCTTGTCTTGGATGAGACATCATTCATCGAATATTATTTTCCGGCACCAAAGTTCTGAATAACATGGTGGTGTTGTGGAACTGAAAGTTCAAAAAACACTATATTATACCTAAACTTTTTACATGTAAACGGATTCATTTGATGGGCAATTCAAACATGAAACAGTGGAAATTGACAGGGAGACAATTCAAGTGTTGCCAAAACCAGTCAGCCTACCTACAATTATCTCTATATAATTATATATACAAAATAACGATCTTATAACCAAAAAGAAAGGCACTGACAGCAATCATAAATCATACTCCCCTAACTTGCATTGATGTTAGCAGAGGAGTTTGATTTAGGATTGACTGATGAGTCGTGTTGATGCTGAGGCAATGGAGGGCATACATTGGGGCATGGGATCGGAGCCGGGTGTGCGATGAAAGTAGGAATCTCGTCCCCAGGCATTACAACTGAAACTCCATTGGTGTATATTGTCATCTGCACGAGTAAGTCACCTTTATATGATCAAAATCAACACAAACATCAAATAAATTTGCTATTTCAGGAAAGGAAGAAAAGTTAGGCAACTAAGATGGTTTAGAGATGAGTCCTCAAATTAACGTATAAAACCAGCTTTCATTAATTAGCCAACAATATGGTTCAAAATATGAACACTTACTCATAAACAATAGATAACCCATGGTTCATTTTTTCTACTTATTAACAGTAGCCGAAGTACTACATCTGCAAGAATGTAGGGGTGAGCGTTCGATCGATTCAAGTAAAAAAATTTCGAATTATTCGAGTTGACGAGTCTTATTTTATAACTCATAATTGATTTGAAATTTTTTTGAGTCAAGTCGATTTTTTGATTTTCTTTTTTTAATTGTAAATATTTATAATTATAATATTATTTTATTCCAATTGATGTGATTTTCTATAACCATATATACAATAAAAATATATTTCTTCATATTTTTTTTTCATACGTATACATATATCATACAAAGTTTAAAGACTCGACTTAAACTTGAAAATAAATCAACTAATTTCTAAAGTTTTTGAATTATTCGAGCTGCATTTTATACCTCAATTTGAATTTAAATTTTTTTATGAGTCGAATTTAATTTTTATCGCCACTACAAGAATGTAAATCCCTGAATATAAAGCGAACACAATTTAACATGAGACAAAAGGGAGGGTTTACTGATGTACGATGCAGAGAAGCTTTTATGTCAGATCAGGTACTGGAAATTACTACTTATTACTGTTCTCATAACGGAAAAACGAAAGACAGCCCAACGCTAGCCAATCTAAAACAAAGTAACCAACCACTTTGAACCCTAAGGAATACCATGCTGAACAATCAAATTCAAAGAAAAGAAAAAAGAGAAGGGGTTTGGATCATATAGACGAAACCCCAGATATGGAAGCAAAAGAGTCAACTCCCTTTTGGTGATGGGTGGCTGAGCTTGCCATTAAAACTAAGCTGAGATTCTTCATGGTTACTGCTACCAGGGAAGAGTAGGGTTTAAGAAACCGTTCAAAGACGGCCATGACTAAGAACATGGAGATGAGAATGGCGGTTGCAACAAAGCCAAAAGGCACCGCATTGACAGAGTTGTCAACATGTCTCCAGTTCTCCTCTCTACATTCAATGGAGCTCCAACTGGGGGCGAACTATACAAGTAGCTTTATTCTTGTTCCATTTTTTTAATAGAAAAAAAGAAAGAAGTTGTTGCTCTTATTTAACTCTAATCACGTAGCTCCCAATGAGAGAGACAGAAAGGGCTTTTTTACGGTGATAAGGTTATTGCAGTACTTAAGGCAATTACACCATAACCTAAGCTTCTTGGAGTACTATTTACACTTGTTAGATTCGGAGTTTTAGGGGGGGGGGGGAGAGAAGGAAGCATGTGCGCTATCTTTACATGGAGGTGGACTGGGAGTGGAAAATAGACTTGGGAATAGAGGTGATCGTTCTATCAAGTTGAGTCGAATCGAGTCAAAATATTCCGAGTTATTTGAATTGATGAGTTCTATTTTACAACTCTGAGTTGACTTAAATTTTTTTTAAGTCGAATCGAGTTTATAAAATTCGTATCGAGTGAATTTTTCGAGTTTATGTTTAAACTTAATTATAAATATTTATAATATTATAATATTATTTGATTCCAATTTAAGTGACTTTCTAATTCCTATAACTATATATACATTACAAATATATTTTTTCATATTTTTTTCATATGTGATATACATTACAAAGTCGAAGAACTCGACTCAAACTTGAAAATTAAGCTATTAATTAATAAAAAAATTAGAGTTATTTGAGTTGTATTTTACATCTTAATTTGACCTTAAAAAATTTTCGAGTCGAGTTTATAAAATTGTAACTCGAAATCAGTTCGAATCGAATAGAATCGAGTCCAAAAATTCAACTTTTCGAGTCAAGTCGAGTTCTACTCCCCTAAAGGTTTTCTATTTCTTTTGCTACTGTTACAGTACAAGTGTACAAAGCT
Source organism: Hibiscus syriacus (assembly GCF_006381635.1). NCBI lineage: Eukaryota > Viridiplantae > Streptophyta > Magnoliopsida > Malvales > Malvaceae > Hibiscus > Hibiscus syriacus. Next base: position 2,064,500 of record NW_024063516.1, read on the forward strand.
TTTTGTTATTATTTATTTGTTGGTGGAAGAAGAAACAAAATTTTGGGTAATTGCAAATTGATAAGTTTTCTTTTCTTTGGAAGGATAAGCAAAATTAAGAGTTGAAATTGATTTCTTAAGTTTTTTATTTCAGCCCTCATGGAATCGAGTCCGAGACTAGGTAGTTTTGGCCTTTTGCTTGAGTTGGACTTATTTTCGTGTAAGACTAAAATATTCAAGAGATTCAACATCTTAGTATCTATTTAAAATTTTTACTAATCAATTAATAACACAAATACAAGTATTTAAACTTAAATTATATAAAAAATAATATTTTTTATCACTAAAACTACTTGATAAATTATACATCTATCTTTTGTTAATTCTAGGACAAAGTTCCCAGCAACCTTTCTATCCAAATGGTTGGACCAGCTTTGCACCACTTTGTAAAGTTAGAATCACAATCATGTCTAACATCTTTAATCCACTTTCCTTTTTATCCTTATAATGCGAACTCTTTGTTTTGATTTTATCTCCATGTGCCAAATCATGTTGGATGGGCATTCTTAAAGGACTTGCAGCTAAAGAGGTAGAGATAAAATCATACACATCACCGGGCTTCTTCTGTCGGCCTTTTCTAAGCAGCATGTGGACATCAAAATTCTATGATTGTCCCTTGTTTCAACGGCCCCGATCACTTGTTTCTGTCTAGCGGATCATAACCGTCGATATGGTGTTAATAAGAGTGAGTCAACTGGGTAAGACTTCGTTAACAGAGTCTCACACGTGTACTGCTGCATCACACGTATGATAGCGTGTAGAAATTGACCAAGCATTCAATCATCGGGGAGTGGGACAGTTGGTAAAAAAATTGTATTAATATAAAATTTTTTTACCAACTGTATGTATAGAGCATATATAAATAAAATTTTAGTGTAAATACCTTTAGTAAAATGAACAATTAATATAAAGAAATTTAAATTTTAGAGTTGATACAATAAAATTTTAGAATAAATATCTTCAATAAAATAACAATTAATATAAAAAAATCAGATTTCAAAATGGGTATGTATCTACCCTTAGGGTGTGTTTGGTTGGGGGAATGTGAGATTCACATGGGAATATAATCCACATTCTCCCGTTTGGTTGGCCGGGAATGTCATTCCCGATAATCTTACATTACCAATAGTGGATTTTTGGGGGTATATTATCGGGAATGTCATTACCTCTCTTTCCTTAGGTATTGTTGGATTACCGGCGTTTTGGACTAAAATGCCCTTAAAAAAATTTCTTTCAAAAATATCTTATTCTGTCATTGAATAATAAAAATTCTATGAAAGTTAAATAATAAATTTATCCTTAAACTATTTTAGATTTACAAAAAATCTATAATTAAAATTTTATATGAAGTTCAGGGGTTAAAATAAATTTTTACTCTTTCATTAAATCTTTTTATATTTTCAATTTTGTAAAAAAAAGTATATAAATTTTATGAATTTAAATTTTTAAAAAATATATATATAAATATTTTCCAACTTGTTAATAAAATATATAAATATTTTTCAAATTGTTAAAAATATATATAATAAGGACAATTTGGTCAAATATACATTCCAATAATCTTTATTCATTTAACCAAACATGGTAATCTTACATTCCTACTAAACCAACCAAACACAAAATACAACATTCCCAGTAATCCTATTCCCTGGTAATCTTTTATTCCCACTGATCTTACATTCCGTGAACCAAACGCACCTTAGATGTACGTGCATCCGCCGGTGGGTGCATGGTGGTTCTTGCTAACTTCGGATGCTAACATATTTTACGTGTTTTTTGTTGGCATGAGATTTGGACTTTCTATTCTTTTGTGGGTTTAGAATTATTATTATATTTTTAAGTTTTGAGTTCGAACACTATAAATATCATAAGTATAAGCATTCAATTTTAAATAATTAAAATCATATTTGAACATATATTACCTTATATTTATTCAAATTATAAAAAAAGATGATAGAAGCATCTTCTATCTTTTACCGCAATTTTTCATTGACCCAGTCTCGGTAAAATTGGACCTATAATTTAAGCAGGCTATTTATTTGGCCCAATAGACCAACTCAAATTTTATTTTGAAAAATACAATATTTATTATTGTGCAGGGTAAACTTGTCATGCCCACATGTCGAGTTTGCCCATATATTATTTTTTAATAGACCCAAGTCTGTAACCCCGTGAGGCCTAATTATTTAATATATTCTTGGAACTAGTCATATCCATTTGACGAGTTCCATTAATATATATATATATATATAATAATTATATTTTTTTTAAAAATCATGGGACTTGTCATGTGAACATGATGAGTTCCATTTAGATTTTTAAAAATTAGTCGTTAAGTGAATGATGGGTAACAAACATTTTTTTTAAATCCAACTGGAACTCGTCATGTGGACATGTCGAATCCCGTGAAATTTAAAAAAAATCAGAATATAATCATTTAAAAATAATATTTAATTTTTAAAAAATAATAATTTTATTTTTTTTAATACTTTATTACAAACTAATGACTAAATACAATCACTAATATAATAAAAATTTACATATATTTTTTAATTTTTGACGATGTCGAGGAGTAATTGAATGATAATGATAAAGTTATCCCCTTTCGCCTTCGTCTTTATCACGTTCTTTAATGTATTCTTCTTATTGAACTAATGTAGTGTACAATCAGTCCACCACTTTTATTTAAACCTTCGGGTAATAATAATGGAATATTCAAAGTATTTGACATCATCATTGACGTCATTGACTCAAAATGCACATTAAAATTACTAGATGATTGAGCATATAAATGGATCCCATGGACTCACATCTTCTCTTGAAGCTGGTTGAGAGGGTGGCACTACATTCCATTCTGATCGATTATCCATTGAAACATGATATGAGGGATATAAAACATAACTTGCTTGAGAAGTAAAATAATCGACAAAAGAAGAAAAAGAAGAAGAAGCTGATGATTTCTTAGCATATTTTGTCTTCATTTCTTCCCATTCGACCCTATCTCCCGACGTTGTTAAATATGATCGATATTTCATTTGCTTCATAATTTTAAATGTAGGGAGATATTGAGAAATCAAGATCATTTGGTATAACGTCAGAACGAATAGACACGTACAAATGTCTCTCATTCCATGTTATATGTATGCAACATACTTCCTTAGCCAATTTTCTTTATGTTTCTCATGCATATTAATTTGTGCAATTCGTTCATGTAAAATATTTGTGTTGAATGGGCTGATGAGAGCCAAGTTGATGCAACACTTTATTTGCGGTATGGATCCAACAATGATAAATGAAGCAACGACATTACGGTACACCAAGTCTCTATTTCTTCAAAAAGAATATGGTAGACATCATTGGATATCCGACTCATAATACATAATCCAATTAAACTGTAAACAGCTACATTAGTATAAATAAAAATAAATTCTCTTAATGTAAAAGTTATACAAAAAATTAGAATATTTAATGCATATCTACCGGAGAAATTGATCATTATTCATATTAATTTTCGTTGCACCTAACTATTTTGTATTAGTAATCTTATGTCGTCATCTAAACAACAAAGCTACATTAGTATATAATAAAAATAAATTCTCTTAATGTAAAAGTTATACAAAAAATTAGAATATTTAATGCATATCTACCGGAGAAATTGATCATTATTCATACATTAATTTTCTTGCACCTACTATTTGTATTAGTAATCTTATGTCGTCATCTAAACAACATAATAAATACAAATACAAGTACAATATTTATTCAAACTTTCTAAACATATTATTACTAATAGAAATTTACTCAACTATAAATTTAAGAAATTACCTTGCAACGAGAGGAAACTCAACTGGAGCTGTTGTAATTGGAATAGAAAATGGAAAGCGGTACCATGCCACGATTGTAATAAGACTAGACAACCCGCTACATCCGCTCTTTGACCCTTTCCATAATGTAATCTTGCAAAGTTTACGGTATAAAAATACCAAAATTGTATAACCCCAACTATATTGACGACGGTCACCAAAATTTTTCATTTACGAAAGATATTGAGTGTTCACCAAATTATCGGATTAATCTGATACAATATCCCTCCAATCAGTCGGAGAGATAGCTAGGGCTACATACACTTCAGCAAGATGCCCAAATGTAAATTTCAAAAGTTTAGGGACTAAAGTGTAAAGTTAGAAAATTTTAGGGACTAAAAATGTAAATTTTCAATATAATTTCTAACCTAAAACTATCTTCCTTCAAAATTTTTGTAAAAACTTCCAATTAGATCCGTTTATCCTAATATTTAGCAAACTTTATCCTACAATAACTTTTATACAAACTCCAAATCTGAAACCCACTAAAATATGATTCTTGGGTTGAACTACTCATTTACAAACCCAAAATGTACCTTTTGAAAATTTATATTTGTAGTCACTAAACTTTTCCAACTTTACACTTTGGTCTCTAAACTTTCAAAATTTACATTTTGGCCGCTTATTGAAATTTTGGGGTATTACAAAATATCACTCTCCAACCACGTCATCTGAATCAAAACTCATATGCGAAATCTTGCGGTGATACCTTTCCCAATAATTCCTCATAAATCACGTCTCTGTTTTCATTGTTTTGTTTCACCAACGATGCATCATTTATTGGAACACCGAGTTGATAAGCCATATTTTCTAAAGTAATCATCGTGTTCACCACTCGGAAAATAAAACATATGAGTTTCAGATCTCTAACATTTAATCACATCGAAATCAATGCAGGCACCACTCGAAAACGAAGAAATGTGATAGCATACAATCTGGACTGTTATAGATAATAGCAATCCACTTATGTGGGGTGCATTTTTCATTCCTCGATGATAAATGCCTTGTTCTTCTTCTTACAATTTAAAATTCAAACAACTAATAAAAATTTCAAAACAACACATTAATATTATAATTGAACTTTAAAAAAAAAGAAATAAGTCTTAGTGGAGTCCGTTCAAGCGGTGAAATATGGATATGATCAAGATGTATCATTTGTTTCCGTGTAGACATTTTACCACAAAATCATTAAAATCACATTTTTCCCGCTCAATAAACTATTTTGCTTCTCAATAAATCACAATATAATTCTAAACCCCCAAACCATTATTTATACTTCAATTCCAACGATCACATGGAACTCGTCATGCTCATATGGCTAGTTCCATGGCTAGCCGTTTATGGCCATTGGAATTTATTCGTTGCCCAACGTACACTTAACTACTAGATTTTTAAATCCAAATAAAACTTGTCATGAGTGCCATGATTTTTTTTAAAAAATATAATTATTTTATATATTTTAAATTACAGAGTTTCAATAAATATATTAATAATTAAGTCTCATAGAGTCCACAGACTTGGGCCCATTAAAAGTAATATCTTGACAAACTTATGGTCGAATTAAAGTGAGCGATAGCACCACATACAAAAATTTTATCCCTTATTATTATTATAAATTCCTTATTATTTAATATGAATAAAATAGAAATAAAATATAATTTCTTTACTAAATTATATCCCTTATTACAAGATACTTTTTTGTATTACTAAATATGAAAGATCTTAGACCTATTTGGGTTATTGTTAAGCAAAGTGAATTGCGAGGAAAAGAAGCTCGACAACTGGAAATTATTGTCTATTTGATGATACGCCCAACTAGAAAGCACCATTGTTTGGTAAAATGGCCCAATAAGGTATATGGATTTTTATTTAGTCTAATAGGGCAAGTAAAAAAATTATTTTAGGATCTATAATATTTTTTACAATGACATGAACTTGTAACGTCGAAGTGACGAGTTTTAATATAAAAATTTATTCTAATTTTTACCTCGATGTGATAGATTTTAATAAAAAAATATTTTATTGGAACTCATCATCTTGGCGTGATGATTCGAATAAAAAAATATTTTTTATTAAAACTCGTAATCTTGACGTGATGAGTTCTAATAACACAATAGAAATGACTTAGATCCCAAAATATAAATCGAGATGCCTTAATGGCTAATAAAAAATCCGTTATCGTTATTAGGCAAAAAAAAGCGGCATTGTTTCTTGCTTCAAAACGTGCTCATAAAATTGCTCTTTTATAGAAGTAAATAGTATTTTACACGACTTAAACATACTAATTCACCATCCACAAAGGCAACTAAAGAGGTGTTTTTTTCATCAATTAAACACACACATTAAACAACCATAGTAAACCTTAGTAATAAAGGTGGAGATGGCTAAGACTGCTCACTAGAGTTGAACGACACAAAAATGACTAAGATGTTCCGTGCATCAACAGTTGCCGATGTATCAAATACATAGACCGTCTAAATTGTTTGTGGCGATTCACCGGCCATCCGGTGCCCTGCCAGGAAGTATATATGGTTTCCTATTGGTGCCATTGTTAAGTGAAGTCGTTCCATTAGCGGCCAATTTTCATTGTTATTGTCACCTAATGCGGAGACTGGTGAATTAAGAGTTTGGAAACGAGACCCATCTACTTCGTTCCACATATTCTGCATCCCATCATACACATCAATGTGAGCTTTCGATGGCTTGAGACAATCCCCGGAGCTAAACAACTTGCCATCCACTTCAACGATTTGATTAGGTGGAATATTCAGTTTCCAAATCTGCTCTGAGAGGTCCCATGGCACGCGTGTCCAACACCTCGGCGGAGCTATGCTGTGGAGCAAATGTCAACAGGTTTATATCGGATTCACCTCTTTGGGTGAAACCGCCCATCACATATATTTTTCCTTGCCATGTCACCCTAACACATTTGTATTTCATGCTAGGCAATGGGGTCCATTCGTCAAGGGAAGGATCCTACACCAGTTGACATTATACAACCCTAGGAACCCCCGGTTAGGCTATCACCTTCCCCTACTAATCACAAGAAAACACTAAGGCGGGTACACAAGAAAAATGTTGAGTATGCAGGCATCGAATAAGAATAGCGAGTGAGGGTGCGTAGGATCCAAGCACGGGGAGATGATATCTAGGAATTTTATTGTTGGTGTTTTCCCTTTGATCGGCCATTTGAATGATTTTAATGCTTTTGGCTAGGGGTGTTCAAATAACCGAACTAATTCGGTTAATCGATCGAACCGAATTAGTTAGGTTAATTCGGTTCGGTTATCGAATTAGTTCGGTCGATTAACGCTTAAGAAAATTTTTAGAATTCGGTTAACGGTTAATTCGATTCGAATTCGGTTAATTAATTGAAATTAAATTTTAAATATATTATATATATAACATATGAGCTCAACCCAAACCATTTAAAACTCAATTAATAATTTAAGATCCAATAACTTTTAAACCTAAATCAATATTAATTAATTAAAAAAAATTATATAAAATTTTTATTGTATAATTATATATTATTTAAATTAATTGTAAACTATTTTTTAATTAAAAAATATTAAATATATTATATATAACATATGAACTAAGTCCAAACCATTTAAAACTCAATTAATAATTTAATATCCAATAACTTTTAAACCTAAATCAATATTAATTAATTAAAAAATTTATCTGAAATTTTTATTTTATAATTATATATTAATTAAATTAATTATAATTTTTTTGAATTAAAAAACATTTAATTTTTTTGTAAATTAGAAAATTTTAAAAAATTTCGGTTAATTCGAAAATTAACCGAATTAACTGAAATTTATTCGGTTCGGTTAATATTTTCGAAAAAAAGTTTAGTTCGATTAACGGTTAAAAAAAATTCGATTAATTCGATTATGATTAATTCGGTTCGGTTCGGTTTTAACCGAAAACCGAATGAACAACCCTACTTTTGGCTTAGGTTGTCTGTTGCATTGTTTTGTTGTTTGCTCCATAGTTTTCTATGGACATGAAAATAAATTAATTAATAGTGTGAAAGTTTTCTAAATTTTCATTGATTTTATTTGATTAAAAAAAATCGCTGTTAAAAAATACGATCGATTCACAATCTTACAAGAATATGCTTTGGAATCCGCACTCAATGGTAAAGGGAAAAGGTGCAAGGAGCAAATCCATATAAGATACCGCTGTTATGATACAACGTCTGGAATGCCACACTTTTACTTCTCGTTAAGGCAGCAAAAACTCTGTTCTAGGAAGTAAGTTAGCTTATCAAGGACTGTCCTTTACTTCATGCCAATAAAAGTCATTAAAGTAGTTCTTTTTATATATTCATCTGGATAATCTTTTTTCTGCTTTTTATGCCCATGTGGATTTGAGAAATGGCAACTGTTGCCTTTGTTTTTATCTTCTTGTTGTTCAAGACAACGGACAAAAACCATGGCATGCGACTCTTGACAAAGCAAGCTGCCATTTCCATTTTCCAGTTTTGTCAATGTCGTTCCATGGAACATAATTATTTTTATGTAGCATACAGCAGACCTAAATTGCTAAGACAAGCTTGTTGCAGAGACAACCTGCAACGGCACATGAAGAGATCATCAAGAAAGAAAATGAGTGCACAGATTACTAGGAAATCCAACTACATTTGAGAGAGATTGCCGATGGGAATGATTGAAATGAATAGTGTTTTGATTTGCATATTGTTAAAATCTAGTGATTGCTGCTATCTTAGGGCAAGCCTAAGGCCATTCATTGATCCAAAAAGAAAAGGGTCTAACGAAGCACAAATTCCCAGTTGACAGCTAACATGGACGGAACTTGAAGATCAATCCATGTGAACAAGACCAGACGCTTGAAAACCAAACCAGAAATGGAATGGTTTGTTTCTAGAGGGATTGGTGCCAAAACCTGAGCAAGATTCTTTTGGCTTAAAATGATTTATCATCTGACACGGGACCAGCAATTTCCGCAACAGGTATACAGTGGAATCAAACAGGATAAAGCACTGAATTTTTCTCAGAATAAATAAAAGCTAAACGGCTTTCAAGATGAAGACAATAGGAGAGAAGTGCATGTGGGTAAAGATTATGCAAAACAGCCACATAGCCCCAAATAACAGTGTAAATGAGTCAAATCGAGTTCGAGTATTATCAAACTCAACTTAACTTAACTTAAAAACTTTAAATATAAACTCAACTCGACGTAAAAACTTACAAGTTTAAAATTTTTAAATTTGACTCAAACTCAAAAGATAATATTAAAACTCAACTCAAACTCAAAAAAGACTCGAATTCAAAAAAATTTCAAAAGTTCATCTTAAACTCAAGACTCGAGCTCAATTCAAGCTTGTTCAAGCTCGATTCATCACCAAGCGGCTCCATAAGTTAAACCATGACTTTGAGCTTTAATTTATAGGATCACTTGTGGAGCACTTCCTTCTATCTTAAAGATGTGGGATATAAGACTTCTCTCATCAAATTATCATACCGATGGCTCGTACCAAGCAAACTACCAGGAAATCAACCGGCGTCAGAGAGGGCTTTCTCCATCTCTCATTCTATTACTCAGGTTCCCTTTCTTACTTTCTTTTTGCTTTCATTTCTACTTTTTTTTACTGATTAAACTCATCTGTTTGTATGCATAAATGCTTCTTATATGAATTCTCTTTTCCTTGTGTTCCTTCTTCGTCTTTCTCTGATTAGAATTGTCGGATTATATCTATCGAATTTGGATTTTCTTGTTCTAGGCTTGGCCTTTGTCCCTTGGATCTCTCATATTTCGCTGGGATAGTTTGAGACGAACAAGGATTTTTTTTTAGTGTTTTTTTACGGATGGAACACTTATACCCATTTTAGTGTTTCGATGCTCCTCTGCACTAGATTTTACAGAAGCATTTGATGCAGCTTGTTTTCCTCTTACTCTATTCTCTAGCTCATTTGATTCTGGTTGGGCTTCTGGGATCTCAGCCACAGTTATCCAAGGATTGTTGGATATGTTGGTGGAGGGGGTGCAGACAATGTTAACCAGTGTTTCCTTGAAGCCTCTCGGTTTGGCAGTACAGAACTTGTCCGCATTTTATTACAGGTGGGTATTTTTTCTTTGGAGTGGAATTTGAACTTTTGCTTGCTAACATTTACTGCCAACATTTTCAAGATGCTTATTTGCAATTTATTCATTATTTGTTGAAATGAATCGACATTGACCAAGGTTCAGTTCTGTGAGGGTTGGTAAAAAAATGGAGTGTCTAGTAGAAAGGGCAATGCCATGGCGTTTTTGGACCTTTAATGAGGCAGCTGAAAGGGCTGCATGCAGGTTGTCCAGTGGTTTGTTAAAAGAGGTTGTCGAGACATGAAGCTCTGTCCGGCCCTCACTGCTGCTATTTCCAGCAGTCAAATTGGTGTAGCTGCATATCTTCTACCCCATGTTCCTAAGCATGTTCTAACGGCACTAAGCATTGAAATTCTCAAGGATGCGGGTGAAAGAAGTGGCGGATCTCACGATGTAGTTTTTCTATGTAATGTGTTTATTAGGTATAGAATGTCGATCAAATTTTAAGAAATAAAATATTATATGAAATGTATTTCAAGTATATTTTTTAAAATATTAATAATTTTTTAACAAAAGGAAATGAAATAAAATATTATATGAAATGTATTTCAAGTATATTTTTTAAAATATTAATAATTTTGTAACAAAAGGAAATGTTCTTCTCCATAAGGTTTTGAGTTAAATAATGTATGTAGGATGTATGCATTGTTAATTGATTAAAAAAATTAAACATATATTACTTTATAACTATCTCAAATTTTACTTCCATTCTAAAACGCTTTAATTGTTTATAATTATATTTATCATAATCCTATCATGTATTTATCTTAACTATTCATATGATTCAAACTCGTCATTTTTCATTAAAAAAAATTGATGATTGTATGATATTGATGTTAACTTATTGACTATGGTATGATAAAATATGATCCCATCGTTTTAGTTGTATTTGTACATCAAATCTCCGTTTACATTATGTCGTCGAGTCTGTAACACCCCCAACCCATACCCGACCCGGATATGAGTCAGAGATACTACATTGACTTTAAAACACAACTCTTAATAAATAATAGTAAAATATTTGAACTTGTATTAAGAAATACAATAATATACATACTGTAATATAGTTACAAAAATATTCAGAGCATACACACTTAACCCTTTAATTACATGCCACTGCTATTACATAACAAAATGACCTACTGATAAGTTGCTTCTGATCTGATGGTTGCAGGAGTAATACTGTCAAGCTGCTTCACCTGTTTCGTCTAATTTCCTCGAATCCTACGTGTGAAACACTCACACGCTAAGTCATCGACTTAGTGAGGCAATAATAATAACAAGGCAATGTATTGTAATGAAAATGTCAGGATCATATGAGATGAGATGCAAACATGTAACTAATCAATGTAATATACTTTATCAATATCCATACCTGTCGTATGACTGTAACATTCATTATTCTGTATTAATAAGTTTATTGGCCCATGAATAGCATATTGAGAACCTACGGTATTTGAGTAATGTGAGGTTGTGCACTATGCTGTCACCACAGCTCGTATAAATGCACCGAAGTGCCCGTAGAATTGCACCGAAGTTGCCCGTAGAATTGCACCGAAGTGCCCGTAGAATTATGTCCATAAGGACCACGTAGAATTCCTTAAGAATCATTACATATACTATGATCAAGTATGTGTCTTTCAAGACTTCACACAGGTTCCAAAGGATATACATATGTCCTAAAGAACCGAGTATACCCTCTACCCTTGGCATGCCAACTATACCTATAGTTCTCATCTACATAACATGGGCTTATACATTTCCCGTAGTTCATATCGCATAGACATAGTATTTCCATACCTTTAACACATAGGCATATCATTTACATACCTTTATCACATAGTGCATATAACTTTTTCTGCATATTCATGTCATGTATACATTAATATAATTCATGTCATGTAATACATTTAATACAAATTCATGTCATGTATCATAATATGGAATGTAATCATATGTCAAAATATGGAATCTAGACTTATCACAAGTCTAAACTGAATACTACTATATTCATGCTATGCATATTCACTCACCTATACTTCTTTGCCTCGAACTCGAGTAGGCTCGGTATCTACATAAACATAATTTTCAAGCTGATCATCAGACGTCTATGTCTTGAAATTAAGCTTAATAGCTTACTAATTTAAAGAATTTATAGCTTAGTCTTGCTTTCTTTTCTTTCTTCTTCTTTTTCTCAATCATTTCGTTGAAGGGGTATCGGTTCCCCTTGAATGGGTACCGATTCCCCTAGCCCGAAAATCCTAATTTGAGCTTGGAAATCATCCCATTTCAGCTCAAACATACATATTTCAATCCCTTTACTACTCTTAGCTCTCATACACTTACTTAAACTAATTATTATCCATTAAATACCTCTAAAACTTAGAAATCTAATTCTCCATATAGCATTAAGAATCCAACCCAAATTCCAATATGTTCTAATTGAATTCTAACCTCATACTTCTTAGTTAGCTTCTTGACAAGTCAAAAATCTGATTCAAACATCAAAAACTCATCCATATCAAAATTTCATCTAAAAACTCATTTTCCAAATCATTCTCTAAAACACTTCTCTTGTTGTTCTAATGTCATATAAGTTTTCCTTTAGCTTATATAACATCTAAGCTTCCATTTCCAATCTTAAAACATCAAAGAAACTACCAAGTTCAGATTCTTACCTTAATTGCAAGCCACACGTTGAGAGAAGGAAGAGAAGAAAATGAGGAAGAAGGAAGAAGAAATGGGAGAGTTCTGGAACCAAAGTCACACGTGGGTTCTCATATACTCATAATATTTTATTTAATTAAATTCCTTACAAATGACCATTTGGTCCCCACCTTAATTTCATTTACTAACCTTACTTTTTAAACTATATATTTATTCTACTTTAATCACCAAATGTTGAAAACTTTGCAAATTAATCACTAACCGGCATGGGGATGTTACAAATCTCCCCCTTAAGAAAATTCGTCTCGAATTTTCATTGCACGAACAAATGAGGGTATTGATGTCGCATATCCTCTTCACGCTCCCACGTTGCTTCTTCTACTCTGTGATTTCTCCACAACACTTTGACCAAAGGAATGGTCTTGTTCCTCAATTGCTTAACTTCATGTGCTAAAATTTGAATCGGTTCTTCTCATAAGTCAAGTCAGGACGAACCTCATCTCTTCTGGTGTCACGATATGAGAAGGGTCAGATCTATATCTTCGAAGCATTGAAACGGAAAAACATCATGTATCTTTTCCATCTCAGGTGGTAAAGTTAGCTGATATGGCTACAGGTCCTACTCTCTTTACAATCTCATATGGTCAATAAACCGAGGACTCAATTTTCCTTTCCGACCAAATCTCAACACCTTCTTCCATGGAGACACTTTTAAAAACACCTTATCTCCAACTTGAAATTCAATTCTTTCCTTTTAAGATCCGAATAGGACTTTTGCCGGTCAGAGGCCACTTTGAGGTTATGCTGAATTTCTCGAACTTTCTGTTTACATCTTGAATTAAATCCGGACCAAGAACACTTCGGTCTTTGAGTCATACCAATTTAATGGAGTACGACATTTCTTCCATATAATGCTTCATATGGGGCCATCTTTATACTAGACTGATAACTATTGTTGTAAGCGAACTCTGCCAGCGGTAAATACTTTTCCCATGATCCTTAAATTCCATTACGCACGCTTCAACATATCTTCCAATATTGAATAGTTCTCTCTGATTGCCCATCAGTCTGAGGATGAAAAGCCGTACTAAAGTTTAAAAGAGTCCCCAACGCTCCATGCAAAGATTTCCAAGAATCTAGAAGTGAATCGAGGGTCTCGATCAGAGACTATGGAAAGGTACTCCATGCAATCTAATAACTTCTCTAATATACAGCTCTGCATACTTTCCATAGAAAAATCCGTTCTAACAGGGAGAAATGCGCGGATTTAGTTAATCGATCAACAATTACCCAGATTGATTCTTTTTGTTCGGAGTCAAGGGTAACCCCGAAACAAAATCCATCGTAACATTTTCCATTTCCATTGAGGAATGAAAAGCGGTTGCAATAATCCTGAGGGAACTTGATGCTCGCTTTGACTTGTTGACATATCAAACACTTAGACACATATTCTGTGATGCTTCGCTTCATCCCTGACCACCAAAATCGATCTTTCAAATCCATATACATCTTGGTTCACCCGGTGCATCGTTAACGGACTGCAATGAGCCTCTGTTAATATCTCCTTCTTCAAGTCGTCATTGTCGGGTATTACATTCTTCCTTTACAATATGATTTCCATCTGACTTAATCTCAAAGTCTTTAATCTCTTTGTTCTTGACTTGCTCATTCTTTTCAAACATTTCATCTTACCTTGCAATTCTCTTATTCGTTCCAACCATGCTGGTTTAAGGGTTAATTCTGCACAAAGACCACCATCTCCCGTTAAAGATAATCTTGCATCATAGCTCGTAAAGCTGCAAACGTCTTTCTACTCAGAGCATCTGCTACCACATTAGCCTTTCCGGGATGATAGTCAATTATCACATCGTAATCCTTTAAGAACTCTACCATCTACGTTGCCTCAAATTCAATTCTTTTTGAGTCATCAGGTACTTCAGGCTTATGATCGTATATAAGTAGCAACGTTCCCATAAAGATAATGACGCCAAATCCTGAGAGCGAATACTACAGCAGCCATTTCTAGAATCATGTGTGGGGTAATTCCTTTCATGTGGTTTCAACTGTCTCGATGCGTACGCTACCACTTTTCCTTCTTGCATTAGTACACACCCCAACCGTTATGGGATACGTCACTGTATACAACAAAATTCTTGCCAGATTCCGGTTGAACCAATATCGGAGTTTCCGTCAGAATTCTCTTTAAAGCTTCGAAACTTTCTTGACATTCAGAAGTCCAAACAAATGGTACGTTCTTTCTCATTAGCTTTGTTAGAGGCAGCACAATCATAGAAAATTCTTAACGAATCTTCGATAGTAACCGGCAAGTCCCAAAAACTCCGAACTTCAGACACATTCTTAGGAACTTCCCAATCCATTATAGCTTTAACTTTCTGAGGGTACTCTAATCCCCACTGCGAGATCACATGCCCCAGGAAAATTACTTCCTTTAACCAGAACTCACATTTGGACAATTTGGCATACAACTTTTTATCTCTTAAAATTTGCAAGACGATCCTCAGATGTGTGTTATGCTCTTCAGGGGATTTCGAGTACACCAGTATGTCATCAATAAATACAAACAACAAACTGGTCCAAGTAGGGCTGAAAAACCCTGTTAATAAGATCCATGAAGCAGCAGGTGCATCGTTACTCCGAATGGCATTACGATGAATTCATAATGACCATATCTCGTTCTGAAAGCTGTCTTCGGAATATCTTTCTCCTGGATCTTCAATTGATGATAACCCGAACGTAGATCAATCTTCGAAAATACCGAAGCTCCTTTTAGTTGATCAAACAAGTCATCAATGCGCGGAAGGGGATACTGTTCTTGATGGTCACCTTATTGAGCTGTCGATAGTCAATGCAAAGACGCATTGATCCATCCTTCTTTTTAACAAATAACACCGGAGCTCCCCAAGGCGATACACTTGGTCGGATAAATCCCTTCTTAGCAATTCTTGTAATTGATTCTTTAAACTCTTGCAATTCTTTCGGAGCCATTCGATAAGGGGCCATTGCAATCGGAGATGTTCCCGGCATTATTTCAATTTGGAATTCTACTCTCTATCCGGAGGTAATCCTGGCAATTCAGCAGGAAAAAACATCAGGGAACTCTCGACTATTGAAATTTCCTCTACCTTTTCTCTTGAGCTCTTGAATCAATCACATTTGCCAGAAAACCCTGACATCCTTGTAGCAATTTCTTGGCAGACATCACTGATATTACATTCGCTAACGGATTAAACTTTTCACTGTTCACACTTATCTCTATTCCGTTGGACTTTTCAGAGTTACCTTTTTCAATCTGCAACTAACATCTCCATAATACCGGAAACAACCAATCCATTCCCAGAATCACTTCAAACTCGTCAAAGGGTAATTCCATCAGATTAGCAGGGAATTCAATTCCCTGAATCTTTATGGGACACCCCTTACAAACTTTATTCACCCTGGCACTTTGGCCTAACGGAGTCGTTACTATAATCTCATTACTCGTAGCTTCTAAGGGAATCCCCAACTCCTTTACTAACTTACTTGTAATATAAGAATAATTAGAACCCGGATCAATCAGTACCAGTAAATTTATCATACAACTGAAAAGTACCTGCTATATATCAGGGTCATCACGGTCTTCACTTGTCTTTAGGTTGTATACTCGAGCAGTGGATCGAACTTCAGGTTGAGCAGAGAATTCAGACGGGTTCCTTCTGCCTCTTCCTCCCCTTTGTGAGAAAGAACCAGCTCTTCCAGATGGTGCCGGCTCACCCATAATCAATGGACAATCACGGACAAAATGTCCGGCTCTCCACATCGAAAACAAGTCCCAGCTGCCATACGACAAGTTCCGTAATGGTTTTTCCCACATGCTGACACTGTTTCCCTTGACCCGGAGTAGATCTCCCAACACCAGATTCCACTGACTGCGTCTGTCTAGGTCTTGCCTGACTTGCTCCCCTAGCAGACGATGCAACTGATTCTGATCTAGCTTGTGATCGAAATCCCGAGTCTCTTCCCCTTTTTGTTGGTGTTGAACCAGAATAAGTAGTCTTCTCTTTGATGTCTGAACTCTCGAGTCCCCAAATCTTCATTCTGAGCCCTTTCAAGAGCTTTTGCACGATGATCACCTCCTGGAACGAGGACAGGTTTAATACTATCAACATTTCTTTAAGTCTAGGGCGCAAGCCCTCCACGAACCACTCGCAAGCATCTTTTTCAGTAGGCACAAGCTCAGCTGCAAACCTGCTCAGCTTATTAAACTCACATTCGTACTCATACACAGAGCGGCTCATCTGCTTCAAACTCATAAATTCCTGCTTCATTTGGCGGATAACTGATCCCCAATATACTTGCTTTTAAATTCTTCTAAAAACAAAGACCAAGTCAACTGGTCGGTTGACACCTCATGGTGACATTCGTCCACCATATCCTCGCCTGACCCCTTAATAAGACACAGCTCCATCTAATTTCTCCACTTCGGAACAGTGGAGACCATCTAACATGATTTTCAAATCATTCAACCAAAAGATCGCTGACACCGGACCTTCCTCAGCTTCTCCCTTAAATTCGGGAGCTCCTAAACTTCTCAATTCTTTTGCTACATTAATTCTTGGAGTTAGTGGAGCAGGAGGTTGAAGACGCGTCAGAATAGCGTCTAACGTTCTGAAGAACGTATTGATCTTGCAGGCACTCCTTGAGATGCCTGTTCTTCACCGTGCCTGGCCAGGGCAGGTGAATTACTGCTTTCAGCATGCCTATCTTCTCCCGCTTCACTTCGGGAGCTATTATGTCCGGACATCTAATAAGATAAAACACATTATCTATTAGCAAAACAGCATACTCATACTATACCAGATCAGAAGTTCTCACTATTAGTTGGCATGTATTCCATTTAAAGACTCCATAGACTCTGGTTTATGCCTAGAATCGGCTAAACCATAGCTCTGATACCATTAAATGTAACACCCCCAACCCATACCCGACCCGGAATGAGTCAGAGATACTACATTGACTTTAAAACACAACTCTTAATAAATAATAGTAAAATATTTGAACTTGTATTAAGAAAATACAATAATATACATACTGTAATATGAGTTTACAAAAATATTCAGAGCATACACAACTTAACCCTTTAATTACATGCCAACTGCTATTACAAACAAATGACCTACTGATAAGTTGCTTCTGATCTGATGGTTGCAGGAGTAATACTGTCAAGCTGCTTCACTGTTTCGTCTAATTTCCTCGAATCCTACGTGTGAAACACTCACACGCTAAGTCATCGGCTTAGTGAGGCAATAATAATAAAAGGCAATGTATTGTAATGAAAATGTCAGGATCATATGAGTGAGATGCAAACATGTAACTAATCAATGTATATACTTTATCAATATCCATACCTGTAAGCGTATGACTGTAACATTCATTATTCTGTATTAATAAGTTTATTGGCCCATGATAGCATATTGAGAACCTAAGGTATTTGAGTAATGTGAGGTTGTGCACTATGCTGTCACCACGCCGTAAAATGCACCGAAGTGCCCGTAGAATTGCACCGAAGTGCCCGTAGAATTGCACCGAAGTGCCCGTAGAATTATGTCCATAAGGACCACGTAGAATTCCTTAAGAATCATATACATATACTATGGATCAAGTATGTGTCTTTCAAGACTTCACACAGGTTCCAAAGGATATACATATGTCCTAAAGAACCGAGTATACCCTCTACCCTTGGCATGCCAACTATACCTATAGTTCTCATCTACATAACATGGGCTTATACATTCCCGTAGTTCATATCGCGTAGACATAGTATTTCCATACCTTTAACACATAGGCATATCATTTACATACCTTTATCACATAGTGCATATAACTTTTTCTGCATATTCATGTCATGTAATACATATAATATGAATTCATGTCATGTAATACATTTAATACAAATTCATGTCATGTATCATAATATGGAATGTAATCATATGTCAAATATGGAATCTAGACTTATCACAAGTCTAGAACTGAATATACTATATTCATGCTATGCATATGCACTCACCTATACTTCTTTGCCTTTTCCTCGATCGATTCTACTTGTAGATTGTTCCCGAACTCGAGTAGGCTCGGTATCTACATAAACATAATTTTCAAGATGATCATCAGACGTCTATGTCTTGAAATTAAGCTTTAATAGCTTACTAATTTAAAGAATTTATAGCTTAGTCTTGCTTTCTTTTCTTTCTTCTTCTTTTCTCATGGGGGAATCGGTTCCCCCTTAGGGGTATCGATTCCCCTCAAGCAATCTGAAATTTCATATACGATGAGGGGGTATCGGTTCCCCCCCTGGGGGTACCGATCCCCTCTAACATTCTGGAAATTCATTTCGTTGAAGGGGTATCGTTCCCCTTGAATGGGTACCGATTCCCCTAGCCCGAAAATCCTAATTTGAGCTTGGAAATCATCCCATTTCAGCTCAAACATACATATTTCAATCCCTTTACTACTCTTAGCTCTCATACACTTACTTAAACTAATTATTATCCATTAAATACCTCTAAAACTTATAAATCTAATTCTCCATATAGCATTAAGAATCCAACCCAATTCCAATATGTTCTAATTGAATTCTAACCTCATACTTCTTAGTTAGCTTCTTGACAAGTCAAAATTGATTCAAACATCAAAAACTCATCCATATCAAAATTTCATCTAAAAACTCATTTTCCAAATCATTCTCTAAACACTCTCTGTTGTTCTAATGTCATATAAGTTTTCCTTTAGCTTATATAACATCTAAGCTTCCATTTCCAATCTTAAACATCAAAGAAACTACCAAGTTCAGATTCTTACCTTAATTGCAAGCCACACGTTGAGAGAAGGAAGAGAAGAAAAGAAAGGAAGAAGGAAGAAGAAATGGGAGAGTTCTGGAACCAAAGTCACACGTGGGTTCTCATATACCTCATAATATTTTATTTTAATTAAAATTCCTTACAAATGACCATTTGGTCCCCACCTTAATTTCATATTTACTAACCTTACTTTTTAAACTATATATTTATTCTACTTTAATCACCAAATGTTGAAACTTTGCAAATTAATCACTAACCCGGCATGGAGGATGTTACAGAGTCAGTTATTAAAATATTATGTTGGTGAGTCAGTGCTTGAAAGCAATTACGGTGTCGATAGTCATCATTAATATATGATAAAATCATGTCTCAATCAGCAAGTTGTGTATATTTATTTTGTATGTTGATATGTTTATGTATAAGTATACGAATGATTTATTTAGAAGTCACATAACATCATTTTGCATAATTTGTATATTACTTTCATGTGCATAACTTAACTCCTATCACATAATCGGATTTAGGGTTTAGCACTTAGGATTAAAGGTTTAGGATTTAGGATTCGGGGTTTAGGGTTTAGGGTTTATGATTTAGATTTTAGGGTTTAGGCCTTAGGGTTCATTACAAATACATTAATTAATCGACTTGGTACCGATTTAAGATGTAAGTACAATATAGTATCTTGATATTAAATGCATTGCAATATGGTTTAGTTGTATTATAGAATTTTTAATATATTTTTAAAATTTTATAATTATCAATAATGTATTTTAATATATTTTAATAATGTAATTTTAAAAAATCTAAAATATAATATAACATTTTTTCGAGCTGCTCACGAGCTTTTCGAGTCGAATATCGAGTAGCTCGTTTCGGCTCGTTAAGAACTCGAGTCGAGTCCATTCGATCCAAGTATTTATCGAGTCGATCTCGAGTAACTCGCGATCTTTCTCGTCTCATTTACAGCCCTAGCCCCAAGATTCTAAATTTTGACTCATCAATGTTTTGAATTTTAAATTTCAACATAAAATGATTCTAGTTACCGTTTTTGAAAAAACAAACAGATAAAACTCAACCACCTCAGAATCAGAAATCTAAACAGAATTCGGGTTTGAAGAGATCACTAATATGGTAATACAAAATTCTGTAAACAGAAAAATATACTGTAAGTTTTGACCCAATAAAACTTGAAAGAAAAAAAAATTTTCTTCAATAGGGACTGATAACCAAGTAGCTGAATATAAAGATGAGTGTCTCATATCTGATAGGGATACTACAACCATAGGGAAGGCTGAAAGTGTAGCTGCACAGCTTCTTTGAAAAGCGGGAAAAAAAAGATTACACTCTATTGTGTAGTCTGTATTGAGCTCCATCCCTGTATATAATACCCTCCTTCCTTACTCTTTCTTTGCATTTGTTTGAGGGTTCATTAAAGTTTTGCCTCTAATAAGAGAAAAGGGAAGGGAGGTTAAATGGATTTCATGGGGAGGTTGGAATGGGTGAATAGTTATGGTAAGAAGCAATGCAAAAGTCTTTTCTGGAGAGCGAAAGCTGCGATGAGGAAAGCTGTGAAGAGTAGAGGCAAAAGGCAGTTAAAGTTCCAGTATGATCCTTCAAGCTATGCTCTCAATTTCGACGATGGTTGTTGTCATTCGGGTGTTGGAGAAAATGCAATCGAATCTGCTCCATTTCAGGACTGTTCCGAGTACGAGGGTGATATTATATGGGTTTATGTTCTTCGGGTGAAATCGTAAACAAATCCAGGAGTTCTAAGGTAGCTAGCTATGATTATCGGTGGATGGACATTATTAGATAAGTAGTTTGGAAACATTTTTCATTTTCAATAATTTGCATTTTGGTCCATTTTCTTTTTCTTGTTATTTTGTACTTCCTATGGAAGATTTCCGTGGTACGTGTTGGTTCATATTTACTAGAATGGAGAGAAATCGCAGTGAACATAGCAATAAAATCATTCCCCCCCCCCTGTTTTTTATGCTTTTAAGTTGTTGATTCGGCGCCCATATCAGCATCTTTAGCAAGCTTGGAAGCTTTGGGTCTGTAACCCAGGCCCAGCAAGCACAGTCAAGCAAACCTCTCATGTCATTGTCATAGACGTACGGCCATACCTTGGGATCCCGAAAATTTTCGTAACGGTGCTCGCACTCGTACAGGAGAGGAGGAATTCAACCACGCACGTGCCAAATTAAGAAACGTTATTGGTGATTGCTGAATATTAGCCATATCCCTTTGTACTGCAGAGAAGCATCGTTATTGCTTGCGTATCTCTGCATAACTGTATCAGAATATTAGCCATTATAGACACCTTCTTGGAACATGCTGATAATGAAGGTGAAGATAATCCAGAAATGCAATTAAAATAATGATGAAAATTGACCTCAAATAGGGCGAGGTTCACACATTGGTCTAAATTATATGATTAATTTAAGAGAACATATGGCTAATCAACCCTACAATCATTTAATTTATTTTTTTGTTCTAACAGTTTGAATTGGAATTTGTCGATGTTCTCCATATAACCTTTTTTGAATTATAATATTTTATAATTCATTTCAAATATTGCACATTAATTTACATGATTTAGAGTAAATTACTAAAAATAAATATTATTTTTCACCTTTTTGAATTATAATATTTTTCGGATACAAATTGAGTTCAGTTCAGGTCATTTTTTATTTTTGGATTAATTATTTTTCACCTTACGTGAACGTTGAATTGCAATTTGTAATTGTATATGATTTAGAGTAAATTACTAAAAATATAAATAATCATGGATCATTTTTTTATAAAAATATAAATCTAAGGACTAAATTGAACAAATATGAAAATAAAAATAAAAATTAAAATATAAATAAATTGAATAAATATAAATAATCATTGATGAGAGATCAAATCGAAATAATTTTAAAATATGAGGTTGAAATTAATATAAAAAATACTAAATTATACCCATTTAAAAAGTTATGAGCAATTACAAAAAGTATAATAAGAAATAAGAATAAGCCAAATTCAGATGCAACATAAATTTAAGGACTAAATTGAATAAATATGAAAAGTGAACGAATTAAAATTTAAATAAATTAAAGAACACAAAAAGATGAAATCGAAATGATTGTAAAATGTGAAAAAAATCTGGAAAATATAGTAAATTGGATTCATTTCAAAAGTTGAGAAAAAAATTAAACAATTATAATATTTATATATAAAAAGTATATAATAATATAAATATATAAACTATATAGTATGTAAACTATATATATTATAAACTATATAGAAAACTATTTATGAACTATATATATTATGTATAAATTATATGTACTATATATAAACTAATAAACTATATGTAGTATATAAATATAAAGTATATATAAAATATGTAACTATACATAAAATTATATAGTTTATATTTATATACTATATAAATTATATAGTGTATATGAACTATATAAACTATATATAAACTATAGTTTATATGAATATATATATACTATATAAACTATATAGTTTATATTTATATACAATGTATAACTTAATTATATACTATTATATATATATACTATATATAAATCAATACTATATATATATAAACTATATATGTATAAACTATAATTTATATAAACTATATGTAATATATACACTATATAGTTTACATATGAACCATATAATCTATATATACTATATAAACTATAAAATATGTAAAACTATGTATATACTATATATATAATCTATATATATATACTATATATAAACTATATATACTATATGGTTTACATAGGAATCATATATAGGCAATATAGTTTATTAATGAACTATATATAAACTATAAACTATATGTGCAAACTATATATATATACTACACACACACACATATATATATATATAGATATATATAGTTTATATATATATATATATATAAACTATATAGTTTATTATTATATTTGAATAAACTATATAGTTTATTACTATATATGAATAAACTATATAGTTTATTACTATATATGAACAAATATATATGAACTAAATATTATATATAAATTATATATTATATAGTTCATTAATATAAACTATATATTAATTTATTAATATAAACTATATATATTATATAGTTCATTAATATAAACTTTATGAACTATATATATGAACTATATATTATATATAAATTATATATTATATAGTTTATTAATATAAACAATGTATTAATTTCTTAATATAAACTATATATAGTCCATTAGTATAAACTATGAACTATATTATATATACTATGTATAAACTATATAGTTTATTAATATAAACTATATGAATTATAGTTTATTAATATTAAATTTCATCATTAAATTTGGACTAAATTGAATAAATTTAAAATATGGGGACGATGCTACAATGCCTATTGAACTTCAAAAACACGCGGGCCAAGTGGCCCAAATTTGGACTAATATATAAACCAAAATTTTTCTAATTTCGGTCATTTTTTTCTTCTTATTTTGTGATTTTGCTCTCTCTCTCTCTCTCTAACACTCTGATTCTCTCAAAATTCTCTGACTTCTCTTTAAAAACTCATCCATAAACACCCTAAACCCATAAATCTTTTGATTTTTCCAATCATACACCCAAATTCATCCCCTGTTCATCTTAAAAATCATCATTTGATCTTCACACAAACACCAAAACTCAAACCTATCCTATTTTTTCGATCAAAACACCCAAAATTAAACCCTTGTTTTTCTATGTTATCCCCAACCTTATTCTTTGATCTTTACAAACACTAAAACCAAACTCTATCCTATTTTTTCGATCAAACACCCCAAATTCAACCATTATTTATTAGTGTTCATCCCCAAACCTTTCTTTAACCCTTACAAACACCTAAAACCAAAACCCAACCCAACCTATTTTTTCAATCAAACCCCAAACCCTCAACACTTATTCATCCATATTCATCCCCAAACCCTTGTTTGATCCTTACAAACACCCAAAAGCAAAACCCAAACTATTTTTAGATCAAACTCAGTATATTCATCTTCTAACTTTTTCTCTAACCTTAAACCCTAACCAAACATTTTTTTATTCTTTTTATCTGTTCATCTTCTTTAACCTTAAACCCTAACTAAGCCTATTTATCTTTTGTTTTGTTCATATTCTCTAACCCTAAATTCTAACCAAAGCCTATTCATCTTTTGTTTCTATTCATCTTCTCTAACCTAATCGATAATTCATCATCATTCTTCTGTCTTTGTTCAACTTCTGTAATCCTAAATCTAACCGAGATTGTTCATCTACTTCTGTCTATGGTCATCTTCTCTAACCGAGACTATTACCCCTCTCCATTTAAAACCTTTATTTACGATTTCATGGATAGTTCGTCTGACAAGTTAAACTTCTAGGTATTTTTCATTCCTTTTTTATTTTTATATTTTTAATTTTAATATTCAAATTAATAATTTTTTTTGTTTTGTAGGAGAAACCCCAACAGATCAGAATAAAGAACATTTTGAAAGAGGTAAATTGCATCATTACCTCTCTGTTCGATTCCTTAAATATTTTTATTTTATTTATTTTTATATGTGAGTGGTATACAACCCTAAGTTTTTTTTAAGGAGATGTAAATGATCAACGGTCCGAAGCAGTTGATGTCAATAAATCCTCTACAGGGCCGTTTGGATGGTGGAATATTACATTATTGGGGGAATTTGTTTTCCAGAATGGAACACCCTTGTTTGGATTGCAAGGATATCACTAGGGAGTAATAAGTCATTCCCACAGTGATATTTTGGGGGCTTATTACCGGGAATGTCATTCCCCCATTCCTTATGCATGTATTAATCTTTTCCCATGGCTTTGGACTAAATGCCCTTAAAACAATTATTTTTTCAAAATATCCTTCCTAAACTGTTGAATAAAAAAATTCTATGAAGGGTAAATTGAAAATTTATCCCTAAATTATTTTAGATTTACAAAAAAGTCCACGATTAGAATTTTATATGAAGTTAAAATGTTAAAATAAAATTAAACCCTTTCATTAAATCCATTTATCTTTTAAATTTGTAAAAAATTATATAATTTTTATGAATTTAAATTTTATAAAGAAAATATATAAATTTAAAATAATAAAATTATATACTTTCTATGATATTTTATTCAAATAGTTTCATTTGAATATTTAGAATTCAACTTGTTTAAAAAAACAAATATATAACAAGGACAATTTGGTAAAAATATACATTCCAATAATCTTTTATTCCTTTAACCAAACACTATAATCTTTCATTCCTGCTAAACAAACCAAACACAACAATGCAACATTCTTAGTATTGTGTCAGGTAATGTTAAATTCTGGTAATCCTATCCCTGGAGGTAATGCTATATTCTATGAACCAACGCACCATAAGAGGAAGGCCATATGTTCATCCGAGTTTGGGAGAAAAAGTTCTCCTATTTGGGAGCACTACTCCATCAAATCTGTTGATGGTTCTGTTTATGCTGAGTGTAAGTATTGCAAAGTGAAAAGGTATAAAGATGATTATTATATTGGTACATCTAACCCTAGAAGGCATACTGAGAAATGTCAAACTTATAAGGAATTTCTTGCTGAAAATCTTGGTATGGTAAGTTCTTTTGATCAAAACAAATACTGTGAATTGTTTGCTGAGGCTATTATGTGTCATGGTTACGCTTTTAATATTGTTGAGCATGAAAAACTTAGGAATTTGCATCATTACCTTAATTCTTGTATTAAGGATATATCTAGGTGTACTTACTAAGTATTGCATGTTGGAGTATGAAAAACATAAAAAATTGCTACTTGATTCAATGCATTTTGTTTCAAGTCATATTTGTTTTACATGTGATGGATGGTATGCTTGCACTTTATGTTCTTATTTTGCTCTTACTGCTCATTATGTTGATAATAACTGGAAACTTCAGTCTAAAATACTAAATTATCGTCGTTTTTCCTCCTCCCATGATGGTGAGTCAATCTTTAAGTTTGTGAAAAAGATGATATCTAAGTGGGTTCTTGAAAAAAAAACTTTTACCATTACACTTGATAATGTTTCTGCAAATAATAGAATGGTTAAGAGACTTAAAGATGATTTGAATGTCATTTCTCCTATTCCCTACAATGGTAAGTACTTCCATATAAGGTGTGTTGCCCACATTTTGAACTTGATAGTTCAAAAAAGTTTGAAGGTATTCAATTATTTTGTTATTAAATTGCACGAAATTGTTAAGTTTACTGATTCTTCTGACTCTCAACTTTGTGCCTTTGAATTAGCTGTTAAAAATTGCGATTCTTCTTTCTGTGGTAAGTTATTATTGGATGTTCCTACTCGATTGAATTCTACTTACTTGATGATTCACAGGGCACTTGAGGCTAGATTAGCCATTGACTTGTTGTTAATAGGGAAAATGAGTTAGATATCACTACTGATCATGAGTGGGAAAATGTTCAAATAATTTGTGATTTTCTTAAGTTTTTATGAAATTACTACTATGTTATCTGGTTCTAAGTATCCCACTTCTAACTTGT
The DNA here is from genome assembly GCF_006381635.1 of Hibiscus syriacus. Classification (NCBI taxonomy): domain Eukaryota; kingdom Viridiplantae; phylum Streptophyta; class Magnoliopsida; order Malvales; family Malvaceae; genus Hibiscus; species Hibiscus syriacus. The sequence continues at coordinate 2,091,583 of NW_024063516.1, forward strand.
ATTTGGCTAACGTTGTTCAATTAAAAAATTGTTGTGTGATGCTCATAATGATCATTGTGAAGGTATTCTGCAATGGCATGACCATGCTTGAACTATATGAGAGATATTGGTATGATCACTCAATGATTCTATCTTTTGATGTTTTACTTGATCTTCGATATAATTACAATTTTTGAAGGAGTTGTACAATGTTCTTTATGTTGAGGTCGAGGTTCAATGAAGGGTAACCCTCATTTTAATGGGTTTCTTGAGTTATATGTATTTTATTAAAAAAATATACCTTGTTGTTTGTTTTTCTTCTATCCAAAGTAACACATCTTTAGACAGAAGTGGCTCAAGTTCTAATCGGCCTCGAACATTTAAAAATCAGATCTATTTCAGGTTAGTTTTTATAATTTCATATTCAATTTTATATATTTATTATGTTTCCAATTACTAATTATTCTATTTTCTTTGAATTTTCAGAATTTTGATGCCAATTTAGCTGCTTCAAGGAGTGGACGATCTGATGTGACTCTTACTTCAGTTTGACCCTTTCCCTCGTACTGGAGAATCTGACTTTGATATTGGAGTATTGGAAAATTTAAGTATTTCTGATTAGGTACTTTCTCGCATCGCGAGAGATATTATCTATTCCAATTACTTTAGTTACATCTGAATCATCCTTTAGTATGGGGGGTCAAATTTTGAACAAATTGAGAGCTAAACTCTTACCTAAAAATGTTAAGATTTTTGTAACAACCCGTAATTGACTGTATGGTTTTGAGCCGGAGGAAAAGGATGAAGAATATCTTACTATGGTTAATAAGTATTCTATGTAAAGGTAATTAAATTATTTATTTTATTTTCATAAATATTTTGAATTGCTTATTAATGCTTTTAATTTGATTTTGTAGGGTGTTTAACATTAAGTCAAAAACATTGGAATTGGTTTGTGAATGATTATGTCTTTCTTCCCTTTAGAGGTAACTTTTGTTTATTTATGTTTATTAAATTAAATTTTATATTTATTATGTTTATTAAATTAATTTTTCGATAAGTTCATTAATGCATCTGCTTTTTGAAGGGTGCCTTACAAGTTACAACAAATATCATTCTAAATGCTTCTTGTTGTTTTTTACTGATTCTGCTTGATATTGTTTCTGTTATTAAATGTTTGTTGAATGCTTGATTCTGTAAGGGTTTGGTAAAGTCGGAAAATCTTGGCACTGTTGGCCATCGTATTCCCTTTGGCTTTACCACTGACTGCATGCTTGTTTAATGCAGAAATGTTGCATGTTGTTGCTGCGTTGTAAATTATTGTTGGTCTGACTTAAATAAATTGTTGTAACTTGTAAATTATTTTCTAAATAGTTACTCATGTTAAATTATGTTGGTGACATTTCGACTTTTAAAGCGGAAAAGTTGCCCGTAATTTAACAATGTTGGCACATTTAGATATTTTGATAAAAAACTCCATGAAGAAATTTCTGGTAGCAAAGTAAGACTTTTAGCTTTATAAAACTTTTATTATAAGATCTGGGAGCTTAAATTTTAACTTTGTTTTTGTTCATTTTATTGTAATTCTATTGTATTGAACTTTCAATCAAATGTTATTCAGATTTTCAATATCAATTAAATTCATCTTTTATATTATGTTATATATATGTTATAATTTTTAGATAAATTACCTTTACATTATTAATTAATTATTACATAAAACATAAACTAAACTATATAATTTACATTTAAATTAATTTTATTAATCAAGTTCAAATGCCAATAAATTATTTTAACTTGTAATCATTATAATTAATTTAATTAATCATGTTAAATAAATAAATTACTTAAAATAAAATTAATGATTATATTGAAAATTTATAACATAAGAATCATAATGTAAGAATTATAATTAATATAATAAGTACATTTATTAATTTAATAATCAAAATTAATATTTTATTATAACATTTAAAAATTAATCATATTAATTAGCATGATTTATTATAAACACAAAATCTCACAACTTCATTAAAATCTTATAATTTCATCAATGGTAATATATAATTCAGGTAAATATCAAATCATGTAAATATCATATCAGGTAAATAACAAGTCGAATCATTTAGAGGTTGAGTCAATTACATGTCAGATTTATAACAGGTTAGGTTGAAAATAGTTTGGGTAATACCGGTTATTCACCAGGTTAGTCTCAGGTTCATATTCATATCATTCGAATGCAGGTCGGGTTCGATTATCATATTTTCGGTTCAATTCGGGTTTAGATTGTTCTCAGATCGGGTGCAAGTCGGGTTCAGATCCACAATTTCGAAGTCCAACTCGGGTTCATGTCAACACCAGTTTTGACTCGAGTCGGTTTCGGATAGCCACAGCTCAGGTCAAAAACAATTTTGACTCGAGTCGGTTAGTTTTACAGGTCGGCTTAACTTTTACATCCTACTATCTAATATATAATGGCTATATAGTTCCAAAATAATAATACATTTTGTTACACCTCGTTTCACACATTTAAATAAGTAGGCAGAAGTATTTAATTAATTAAAGGTATATCTACTTGTAATGATTATAGGAAGTAGGGAGTATAGGAAACCCCATCGCCAAGGGATCCAACGTGGTGGCCGGGTAAAACGGAGTGTTTTGAGCTAGCTGGTAAAACGGAGTGTTTTGAGGTAGCTGGTAAAACGGAGTGTTTTGAGGTAGCTGGTTGAGCGAAGAAACGAAGGAATTGGTATCATCTCTGCTATTACCATTTACATCATCTTCCTGGAATCTTTTCCGGATTCTGAACCTGTTGAATCCGGTTCATTCCAGTACTGTGGAGGAAGTGTTGGTTTAACGCTAAATGCCATGGGAAAATTTGGCTTTGATCTTGACGATACTGGTAGCTGTGAAATATTGGAACTGCCTCGCATCCCCTGGTCTGATAATATCCCATCAAAGAAATTATCTTCATGTTGTAGCAACGACCCGTAACCGGTAGCTTTTGATGTTAGTGCGATTGGGTTTTGATTGTTAGGAGTTGGCAGTGTCGCAGTACGCATCCCCGTTCCCTCCATGGTGTCCCTTTCAATCGATCGTTGGGCATTATTCTTCTTGTAAATACGGCATAAAACACAATCATCGAGCTGAAAACACAATGATTTTAGTAAAATGATATGAATATTAGTTTTTCGGGGACTGTAAAACATACCCGTAAAGAAGATTTCCTGTTGGGTAGATCAGTAATTTGAGGCTTTGAAGTAGAAATATTGTCGATGAGGCGATATTCATGCATGATCCAATTGGTTTTGATCCCTTTGGGAGGCTTACCTCTGTAGAACACCAGAGCTTTTTAAACACCAACCTTTTGGTTTCCATTGGAAGTTACAATGGGCTTATCGGTCCCGGTGGCTTTCCAGTAACCAGAAGTTGCAGCTCTATTAGGCCTTGCTCCATTAGGATATTTCCTGTCTCTAGGACTGAAAAAATACCACTCTTGCTCTCCAAAAGTTGCCTTATCTACAAATTAATTACATGGTTTAGTTGATCAATGAAAACATGCACGATCAAATATAAAATTTTGTGTACGTACGTACGTACGTATGTATACTTGGCAGCTCCCATGGATCAAACTTGTAAAGATCAACTCCGGCTATGATTGTAACAGGCAGAGGGGCAGAGGAGCAGAGGCAGCCTTCTTTTTCAGGTAGTGAACCACTAGCTCTTCGTCGGTCGGGTGGAATCGGAACCTGATGGGAGCTGCGGGTGCGGCGAAACCGACGATGAATCTGTATTCTCCATTTATTTGCTTCGTTTCAAACTTTTGTAACTAGTTTTCGTGAAACAAATGGAGTTACAATAAAAGCTTAAAGGCAGATGAATACGAATGGAGAAGTTAAAAATATACGTTGATGACTTGATGTTATAAGTGGGAAGACTGTGGAAGGTTGTTAAGGTTCCTATGGAGCCAAGTGGACAACGGTGATCGGATGACATGTGGCAGGGTGGAATGGGTGGTAGGGACCACAGAAAGCGGGCAAAATGCAAGAAAATTGGCAGGTTTGTAGGGTCGCATGCTTGGAACTGCCTGTCATGCTTTTCTTATGCGATGGTCTCGCTTCTGTCCCACAAACTAATTTCAAGAGAAAAAGGAAGAGTGTAAAATGTGCAATCATGTCTGTTTTTGGGATTTTATTGGGATTTTATTTTATTTTATTTCATTTCATGTACCAATGTAATTATGTAAAAATCGAATCCAACAAGTTCATACTAAGTTTAAAAAAAAAATTTTGCATGTGAGTTAAACTCGTTTATTTGGAATAATAATATGCTAAGAAAAGAACCATTCTGTTGAGCTTGGAGAACAGGCATAAATCCATGGGGGAAAGGGGGCGTTCTTGACCCGGAAGCTTTGTAATTTTCCTTGTATAATAATCCCATTAGAATAGAATATACATATAGTTTGCTTTCCTTGATGGTGCTTTCTTCTTTTCCGTTTTATTACTTACTACTTATACTATACCTCCCCCACTACTTTCTTTTTATCTCTGTTGGTTTTAAAGTTCAGTGCTACTGGAGCGTAACTTTCGATAATATGGATGATATGCTGTCACCAAGTAAGTTTTAAAAAAAGCACGAGAAAAACGAATTGAACTTCCATAAATGCTTATAGGGCCAAAAGCAAAAAGCGTGGCAATTAGCCTGGAGATACTTATAAAAGTATTGAACCCTGAAATGATTCATGAAGAAGAATATCCAAGCCCTAGTTGAGAATTGGAGTTGCTGCCATCCTATAGGTGGTTTGATCTCGAAAGCAGGTTTAAAAAGCCGAGTAAAGTTTTTTGCACGTGGGTTCAAATATTTATTTTGCGCTGATCCCCTAGTACTAGTAGTAGTACCCAGAGGCAATAATTTCAACTTGCGAGTGGTGTCACCACGAGGAGCAACTTGATGTACTCTACTCCCTACTAAAAGGAATCCCCTCATTAACATTAAGTCTGCATATTACTCCATATATCTCAAGTTTCAACTCTTGATCATGAACATAGATTATCTTTTAAAATCATAACTCCACAATTTCAATTTTATAAATCAATCCCTATTTAAATCCAGATTTCTAGTTCAGCAATTTCAATATGGGTTTCTTGATTTATGTCAAAACTAACATCAAACGAAGAAGTTTCCAATGAGAATTTCAAACTTAGGGTAATGTTCTCAACATTAGGGTTATTATAGGAAAGAAAAGGTATAGAGTTTAATTTCAAAAATTCCAAGGCTTGGACCTATTCAGAACTGTGTAGTCAATTTAAAGACTTAATATTTTTTTTGTTTATTAAAATTAAAAAGAAAAAAAGCTCGTTTAAGATAAGTACATACATTAAATTGATTTGTGGATATATGAATTTTTTTTAAACACATAAAAAAATCAGAAAGCTAATATCTTAATTCACCCTCTCCGTTCTTATATGCTTCTAACGGTGCCAACAAATCAGTTGGAGGCGTCTGCAATATAGACAATTCATTGTCTTGTCGTAAAGCCAGGTTTGCCAATTCATCAGCACATTTATTTCCTTCGCGCCAAATATGTTGTACTTCTACTACCCATCATTCTTTAAGGATGTTTATGCATTCGTTTATCAGACCCATATCCACTGAGACATTCATCTTCTCGCCTTTGAAGAGATCCACAACCCACTTAGCATCTATCTCTAAAATCACATTCCTTAAGCCAAGACTTTTTGCTAAAATCAGACCCTGCCGAGCCCCCCAAATTTCAGCGATCAAGCTGTTCACTCTTCCTAGTCGCAGCGTGAATCCAACTTTCTAGTCCACATTGTTGTCTCGAATCAAGGCTCCTACAGCTGCCAAACCTGAACTCATTTTGTAAACACCATCAGTATTTAAAATCCATCATCCCTCAGGCGGTTTTCTCCAATTAACCCAATACGAATCGTTTATCATCTTTCTTTGGGGGGTTGTCCAGGCTTTCTCTATATCTATAGCAAACTGTTTAGCTTGCTTAACTACTTCAAACGGATCTATTCTCGTGTCATTGAATATTCTATCGTTTCTGCTCTTCCAAGACCCCAAATAGCAACCAAAAATAAGAGACCCCATTCTAAATCCTCTATTTCGGGTTTCTTTGAAAGACTATTCATTTTTAACCAACTTTTGAAATCCATCAAGCCGAATTGTCTATCCTGATCCCACACTTTCAGATCTTCCCAAACGATGTTGAAAACATTTTGATATTTCGATATAACAAATTAAGTTATATGAATTTTAAGATTTTCCAAATGATTTTCTAAGTATATTCGATAGAATTATTCGAATATCAAAACATTACTCCAAATCTTTCAAAGATCATTTTTAATCCTTACTCAAAGTGTAAAATTAAGTTTTAATCTTAAAACAATTTCAAAATAATTTTACAAAGTATTTCGAACCATTTCAAAGCCAAAAATTCTAGATTGCTCAGAGGGAACCGATTCCCCCCTGAATGGTTTAGCTCCGAGAATTCCAGTATGCTCGGAGGGAACCGATTCCCCCCATAGGGGGTACCGATTCCCCCCTTGTATAACGGTCGAAATATTTGAATTTTACACTTAGGGAACCGATTCCCCATAGGGGGTACCGATTCCCCCCACGCTCCAAGCTGTTTTATTAATTGTTTTCACACTAAAACGGCTATATGATCTTCACTAATCATCCCCAACGTTCAGAAGTGATTCAAGGTGTATTTAAACAAGTTCTGAAACCCTTGATCAACAAGAAATTATAGAGAAACAAGAGAGAAAGCATCAAACACCAAGTTTGTGCAAATCAAGCCAATTTTCCTTTCAATATTCATTTTGCTTTCAAAGAACACAATTTGTGCTCATTTCTAATTATTTGTGAGTGTTCTTTTCTTGTTCTAGAATTGTGCAAACATCTTACCTTGAGAGGTTTTCCTTATAAGTTTGCAAATTTGTAATCTTCTCTTTGGGAAAGAGTGTTCTCAAGAATTGGGGTATATTCTTGAGGGTGTTGTAAGGTTATCTCTTTGGCCTCAAAAGAAAGAACAAATTAGTGAATTTGTTGGAAAATCCTTAGTGTGGATAGCTAAGGTAGTGGACGTAGACTTTGATTGAGAAACTCGAACCACTCTAAATCGCTATGCAATTACTTTCAATTTTCTACAAAAGCTTCCACCAAATTTTTAATTGCCAATTCACCCCCTCTTGGCCAATTCCGTCAATCGATTAACTCAACAATTGGCATCAGAGCCTAACTCATTTGAAGGTTTAATCGCCTCTTGAGTCGATTCGGGAAGAGTTATATTGATAATCAAAGTCATCAATGGCCTCCGCTTCAAACTTCGACTCCGATCTCGACTCGATGCCCGTCAACAAGCCTCTTTTCTTCATTGGAGCTAACTATGCCTATTGGAAGAATAGAATGATGTACTTCATTCAAGCAAGTGACATGGGAGCATGGAATGCTGTAGAAGAAGGATACATCAAACCTCCTACTCATCCAAGGTTGTGGAGTGAAAGAGAGACAAGAATGTTCCAGCTCAACTCCAAAGCCATCCATATCATTTTTTGTGCTCTTGGACTAGATAAATACGGAAGAGTTTCATCGTGTACAACCGCTAAAGAAATATGGGACAAACTTCAAGTCACTCATGAAGGTACCAATGAGGTAAAGAAATCTAAAATTAGTATTCTAACGCATAGCTATGAAAATTTCAGGATGAAACCAAATGAAGATATCAAAGCTATGACGGATAGATTTTCAACGATTGTCAATGGTCTCAAATCATATGGAGAGATCTTTTCAAAGGAAAATCTTGTGAGGAAGTTAGTCTACTCCCTCCCAAAATCGTGGCAATCAAAGAAGACGGCAATCATCGAGTCTAAGGACTTAACGTCCTTAACTCTTGAAGAGCTAATTGGGTCACTCCTCACTCATGAAATGATGCTCGAAGATGAGGTGGACCTCGACAAGATTGACGAGACACCAAAGGAGAAGGAGAATAAGAAAAACATTGGAGTTACTCTTAAATCCACAAAAGATGAGAGTGGTTCGAATAATGATGACGATGACGAGGAAATGGCATTGTTTGCCAAACGGTTCAGAAAAATGATGAGACCTTATCGAGGAAGAAAATTCAAACGAAATGAAGGCCTAAAAAATGAACCGAAAGAGAAGGACCCAATCATTTGCTACGAATGCAAAAAGCCAGGGCATGTCAAATATGATTGCCCACAATTGAAGAAAAAGGGTCAATCAAAGAATAAGCACAAGGCTCATGTGGCTACATGGAGCGATGAAGAAAGTTCAGATGAAGAGGAACAAGAAGTAGGTAACTTGTGCTTGATGGCATTTGGAGAAGATTCTAAGGTAACCTCTAACTCATCATACTCATCCGATTTTGATGATTTATCCTATGATGAGTTATTAGAGGAATATAATGGGTTAGCTTTGGATTATGAGAAATTATTTTTAAAATAGAAAAATGATGTTTCAAAATTGAAAAATGAAAACAAACTCATATCCAAAACCAACAACGATCTTGAAAGTAAAATCAAAGATTTGCAAATCAAACTAGAAGAGTTTGAAAAGAAAAATTTAGATTTGCAAAATTTACTTTCAAAGATCAATGATGATCATCAAAATAAAATTGATTATCTTAAAACTTCTTTTGATAAAGTTGGAACAAAACATTTTAAAAAAGGTGGAAATTCAAAATCCAACTTTGTTAGAAAAAGTTTTAGAAACTACAATCATAGAGGTCCCCAAAGAACCTCTAATGGAAAAATCGTTAGAAGTATGTGGGTTCCTAAAGAACTCATTACTACTAAAGATAAAAATATCCTACACAAATGGATACCTAAGGGGACTAGGATTTTGGAAACTAATGAATATGGACCCAAAAGAATTTGGGTACCAAAAATCAAAAATTAATCTATGTTTGTAGGGAAAGGAGCATTGCTACAAGGCACGGGAAACAAATTCAAATTCATGGTACCTTGATAGTGGATGCTCAAGACACATGACCGGAGACAAAAGTCGGTTCATTGAGCTTAACGCCAAAAATGGAGGAGAAGTGACTTTTGGAGACAATTCAAAAGGTCACATTGAAGGTATTGGTACAATAGGTAATACCTCTTCCTTACAAATTAAAAATGTTTTATATGTGAATGGATTAAAGCATAATTTATTGAGTATTAGTCAACTATGCGATAAAGGATTCAATGTCTTATTTGAAATTAATGGTTGTAAAGTCATTGACATTGCATCTAATCGGATTATGCTTGTTGGTCATAGAATAGGAAACATATACATGGTGCATTTAGATTCTTTTGATATGACTAATTTATGCCTAGTTGCTAAGGATGAACATGATAGTTGGTTATGGCATAGGAGACTAGGACATGCTAGTATGAGTGTTTTGCGACGGTTAATTCAAGGAGACCTAGTAAGAGGGTTGCCTAAGCTTAAATTTGATAATGATAAAATCTGTGATGCTTGTGCTAAAGGAAAACAAAAGCGAGTTTCTTTTAAATCCATTAATGATGTATCAACTAGTAGAGTTTTACAATTGATCCATTTAGATCTTATTGGGCCAACTAGAACTACTAGCGTGGGTGGAAAACAATATGCATTTGTCTTGGTAGATGACTATTCTAGATATACTTGGGTTCTATTTTTAAATACTAAAGATGAAGCATTAGAACAATTCATCACATTTTCAAAAGTAATCCAAAATGAAAAAGGTTACTCTATAACTAGTGTTAGGAGTGATCATGGAACTGAATTTGAAAATCTTGGATTTACTGAATTTGTAACTCTAACGGTATTAGCCATAATTTTTCAGCACCTAGAACCCCTCAACAAAATGGAGTTGTTGAGAGGAAAAATCGAACTTTAGAAGAAATGGCTAGAACCATGCTTTGTGAAAATAATTTGCCAAAATATTTTTGGGCGAAAGCCACAAATATCGCTTGTTATGTTGTAAATCGAGTAATGATTAGGTCAATTTTAAAGAAAACTCCATATGAAATTTTCAAAAATAAAAAGCCTAACATTAGTTATTTTCATCCTTTTGGATGTAAATGTTTTGTTTTAAACAACGGTAAAGAAAACCTTGACAAATTTGATGCTAAAAGTGATGAAGGAATTTTTCTGGGTTATTCCTTAAATTCTAAAGCCTATCGTGTATTTAATAAAGAACTTTAGTTGTAGAAGAGTCTATACATGTTGTTTTCGATGATAATCCCCTTCCGAGGAAGGATTCTTGTGTGAATGATGATGTAGGTGTTATAAATACAAATGACGTTAGACATGACGTTGGAGAACCATCATCAAAAGAAGAAACGAAAAATGAGGAAACTCATGATCCTCTTGAGAATCCAACCATTGAAGAAAGGGAAGTATCTTATCCAAGAGAGTACAACTATGTCAAGGATGGTGAAATTATAGGTGATCAATCAAAAGGGGTAACAACTCGATCTTCTCTTAGAAATATTTGTAATTATGTTGCATTTATCTCATGCATAGAGCCTAAGAATATTAAAGAAGCATTAAATGATGAACATTGGATTATGGCTATGCAAGAAGAGTTAAATCAATTTGAGAGAAGTAAAGTATGGACATTAGTTGAAAGGCCTAGTAATAAATCTACTGTAGGTACTAGATGAGTATTTAGGAATAAGCTTGATGAGAGTGGTAATATAGTGAGAAACAAGGCTAGACTTGTTGCTCAAGGGTATACACAAGAAGAGGGCATAGACTATGATGAAACATACGCTCCCGTAGCTAGGATGGAAGTAATTAGAATGTTACTAGCATTTGCATGTTTCAATGAATTTAAATTATATCAAATGGATGTTAAAAGTGCATTTTTAAATGGTTTTATAAAAGAAGAAGTGTATATGGAACAACCTCCATGTTTTGAAGATTCAAATTTTTCGGATCATGTTTTAAAATTGACAAAAGCTCTTTATGGTTTAAAGCAAGCTCCTAGAGCTTGGTATGAAAGATTGTCAAATTTTTTAATTGAAAAAGGTTTTTTAAAAGGGAAGGTTGACACTACATTGTTTTTGAAGCATAAAGGTAAAGATTTATTAGTAGTTCAAATTTATGTTGATGATATAATATTTGGTTCTACTAATGATGTTCTTTGCCAAGAATTTTCTAAGCTAATGCAAAGTGAGTTTGAGATGAGAATGATGGGGGAGCTCTCATTTTCTTGGAACTCCAAATCAAGCAAAGAAAAGATGGCATCTTCATCAATCAAGCTAAGTACGTCAAAGATATGCTCAAGAAGTTTGGACTGGAAAATGGGAAACCTCATGACACTCCAATGAGCTCCTTAACAAAGCTTGACTTAGATGAAGAAGGTAAATGTGTAGATGTTAAATTATATAGGTCAATGATTGGATCTCTACTTTATCTAACTACAAGTAGACCAGATATTATGTTTAGTGTTTGCTTATGTGCTAGATTTCAATCATGCCCTAAGGAATCACATTTACTAGCTGTTAAGAGAATCTTTAGATACCTTAAGGACACTCCTAGTTTAGGACTTTGGTATCCTAGAGACTCTAGCTTTAGCTTGCATGCTTTTTCTGATGCGGATTATAGAGGATGCAAATTAGATAGGAAAAGCACCTCCGGTACTTGCCAATTCCTTGGAAATATGCTAATTTCTTGGTTTTCAAAGAAAAAAAATTGTGTTGCATTATCTACCACTGAAGCCGAATACATTTCAGCTGGTAGTTGTTGTGCATAAGTTTTATGGATGAAACAACAACTTTTTGATTATGGAATTGAAGTAGGTACCATTCCTATCAAGTGTGACAATACTAGTGATATTTGTCTCACTAAAAATCCCATCCAACACTCTAGAACTAAGAACATTGAAATAAGACATCACTTCATTAGAGACCATGTCACTAAGGAAGATGTAGTTCTAGAATTTGTTGATACTTTGCACCAATTAGCGAATATCTTTACAAAACCTTTAGACAAGGAACGATTTTGGACACTTAGGAGAGAATTAGGTTTGACCAATCTATCTTCACTGAGTGTTTAAAATAATTTTAGCACTTTTAATAATAAATGAAAAATGCTTATAATAACAATTTTTATTGCATTCATTGCTATTAGTTAGGGGGAGTTTATGATTCGTGATGAAAAATTAATTTTATGTTCAAATATCGTTTAAAGATTAATTGAATTGTTTGAACATGATTAATTTTCAATATATGAGTTGTCAATACCACTAGAGGAAATTAATTTAGCATTTTGGGTGTTTAAAATCAGATTTTAGTATTTTGGTGCAGAGGGAATCGATCCCCCTTCAGGGAACCGATTCCCCCTTTGAAGGGGAACCGATTCCCCCCCACAGGGGAATCGATACCCCCTGGGGTTCTGGTTAAACACGGGCAGAACCCTTATTTTGTTCAAAACCCTTCTTCCTTCCGCCGTTTCTCTCCTTCTAAGCACTCAAATCTCCATTTTTGCCTCAAATCAACGTTTTTAATCGGAATTCACTTCAAATATCATCCTCTAAACTTGTTAGAATCATCAAAAACGTGCAAACTTCATCTAATCTCACTCAAATCCGAAATCATTCAAGGTATTTTTCCAAAACTTCTTTTTATCAATTTATGAACATAGAACTAGTTTTAATTAGTTCTAGGTTGAATTTTTGATTGGGCATTGATTATTTAGTGATTAGAAACTAGATATTACAACTAATTTCATCAAAAACACAAGATTTTTTCAAAATTTTCTAAATTTTCGAAATAAAAAAAATTTAATTTTCAAATTATTGTGTTTTGATTAAATTATGTTGTTATTATGAAAACTATACATATATTGTTTCTCAAAACCATATTTTTCAAAAGTTTTTCAAAAACTTTGCCCATTAGGATTGATTTAGATAACCTTGAAATATTGAGGACTCAATTGAGTTTTGGGATTGATTGAATTGCATACATGTGTTTTCTAAATTGCAGGTTATCAATTCTATTCCAATTTTCTAAACCATGTCCAATCCTAAACGTGCTAGGTCATCATCTAGTCGTTCACACCGTCAACCAAATCCACCTCCAAATCCTCCTCCTATTCCAATTTCTAATCCTAATCCTATTGATCCTAATTTGACTATTCAAAATTTGTGTTTCAATCATCCTGGTCCTAGAAATCATCGTTTTTAGTATTATCAATATTTCGACTCTTACAAAATCCGGGAAGAACGTATTCCTTCTCGTCAAGCTATGTTAGCTATCAATTTTAAATATCTTCCTCTTTTACAAGAGTGGAAATTTGATAAACTCTTTGACCTTGAACCCATCGTTTACCATCAACTTGTTCGTATTTTCTATTATAATGCCGTTTGTGTTAAAAACCAAACTGAAACTGAAACCATAGGAATTCGTTCCTACCTTCTAAGACAATTCTTATATATTGACTCTGATTACATAGCCAATACATTCGGATTAGATAATGATGGGATTTCAAATGAAAAATAGGTTTTAGGATCTCGTTATAAAAGAAAGGATAGTGCAAGTGTCCTAGACCTTCATGAACGTTTTCTTCATCTAATGATTTCTTGGTGGTTTCGACCATCCGGAGGTCGTTATTCTACTCTTAGAGCCTTAGATCTTTGGTGGTTACATTGTTTCGAAAACAATATTAAAATCAACCTACCTTAGATTATTTTTGCTGAAATTATTGAAACCGTAAATCTTGTTCCTAACAAAAAATTATGTTCATCTTTTTTTTACGGTTGCATTTTGAGTAATCTGTTTTCCAAAGCTGGGCTTAGAGTCGGTCTAGATGTCGTTTTCCCCCTTAAGAAACAAATTAACCTTCTTTCCTTAACGAGAGCAGGATGGATTAAGGATAAGGAAACCGGTGAATAGGTTTGATCTTCTACAAATACTCCGGGAGCTAGTTCTTCACATGCTCCACCCAAAGCTGACGAAGATCTCGAGCTTGAACAATTAATGCGAGACATCGATGAAGCCGAAGATGAACCTGAGCAGCCCGAGGAGCAACCCGAAGAGCAAGCACAACAAACGCATCAAATGCCTCCATATTTCCAATCCTTTATGGAGACATTCGATTTTCGATACGCTACTATGGATTCACGCTTTACTTCTATAGAGTCCCATTTATCCACAATGGGAGCTCAACAATTAGAAATTCTTCGGGAAATGCTTGCAAATAATGAAGCAACCAACGCACGTATTAATGACCTCACTAACGAAATGGCCGCTATGCGAGCTCGTTTTCCTCCTCCTGATCCGGATATGTGATTCAATGTTTTGCTTTGAACTCCAAACTTGTTGTTTTAACATTTTAAATATTTTGGAATGTTTGAATTTGTGGATTGATTGACTTTGAATTTGTTTGGATTCATGAATGGTTAGAAATTATCTATTTGGTGTGATTAAATTTATTCATTATTGCATCATTTACTTCATGATTAGATATATGACCAATTTTGCCATTTCACATTAATTATGAATATTGATTATGAAACTAATGGCTAACATTTCTCTTGCTTATGATCTTAGCAGCTTATATTATATATAATCAATTAGCTAAATGATTTCAAAACCTTGTTTAAATTCTTTAAAATGTCTTTTTGATTTAACAAAAAGGGGGAGAAGTGTTAAAGTGTTTTTAAATGGTAAATGGGAGAAGTGTTAAAGTAAGGGGGAGTAATTTCAAAACTTGATTTCAAAATCTTAAAATTACTAAAATGTTTTGTTATATCAAAAAGGGGGAGATTGTTGAAAACATTTTGATATTTCGATATAACAAATTAAGTTAAATGAATTTTAAGATTTTCCAAAAGATTTTCTAAGTATATTTGATAGAATTATTCGAATATCAAAACAGTACTCCAAATCTTTCAAAGATCATTTTTAATCCTTACTCAAAGTGTAAAATTAAGTTTTAATCTTAAAACAATTTCAAAATAATTTCACAAAGTATTTCGAACCATTTCAAAGCCAAAAATTCCAGATTGCTCAGAGGGAACCGATTCCCCCCAAGGGGGTACCGATTCCCCCCTGAATGGTTTGGCTCTGAGAATTCCAATATGCTCGGAGGGAACCGATTCCCCCCCATAGGGGGTACCGATTCCCCCCTTGTATAACGGTCGAAATATTTGAATTTTACACTTAGGGAATCGATTCCCCATAGGGGGTACCGATTCCCCCCACGCTCCAAGCTGTTTTATTAATTGTTTTCACACTAAAACGGCTATATGATCTTCACTAATCATCCCCAACGTTTAGAAGTGATTCAAGGTGTATTTAAACAAGTTCTGAAGCCCTTGATCAACAAGAAATTATAGAGAAACAAGAGAGAAAGCATCAAACACCAAGTTTGTGCAAATCAAGCCAATTTTCCTTTCAATATTCATTTTGCTTTCAAAGAACACCATTTGTGCTCATTTCTAATTATTTGTGAGTGTTCTTTTCTTGTTCTAGAATTGTGCAAACATCTTACCTTGAGAGGTTTTCCTTGAAAGTTTGCAAATTTGTAATCTTCTCTTTGGGAAATAGTGTTCTCAAGAATTGAGGTATATTCTTGAGGGTGTTGTAAGGTTATCTCTTTGGCCTCAAAAGAAAGAACAAATTAGTGAATTTGTTGGAAATCCTTAGTGTGGATAGCTAAGGTAGTGGACGTAGACTTTGATTGAGAAAGTCGAACCACTCTAAATCGATGTGCAATTACTTTCAATTTTCTGCAAAAGCTTCCACCAAATTTTTAATTGCCAATTCACCCCCTCTTGGCCAATTCCGTCAATCGATTAACTCAACAGTAAACACCATCAGTATTTAAAATCCATCATCCCTCAGGCGGTTTTCTCCAATTAACCCAATACGAATCATTTATCATCTTTCTTTGGGGGGTTGTCCAGGCTTTCTCTATATCTCTAGCAAACTGTTTAGCTTGCTTAACTACTTCAAACGGATCTTTCTCGTGTCATTGAATATTCTATCGTTTCTGCTCTTCCAAGACCCCAAATAGTAACCAAAAATAAGAGACCCCATTCTAAATCCTCTATTTCGGGTTTCTTTGAAAGACTATTCATTTTTAACCAACTTTTGAAATCCATTAAGCCGAATTATCTATCATGATCCCACACTTTCAGATCTTCCCAAACGATTCTTACTGTGGGACATGATCGAAGAATGTGATTTATCGACTCAACTTCGTTTCTACAAATTTTGCAGTTTATGTCTTGAGTCATGTTCTTCTTGACTCTAACTTCATTTGTATTCAGTTTATCCAAGTAAGATAACCAAACGAAAAATCGAATTTTCTCGCTAGTCTTAGTACTTCAAATCCACTTAAGATTTTCCCCCTGTTGAACCTCAATCTCCATGTTAGTAATAGCTTGGTATGTTGAGTTTACTGTAAATTTCCCATCCTTGGCGAAACCTCATGAAATTTTGTCATGTTCCTGGATGTCTTCCAAAATAGGAATCGAAACTCTTTTAATTTCCTCCCTTGTTTCTTCAGAGATCAAATGTTGCATTTCACAGATGTTCCACGATCTGTTTTCATCAATGAAACTTGCTACCTTTTCATTTCTGCTCGGATTATCCATTAAAGGATATAGATTTTTTTAAAGGTTCTTTACCTACCCACCAGTCTTTCCATAATCTAGTTTGAGCTCCCGATTTAATTTCCCATTTACATCCTTTTTTAATCAAATTTCTAGTCCTCAACAAGCCCCTCCAAGTTGATGAGTTGTTCCCTCTTGTTTCAGCCTCTAGGAATTCATTTTGCTTTAGATATTTTCCTGTAAACATCTTACACCAAATATTATCTTGCTTGATGAGGAGTTTCTAACTATTCTTCGCCATTAGAGTCAAGTTCATGGATCTAGCTTTGCGTATTCCTAATCCTCCCAATTTTTTTGAGTTGCAAACTTTATTCCAGCTGACCAGGTGATTATGAGCGTAGACTGAGTCTCCTCCCCACTAGAAGTTGCTATTAAGTCTATCCAGTTTCTGACAAATAGAGTTTGGGAGCATGGTTGTTTGCATCATGTGTATTGGGATAGCGGTTGAAACAGTTTGAATGAGTTTTCTTCTTCCTGCCATAGATAAAACCCGTCCTTTCCAACCTGCTAATTTCCTCGTGACTTTGTCAATTAAGGGAGCATATGTTTCTGAATTAATCCTTTTATGGATTATTGGAACTCCCAAATAGGTTCCTAAGTTATCCGTAAGGGGGATACCACATAAATCGCTTAATTGTTGAGCCACATTTGGATTTATATTAGGGGAGACAAAAATTTTTGATTTTAAAAGGTTAACATTTACTCCAGTTGCTTGGCTAAACTCATATAGGCAGTTCCTCATGTGTTGCATTTGTTCCGGGTTGGCTTCTGTAAACAAAAGTAAGTCATCAGCGAAAAATAAGTGACTAAGTTTGATTCCCCCTCTTGAGCTTTTGAAAGGTTTCCATATGTCTCTTTCTTCTTTCTCTAAGATCATGTGGGAAAGTCTTTCCATAACCATGATAAATAAGTATGGCGATAACGGATCACCTTGACGTAAGCCTTGTTTGGGAATCACACACTCGGTTATTTCCCCGTTCCAAAGTGGCTCGATAGCACTCGACTTAATGCAGAACATAATGATTTTTATCAATTTTCTAGGAAAATTGAAGTCTTGAAGAGTCTTCTTAAGGAATTCCCAATTTACATTATCATAGCTAAGATCAATTTTAGCCACCCTTACATCCTTTTTGATTCATCATGGAGTCGACCGCCTCCTGCACAACCAGAATATTATCTGAGGTGCTTCTTCCTTTAAGAAAGCTATTCTGGTAAAGACCACCAATCAACCTTTGTAAGAGAGAACACAATCGATGAACAATAATCTTGGAAAATATTTTATAAGCCGTATTCATAAACTAATTGGGAAAAATTGAGTGATGTTGTCAGCTGTGGCATGCTTTGGTATAAGAACCAAGAAAGTTCTTAAGATCTTAGTATCCATCTTCCCCAATTCCAACGCCATATTAGCAAAATCACAAAGAGTATTCTTGACAGTATCCCAATTTTGATTATAAAAGATAGGCCGGATGTCATCTGGTCCTGGCGCTTTCATTCCTTTCATAGTGAATAGTGCTTCTTTTACCTCTTCCATTGTGACTTGTTTATTAAGATTTAATTTATCTTCTTCATTCAATATGGGTATGAACCTGTCATAATTCATAGGAAGCTGTACATAATCTTTTTCAACGAACAATTCTTTGTAGTACTCACACACATGGAGGCACAGAGTTTGTTTATCCGTTATCCAATTGTTTCTAATATAAAGGCCAATAATTTTATTATATCTACGCCTTAACATAGTAGTAAGATGAAAAAACTTCATGTTCTTTTCCCTTTTAAAATCCAATCCATTCTAGATTTTTGGAACCAAAAGATTTCTTCCCGCGTCAAGACTTGTTGATACTCATAGTCCAGTACCTTTTCCAAGTCTTGCAGGAAATTTGAATGGAAGTAATGAGGGGATCTTTGGATGCCTTGTAATCGATTGGTCAATGTTTTCTTACGTTTAAATATGTTCCCGAAATTAGAGTCTTTCCAACTTATGATCGCATGTTTTACTTCTTCTATCTCATCAACAAGTGAATGTTTCTTTCTGTCCCAAGCTGAATTAAATACCATCTTGAATTCTTCATGAGTAAGCCATGCGGCTTCAAATCTAAAAGGATGTTTATCTTTATCCATAGGAATCTCCAAATCAGTGTTTACTAGTATCGGGTTATGGTCGGAATAGATTCTGGTGAGGGTAACAACTCTGAGGTTTGGGAAGAAGTCCACCATGTCAATGTTATAGAGCAATCTGTCGAGTCTTTCCTGTAGAATAACTTTCCCTTGATGTTGTCTTGTCCAGGTAAATATGCTGCCAACATATCCCGCATCCATCAGATTACATATATTCCAATTCTCTCAAAATTTAAGAATCCGATCTATACAATCCGAGTTACTGCCTACACACTCATTCAACGTGGCAAAATCGTTAAAATCTCCCACAATCATCCAAGGTTGGTCTACATTTCTAGCGTAAATGTATATCCTCCCAAAATTTCTCTTTCTTAGTCGAATGTGGTTGAACATAGGCTGTGGAGATCAACCATCTTTTACCATTCTCTTGAATATCATAATGAATAACCTGATCTGTATAATGTTGAATTTTAACCTCATATATATTATTTCTCCAAAGAATAATTAAACCTCCTCGAAGGCCTTCAACAGGGACCTCAAAGTGAGCATTAAATCTCAATTTCTTCTGGAGCGAATAACCAGTACCAGCCTTAGCTTTGGTTTCTAGAAGACAAATAATGGTTGGGTTTTCCTCCTGAATCAATTCTCTACAATTTCTGATGAAAACATTATCACCTACACCTCGACAGTTCCAAGCGACTAGTTTCATAATGACAGATTATTGTTTGTGTGTGCCTCTATGGCTATATTTTCGTTACTCCTTATAGATTGTTCCTGGCCAACTGGTTCGGCTTCCATATCCAGAGCGTCTTGACTAACTTGCTGATTTTTATCATCTTCAACGTCCATTGGGATTTTATATTGTTCTCTCGTCAACTTTCACATTGTCATATTTGATTCCAATACAGTACTTCGATTACTCTCCCTACTCTGAATATTCCTTTGTGTTCTACCTTGTTCATCTCTTTTGATATTCAATATAGGAGATTGGGGATTATCTTGTTTTATCTTAGATTTCCTTTCTCCTGAGCTCCCTACCAAATCGTTGCCTTTTATCTTTTTGCTATTTTCTTCTTGACTGGTAAAAATCTTCTCCTTTATGAATGTTCCAATCTCACTAGTCTTCTCTTTTATATCTTGAGGTCAGTTTATATCTTTTTTATTATTGTTGGTTTCTTCCTCATCAATGGTGTTTAATCTTTCAAACTTGTTATCATGGTGTAATTCTTGATTCCTGATTCTTTGATTCCTCTGATTTAATCTAGATTCGCGTTGTCTCCTTTGAACCAACATCCAAGGACCATATCTTTCCTAGGCTACCTCCTTCTCTTCCCTGTTGAATATTCTCGTTGTCTTCTTCTTCTTACAAATCTTGTTGATCTTGGTTTTTTGTTTCTTTTTTCGTTTCCTTAGTACTGGGGTTCTCCATCTGATTAACAAGACAGTCTGTGGCTCTATGACCTACTACACCACACTTGAAACAAATTGAATGCAATCCCTCATATTCAATATTGTAAACTCTATTCCCTATATGCACTTTCGACAACAGGGGAGTATTGAGATCAATTTCAACACATATTCTAGCGAAACGTCCTCTTGTTGACCAAGCAATATGATAATCGATTTTCAGGGGTTTACCAACTAATCTTCCTAAATTACATAAAACACTTTCTTTAAAATATTCAATTGGAAGTCCAGGGATATGTATCCAAACTGCCGTGGAGGGAATACTTGCACTTGCTACTACGAAATTAGGGCGCCATCTTTGAACCGTGATGTAGTGATCCATTATCTTCCAAGGGCCTTCCATTAAAACCTTTGCTCTATCCACCATGTTCTGGAATTTGATTGCATAAAACCCATAGCTAAGATCAATACACTCGAACTCACCCTCTAATTTCCATAGATTTGTCACCCTGTTGATAAGGGTTTTGTAAGCTACCGTTCTACCCAAAATCTTGATAATGAGCGTTTTTCTCCAAGGTTTTCTCATTTTTTCTTTTAATTCTTGGGGAATCTTGATTGTCGGTATATCGTTCCCTTCACAATCTTCCTCCTCATCCGAATCTTCCTCTTCAACTTCGATCAGGAATCGAAGATTACCCGGTAAAAGAGAGGGGCTTAATACGGTATCCTTCCATGATTTTCTTTGAATTTCTTCTTCAGGGGCGTTCTCCCCTTCCATTGTTCAGATTCTTTTGAACTTTCGTTCCACTTTTCCTCCTTCTTCCACCGCCTGGGTCACCTCGGTGATGGCGAAGACTCTTCCTGCATAGGGGCAAAACTGCGACTTCTAGAGAGAGAGATATTGCGTTCTCTAATTTGTGGATATATGAATAATAGTATGTTTGAAAATATATCATTAAAAATAGAAAAATGCAAGAGAAATACTTTATAATCTTTAAAAATCTAAAGTTAACATAAAGTGATGATTTAATATTTTTTATTTTTCTAATTAATCAGACATATTATTTAAAATCGACATTTATTAACTTATAAATTAATTATTTTGATTAATCATTGAAACTAATTTTTATAATGTTATAGTGTTTAGATTAAGATTTTTTTCAAATCTTTAAATCAAAGATATAACTCATGATTATAAATGGTAATTAAATTTGTTTTGTTAAAAGATTTAATTAATTTCTAATCCATTATTTTTTCTATTATTTTTCAAAGCATTAATAAATATTAATAAATGTGACTTTAACCCCCTAAATATAAAATATTTGTGATTTTTGAATAAGTCTCAACATGTACCCACTCGTTCTTTATTTGATTGATTAGTATTTTTCAGAAATAGTTAGTAGATGCTTGAGACCACCACAGCACTCTAAAGTTACTTCCATTTTCTTGATATTTGACTTTGAATTTTCTTACAGTGAAACCCTTTTAAGCTGCAGTCTTCTAGTGTTTATATTATTTAGAGTAATTAACTACTTTTTCACTTTTGGTCATGTCAAGCTCTCATTTACTATTTTTCATTTATTATTATTCGATATAAATTTAATCATCATTGTTCATAAATATGATTTATATACCCTAATTCCATACATTTATGTAATAACGATCAATGCATTAGAAAGTAATCAGTGTTTATATACCCAAATTTAATCAGCGATCGGTGGCTCAACACTGGGAGGTGAGTTTTACGCATGCTCCTCGGGAACAAAATCGAGTAGCCGATGGTTTAGTCAAGCTTGCATGGAATCACTCTGGAGACCTTCATGTTTATCAAGTTCCACCGGCTTCTTTTATGGATTTAATTCAGCGGGATTGTCGGGGTATGCAGACCATTACTAGTTGTTCTTAGCTGATAGCCATTCCTCAGTAATTAAAAAGAAAATAAAAGAATGAATTAGATTTTAGTCTAATATTTAATAGGTTAATGAGAAGACAGGGATCTTTAACATGTACGAGATGGCCACCTTCCTAATTTTATCAGAAATTTTGTGTTCAAATAATTATATTTATAAAATATGTGCGTATTATTATTGTCAATAACTGAATTTTTTAAACAAATATTAGCATAAAATCGACTATTAAAAGATATTAAAATACCGTTAATGTAGGCAAAATAAAATAATTAGAATCTTCGATGTATTTAGCTATTGACAATGGATTCTAGAAGCCATCGTCAAAACTCTCAGGGAAATATCCCCTATAATTTCTTAGCAATAGAATTGCCATCAAACAAGCATGTGATACATCTAAATCACCAACGTTTTCTACCCCTCAAAGTCAATGCTAATAGATCTTCTTCAGTTAACGTTAAAAAATAATCGTTGACGTCGATACATCAATAATATAAGTATTTTCAAATTTATAAATTATAATCTTTTTAGATAATTTTTTTTTGTATTATGCTTCAATGACGTAGAGTGAGTGAGGATGGAAATTTTAAAAATATCATGGTAAAATGATTATAGAGTAACTCATTTCAATTGATAGAAATTATATTTGAAGTGTTATTTCACTTCTAGGATAAATATTTGTTATATTAATGATATATAATTCATTTAAAATAATATATATTTTAGATAAAAGTAGAAGTTTGTTGACTAGAGAAATTGGGTTGCAATGGTGTTTGAGAGTAAATTTTCACATTTAAAAGAAGAAGATAAAGTTAAAAAAAATAACATAGATGACACGTGGATACCATGTAAGTAAAAACTAATCCACATTAAAAAATGTTAATATTAATATGCTTTTATTTTAACTTAATGCTCAAATGGTCGAGAGAGGAGTAACTCTAAATTTCAATGAATAATTTTTTTTAAATTTTAGTAATTAAAATAAGAGTGATAATAAATTTGACTGATTGAAATAGAAGTAATTATATCATTTATTTGTGACTTCAAAAAATATTATGATATATTTAAATTTTAAAGATTTTGATGATATAAAAAATAATTTATAATATTTTCACATACACACTCACACATGCACACAAGCGTGTGCACACCCACCCACCCAGCACACACATATACGGAGTAATGTTGAACCTATTTTGATATAACAAATTTAAGGGTAATTTTTTTTTGATTTTGTTGAATTTATTTAAAGTTTTAAAAAATAATTCAAAGTCCATGAAACTTGAATTTGAACACAAAACATCTTTTTTGGGTAAACAGTACCGATATTGTTCTTACAGGATCGATACCTCCTGAATTGTACACGATATTGTTCTTACAGGATCGATACCGCCTGAATAGTACCGATACTGTTCTTGCAGTATCAATACCAAAGGTAAGAGAAATATCGATACTCTCATGGCAGTACAGATAATGCTTATTGTTTTCAAGTGTGTTCAGATTTCAGTAAGCAAAATAGTACCAATATCAAAGAAGTATGTTATATTTTATGAACTCTTATGTTTATTTATGGGTTTACATCGGTATTCTGACAATGCATGCTATAATTTGAAAGTTCATGATTTTTGTTAAATCAAATTAATGTGGTCTCTGAATTTTTATCATAACATCTAAACCGAGTCTAGAAAATTCTATACCAGATCAATTTTTTTTATATAAACGAAGATTGTGCATCTTCTCTTCTTTCCATACAAGGTCTAACTCTAATGGTGAACCTATATTATATATACAAAAGAAAGCAAATTTTTGAATCTTCGCCTTGTTACAAAAGAATATTAGTCCCGTCTGTGCGATATATTACGACATTTCTTGAATTTTACATCTATATCTACACTTATTGACAATGTAGGGAGATAGAAAAGGAAAATACATAAAATCCCACAACTTTATATGGAGGTATTCCCACCGAGTGTTTCGGAAGAAATTTTTGGTTTCACTTCTTCCTATATATACTAAAAAAATGGTTGAATTGAGGAATATATTATTAAAGAAAACCTTAGGGTTAAAGGCAAAACCCTATAAAGCTTTAACAAATAAAGAATCTTCATTTTCATTCACGACGACGCTGCACAATTCTTGCTTGAATTTCCAGCTTCCAACTCCGCCAAATTCTTAATGACGGCATCGGTTGCAGTATTCAAGAACTGCGACCAGTCCCTGCATATTAAAAAATATATATAATTTGAATCTTCACGATTATTATATCAATTATAGCAAAAGAAAAAAAATGGTAATTCGTACCCTGTTAAAGTGTCAAATGTGAGTCCAACAGTGTGTTTTGCCTCCTCAAGAGCCCAGCTAAACCTTTGCAGCTCCTTGGCCGAACTCGTCCCGTAATCCATAACCCGAAGCTGAGATGGTTTCACATCGCAAAATATGGGTATAACCCTTTTCTTACTCTCCATAAGAAGAGCAAGCTCGTGGAGGCAAAAGTGTGAATCGCAATAATTGGGAGAAAAGACTGCGACGCCGATTTTACAATTGCGAATCGCCGGATTGATTTTCTCGTATAATCTGTCACCGGGCTGCATGTTTCTGCTATCCAGGAAGGGCCTTAATCCCATCCTGTAAAAATGATCATCGAGCAAGCCTGCAATGTTTTTCTTCGTATCAATTCCTCGATGGTTAATAAAGATATCGCATGGGGATTTAGTAGCTGCATGGATTCGGGTATTGGGTTTAAGGATTTTACGATACAAGCTCTTGGCAGATGAAGCACCACGCAGCTGCATGGCTCCTTGGATAAGCTAAAATGAAAGCACAGAGATAGGAGAAAAAAATATATATATTTATTCAAAGCTACACATATTGATTTCCAAGTGTATCTGATTTTTGTTTTTGTTTGGAAGTTGTCTGGGGTTGGAGAGAGCTTGAGCGGGACAAAGACGCTGGGAGATGTATTTATAGGTTAAAAAAAGCTGCGATGGGATCTGCTTAACGGCTCGGATTTGATTTTCAAGAGAAGAACTTTTAGAATTCTCGGGTTTGTGTTTGACAGCATGCAAACAAAGATGAAAATCAAAGGGAGGAAAAACAAAAGCCTTAATCGCTTCTCGTCAACGCTTCTTTTCTGCTTTGCTTAACCCTTCAAACACGTCTATTTAATATTAATTTCTATTTAGTTTGTGTTTGACAGCATGCGCACATATGATATTTTTATGAAATATTACATGTTCTTAAATTATTAAAGAAATATCATATGTTATATCATCAAATCAAAATATTAATGGTGGTGACTCCTTTTTTATGTCCATCGTGATGTGGTCAATAAAATTAGATACGTAGAATAGATGTTTCATTTTTTTCTTTTCTTTTTTGTTTGGTGTTAAACCCAAATTTCTAGAATGAAAAAGATAATAAAACAACGATGATAACGATACATCGCACTACATATCACAAGAAAATGTTAACCCAAAGTTTTAAATATAGATCCCATGGAATATAAGATAACAACGATTAAGCTTATCACACAACACATGCATAAGTTGTACAAGACCCAATCTCTCGTACGTGGTCTACCAGGTTATGCAATGAAGGGATCTATAAATCGATAAAACCAACAGATTAGACACTGAAATCATCTCAACAAAATCAAAGGGCGGACTTTGAGAAGAAAAATGAACAGCACATTCATATGTTTTCTATTCTTATTCTTCATTTCTAAGCACTTTCACATTTCTTTTTCATTAAAAGAATAGGGGCGGTGTTTAAGTTTCCAGTGAATTTGTTTCAGCCGCCCAGCCGCCATTACCATTTTGCAAAGACATTGGAACTCTCAAGGAATAAATGAAGAATAACTTGCATCACTTCCCTAATTTATCATCTAATTGTTCTTAAATTAAAGATTTTGATACCCTTGATGATACCCTAATTTTATATTACATATCCCATTAATGATCTCCTCGATGTTTCATTCATCGATTTGAGTTTTTTTTTTTTTATTAAATTGATTTCAGTATTGAATGAAACTTTATATTTATTATATGATGAGTTTGAAGATTCGGTTAATTATCTTAAGCAGGGTGTTTTAAAATGTCCGATTTATAGACTCGTCAATCTAGTTAAAAATTTAAGTATCCATAATCAAAGTATTCGGTTTTCTGGGTTAGGTACTTCATCCATTATTTTTTTTTGGGGTTTTTGAATCGGAACCGAGTCACAAAATATCTTTTAATCAGGTACCCAATTTTTTATATATTTTTATTTTATATTAGATTTTTTATTCTTAATTCCTAAATTATTTCACTCTAGCATTATAATTTCTTAATTTCTTAAATTATTTAACAATAAAATTCTAAATTATTAATTTCTTAATTATTTCACCCTAAAAATCTAAATTATTCCTCAAATTAGTTCTTTTAAATTCAAAATATTTTAAATTGCCCAAACCAAGCGACCTTAGTAGCTTAGGGACTTGTTATTCGGGCCTCGAGTTTGAGCAGCGCAAATGTCAAGGGTATAAACGTTCATTTTCAAATGATTGAGAGTCTTTAAAACATATATTGACTTGTATTTACCTCAGATTTATAAAAAAATATTTTAAATTTAATTATATTTCTTTTATTTTTCAATTTTTTTTATTTGAGAAAGAGAGAGTACTCCGAAAATATGAGTAACCAAAAAATCAGCTGCTCGATTTTCAGAACACCCTTAGGGTGCGTTTGGTTCACGGAATGTAAGATTACCAATGGGAATGTAAGATTAACAGGGAATAAGATTACTGGGAATGTTGTATTTTGTGTTTGGTTGACTTAGCAGGAATGTAAGATTACCGTGTTTGGTTAAAGTAATAAAAGATTATTGGAATGTATATTTGACCAAATTGTCCTTATTATATATTTGTTTTTTTAACAAGTTGGAAAACATTTATATATTTTCTTTAAAAAATTTAAATTCATAAAATTTATATAATTTTTTTACAAAATTGAAAATATAAAAAGGTTTAATGAAAGGGTAAAATGTTATTTTAACCCCTGAACTTCATATAAAATTTTAATTATAGATTTTTTTGTAAATCTAAAATAGTTTAAGGATAAATTTGTAATTTAACTTTCGTAGAATTTTTATTATTCAATGACAGAAGAATGATATTTTTGAAAAAAAAAATTAAGGGTATTTTAGTCCAAAACATCGGTAATCCAACAATACCTAAGGAAATGGAGGTAATAACATTCCCGGTAATATATCACAAAAAATCTACTATTGGTAATCTTACATTACCGGGAATAAAATTACCGGATTAACCAAACGGGGGAATGTGGATTCCATTCTCATAAGAATCCCACATTCCCCCATCCAAATACCCCCTTGAGTCTAACCGTGAATTATCATACATGCATGTATTATTAAGATAATTAAATTTTAAAAAAAAACACACAAATATGCACAAAAGTTTAGTAATTCTTAATTATATATTATCAAACTTCTTTAAGTTACAACTTATAATTTTATTAACAATTTTAATTAGAACCATCATTAAAAAAAAGAATTGAATAAGTAATTAACAATTAACTGTATTCTATATATATTTATGAATTTGAAAAGAAAAAAAAGTAAATGACACATTTGTCCTGATTTTAATGATGCTTGTAAAAAAATATTATCGTTACCGTCAGTACATATATATATATATATATATATGATAATATGCATATATAAAGAATAATTAACTCAAATCAAACTAATTCATCAAAATAAATTTAGAGATAAATTAAACTTACACGTAATAGAATTTAAATATGAGATTTTAAAGTTCCCGAAAATATATTTGTTATCGTTAAATTAAAATCTCATTGACATTTACTATGAAATATTTTTGAGTTAAAAATGTAAGCTCATTAAAATTATTTAAAATAAATATAGTTAATATTTGGTTGTACGTTTATAATTAGGTCCAGAGTGTTGAATTGAAAGTATTATGACCAGTTTCTGTATTCAAATAAGACCATAATTAAGACCTTCCTTCACAACGGTAAACAGCGACGCAATCAAAGTGCATAGCCCTTAATTTGGGACGGGTACTCTCTGGTTTCCCATTAAGCCGAAGGAAAATTGCCTCCAAAGGGGGATAATTCAAAACATGTTGAATAATTCAATTTAGACTTGGAATTGAATTGCCCAAAAATTGGATTTTTTTTGTTTGGAGTACGTATATTGTTATATGTTTTAAAAAATAAAGCTACTTTTATGATTTAATTGGCAAAATTAAACATAACGTATATGTGATAGAAAAAGTCACATTTTAAGGAAAAAATATAAAGAGTTGGACCTTATAGTTCCAAATTATCCAATTTTATTGTTTAAAGCTATTCATAAACTTCAAAAACTACTGCGTTTAAAAGATAAAATAAATCCTTTTCCCCTTATGTTTCTCTATGTGCCGTTGATTTCTTTTCTATTTTTGTTTGACCGGTAACATTGTTAATCTTAGTGTTGGTCGACCGTCGTTACTGTTTCTTATAGGGTAAAATACATCAGTAGTCACTAATATTTGAGTAAGTTTTTATTTCCCCATTGAAGTTTTAAAAATAACAAATTAGTCATTAACATTAACGATTTGTAATAAAATAGTCACTAACGTTATCGATTTGTAACAAAATGATCACTCCATTGTTACCTCCATTAAATTGATGATGTGGCAAAGTTAATAAAAATGTTAATATTTAGTTTTACCCCTAAACTGTTGCTAAAACATCAAATAAGTCCTTAAGCAATGATTTTATAATCTAATTTATCCTAAATTTTTTCAAATTTATAATTTTTTTCAAACACCCCACCACCACAACTATATTCGAACCACATTTCTTACAATACGAAAACCACACTACATAGATAAATGAAGTTTTTCCATTAAAGACAAATACACGAGTATTTAATGCCATATATTCAATTAATTTTAATGTAAAAAATAATGCTTTTGGGATGGTTTTCATTTCGTAAGGAAAGTGGTTAGAATATTTAAAGACAAACGAGAGTTTGTTTAAGTGTGGTTCTCGTTTTGTAAGAAAAGTGGTTAGAATATAATTGAGACGGTGGGGTGTTTAAAGAAAACTAAAAATTAGAAAGCTTTTGGCATAAACTAGATATAAAATCATTATTTAAGGACCTATTTTTAGTAATAGTTTAGGGGTAAAACTAAATGTTAACATTTTTTTATTAACGGTGCCACATCATCAATTTAACAGAGATAAAGGTGAAGTGACCATTTTGTTACAAATTGATAACTGTAGTGACAGTTTTGTTACAAATCGATAACGTTAGTAACTAATTATTTAGTTTTGAAACTCTAGTGGGGAAAACAAAAACTCACTCAAATATTATTGACCATCGGTATAATTTACCCTTTCTTATATTACATCTTTGTTTCCCTTTCGATTTTTAGTTTTTAATAAATATGTTATTACGGCACGTTTTTCTCTGCTTTTATAACACGTTTTCTAAATAATTGAGTGACTAAAACTTAACTGCGGAAATAATGGGGTGACTAACACATAATTTACCCTTTATTTTATTATCTAAATAATAAATTAGTGGGATTAAATTGAGACGCGGTGAATGAATACAGATATAGAACACAAATAAATTGAATGGATGACAAGGTTATAACCTAGATGAAAGATGAACTGATTTTGGAAAGTGAAAATAGTATTGGGTTTGATTCGGTCCTCCTTACTGACAGCAAATCTGAGACTTAGTAGTTGCTGTTTAGCCCAACTTTTGTGGTCATATGTAAGAACTCCAAAATGTTGAAATCTAATTAAACTTGTATTTTTTAATTAATCACTGATATTCGATATGTTGATCGACAATCCAAATAGGGTATTGTAGAGGTGGGATGACTCTCCCAATCTAGTTTACTCCATTTACAAACGTCAAGATTCGAACCTTTAACGTTACTTAAAGAATTTAGTGTCTCATCCACGTCATCTTTCCCAACTAGTCTTTGGCCTGATAAATGAAAATTTGATTTAGCATGTCACCCCATTTGTCTTGCTTTGGTTGGTCAGCAGAAGAAACAAGAAGGAAAAATGATGGTACCGATTTTCTCATCTGTGAAAGTCTAGTCACGACCCTAAAGTTGTCCATAAACTTTCCTCGATTGGAACTTACTAAAAGCACGCCGTTGATGGTTAATGGCAATATTGGTGAAATTGTAGGGGAAGAAGATATATTGTGATGAAGAATCTCATTATAGTTTGCATTATTCCAAGGGAAAGCTGCAATTGGAAATGATATATTTATGTTTCTTTATAAACTATATGATGTTTGATTGGTCGGACATCATGTACCATAAATCAATAATATAACAGGGAGAGTGGATCTTAAATCTTTACTAACACCAAAATGTTACAACTTCCAGCTCAGCTTTGATATCTAGCTGTCTCACAGTTGGCTCCAAGCAAATTCTACCTACCCATATTGTCCCGTTGGAAATTTTCTGGCTAAATGAGACTAATATTACGGTTTTAAAAAAAATAAATATCAACAACTTTTAATAAAACAGTAATCTCTAAAGCTTTTAAAAATTATATGAAATAACATAATATAGAAAAACATTGATTTAATAGAAAACGATAGCTAAGTTACCCAATGATTTTTATGTCAAGTCGATACCTATAAAATAAATTCAAATATCAATAACACCCAAATAAGAAAATATATGCATAGAAAATAAAAATAAGGAAATTAACGGTTAGACGAATGAAATGAACAATTTCTCTAACGACGACGATTAAATTGAGAGAATTTTTGTGTGTGACCAAAATATAAGTGTCTTAAAATGAAGTGACCATCTTGATAGTTTACCAGAATATTTAAAATCTTTTAATATGTAGTAATTGTTACCTAATAACAATCCAAGATAAAAATTGAAATTGAGAAAATAAATAGAAGAAATTCAACTTCTTTAAAAATTAAAGTAAAATAAATAGAAAGAAAAATACTTTTTTATTTTAATTTTTTGATCGAAAACAATTTTCTTGAGATAGATTTTCGGAGACTCCTTACGTGTTCAAGATCTTTTGGTCACCTGTCTCCTTAAATACAACAACTCGATTCGAGATCGTTTGCATATTGATAGATTTTTGGCGACTCCTTAGGTGTTCAAGATCTTTTGGTTATCTGTCTCCTAAGATACAACAACTCGATTCGAGATCACAAACTATTTCTTGCCTTTGCCTATTACTGGAAAACTAGAGAACGAGAGAAAATATTTTTTAAAGAAAAGTAAAAGTTCTTAAAGTGTGAGATATGAAAAACCCAACAGGTTAACTAAATATTTATAGGAGATTTTTAAGAGAAATTTAGTCAAACATATATTTTTTAATATTCAAATTTAAAAAGATAATAATATCTTTTAATTTGAAATATTCAAAAGATATAAACAATTTTTTATTATTTAAACTTAAATAAATATTATTTTAATTGAAAATATTTAATAGTATATAATTAATTTTTAATATTTAAAATTAAATAGATAGCAAATACATTTGAATTTAACATATTTAAAATAATAATTATCCTACTAATATTCAAATTAATTTTTTTAATTTGTAATATAAAAAGAATATAAATTTAATATAAAAATTAAATCTATTAATAAAATTCACTCTTTTTCCAACTGTAATTGAATAAGATTATCTGAACTCATTGATTATGATAACATAATCACTAAAAAAGTTGTAGTAATTTTGTGGGGCTTAAAAGAAAATATTGATGAATTACTTGTAGGCGTTTCACGTTCCAATCAATCTGTGCACGTGCAAAACTTCATCATCTTCGGCTGGCTTTCCATCCACCTTTCTCTTTCATTCACGTTCATTTACGGTTGTTCATCTTTCAAACAAAATCTACTTCTTCGACGATTATGACCAGCACGTTCATTAACTCTTCACTTCAAGCTTTGCACTTTGTCCAATACTTTCCCAATAAACACCAAAACCAAACCCAAAGAAGGTTGGACTTTACTTCAAGAATATCATTGCTATGCTTTTTGTTTGAATTTCTCTATCAATGGACTCAAGTACTATCCTTGATCACGCTTTATTTCAACTCACTCCAACTCGAACTAGGTAAGCTACGATTGATATTTGCACTTTCTTATAATGAAAGAACTGAACTGAGTCTTTTGTTGTTGTTGAAGATTTGATCTGGTGCTCTTCTACGAAGGAAAGAATGAGAAACTTGATTCTGGGCTTTTTGAACCCTTCATTAGTCATCTCAAATTGCAAGAGATGAGATTTCACAAGGTGGGTATTCGATTACTTTGCAGCCACCTGCTCCTGGTACACTGGTTCACCAAAGCTACTTTTGAGAGGTAATTCGCTACTCACTCCTGATTCATTCGAGTTGAAATTTAATTTGCAATGAGTAGCATAGTTTATTGATCTGATTTCTGTCTGCCCCAAAATTCTTATCTATACATTTATTCTTAGATTTCTTTGTATGAACAAAATCCATTTCGATGCTAATTCAACTACAAAACTCAAGTCTTGGCCAACCATCTGGGAATTCAGTCTACTTTTAGACTAATATTTTTTTGTTGCTTGTTTTGTAGATTTGTGCGCTTCGTTTAGTACACCAGCAGTTCTCGAAAGGTTTGTCACCATAGAAACAGAAATCTTGAAAATTGAGAGATCAATTCAAGCTAATGCCAATGGTAGACAGGAGGAAGGTATGCTCAATGACTTCAATTTTTGCTACCAAAAGTTCCATTTTGCACAATTCTATTTGTTGGTTTAAAATAAGAACTGCATATCAGTTTAGTTTAAAAAATCTGCAATGGAACTCCTAATTGATTTGTTTTTGTCATATGGGTCAGATGCAAATGGTCATACAAAGAAGTCAACTGATTTGACAAAGGTATTCCTTTTACGTTTTTTTTTTGAATAATTCATAAACTCAATGTGATCTCCCCCCGCCCCGCACACCAAAGAAATTCACATCTTCTGTTTTTCAAGTGTTTGATATTATTCTCTTGCGTATGTTTATCACCAGGCGAAGGGTGAACTCAAGACAAAAGATGAGATTAAACAGGAAGAGAACTCCAAGTAACTAATTTTATCCTTGAATGACCTAATTTTGGTGATACCAAGTCTCACTCCCAGTGCATTGGATACCCTTGATTTGATTAATTCGGTCATTTTCGTGACTAGGGTTCAACTTCAACGGCTACTGGAACTCGAAAAGCCTTGCTCTGGAAAGAGCAAGCAATGACTTATTGACGCCAGACAATAGTGATTATCCTGTAGGCTAGCTCCGACAGACGATTCACAAGAGAAAATTCGCCCAAAAACCAGAGAAAAAAGTCTCTAGGGTTTAATAAAATATTATAAAATCAATAACTGTCAAAAGCAGTCCACAAGCCGGACTGTTATAGCTAAAAAAATCGTCTTTATTCGAATTTTGCCAAAAATAGCAAAAATCGTATTTATTCGAATTTTGCCAAAAATAGCAAAATCCCGAAAATCACTCTAAATTGAAATTCGAAATAAAATAAGCAATCTCCAAAAATCCGGTCTAAATCGGATTTAAATTGACTTCCTAATTAACAATCGAAATATTACCATAAATAGTAAAAAATAACTAAATCTAGTGATTCGGAGGGGAAAACGGCAGAATTTGAGGTTGAAAAAAAGGCCACATGGAGCGTAGCTCATGTGGAGAGCGTGCGCGTCGAAAAGAGCTTTCCGGATTGGGGTCTTATGCGCGATTCTGACACTGTAGCCAAAGTTATGGCCAAAAGACTGAAACATACTCAAAACGACCCCAATAAGGAACATGTCACAATCAATTCCCGCCTTTGCGCTGATCTGCCAACTCATGGTATCTCAGCGCCATCAACGTGCAATCTGACAGTCAGCATCATCTGTCTCAGATCCCCTGCATCAGTCGCCCGGGTTGGAAAGAACTCGTCCTCGAGTTCAGAGTAGTGTCATCAGGATCCACAAAACAATGACTCAGGTGCTTCACATTAAAGACATCAGAAGTCTTCAAGTGACTGGGAAGTCGCAACCTGTAAGCATTATCATTGATCTTCTGCACGACCTCACAAGGTCCAATCTTCCGATCCTTAAGCTTATTATACTCACCAACAGGAAAACGATCACGAGTTAATACAGCCCAAACAAAATCACCAACATCAAAAAGTACCTGACGACGAGATTGTCGACCCGAGTCTTGTACTTGGTATTGCTCTCATGAATGGTCTGTTTCACCTGCTCATGGATACCCCGAAGATACTTTGCCATCTCTGCTTTAGGACTGAAAGTCCTATACGTGGAATAGGGGCTAAGTCCAACACCCCGGATGGGTTCTGACCATAGACAATCTCAAATGGGCTTAAACCTGTGGTTCTGTTTTTTGATCTGTTGTAGGCAAATTTGCCTGAGGCAATGCCAAATCCCACTGCTTCGGCTTCGTTCCTGCCAAACACTTAAAGGTTTCCCAAACTTCGGTTCACCACCTCAGTCTGGCCATCCGTCTGGGGGTGGTAGGCGCTACTGAAATTCAACTGCGTTCCCAGTTTCCCCCACAGGCTCTTCCAGAAATGACTGATGAACTTAGTATCACGATCTGAAGTGATGGATCGAGGAACACCATGTAAACGCACAATCTCCTTGAAATAGAGATGGGCAATCCGGTCAGCATCCATAGTCTTTCTGCAAGCTACAAAATGAGCCATCTTGGAAAACCTGTCAACCACAACAAAGATAGAATCAGAGGCCCTTTGGGTGCGGGGTAAGCCTAGTACAAAATCCATGCTGACATCGAACCAAGGAGCTTCAGGAACAGGTAAGGGAGTGTACAATCCGCATTGGTGAGAACTCCCTTAGATCGCTGGCACACATAACAACGGTCCACATAATGGGCCACATCACTAGTCAACTTGGGCCAATAAAATTCAGAAGAGATAAGGGCCAATGTTTATCTCGGCCAAAGTGTCCCTCATTATGGAGTTCACTTATAATTGCTGCCTCAATGAACAATCTGGAATGCACAATGT
Source organism: Hibiscus syriacus (assembly GCF_006381635.1). Lineage (NCBI taxonomy): Eukaryota > Viridiplantae > Streptophyta > Magnoliopsida > Malvales > Malvaceae > Hibiscus > Hibiscus syriacus. Next base: position 2,126,705 of record NW_024063516.1, read on the forward strand.
AATCACGAAACAGATACCCATTATGCAAAACAAAATCATGACGGTGACCCTCAGTTACTCCTGAAATATCCTTCCAAAGGAAGGATCAGCTGCATACATCTGTGAACGTCTCAAATCCTGCAACTTTAGTACTCATGGTGGTGAGAAGTAAGGTACGACGGCTCAGGGCATCTGCGACGCGGTTCAAACTCCTGCTTGGTGCCTCAGCGTAAAAGTGAATTCTTGCAAGTATGCTACCCACTTGGCATGACGTCTACTCAGTGTGTTGGCCATTGATGTACTTCAAGGCCTCATGATCGGTAAACAGAATAAACTCCTTCTGTACTAGGTAGTGACGCCAATGCTTCAGGGACTGAACTATGGCATAGAACTCCAGATCATAAGTGGAATAATTTTTCTTTGATCCCGATAGCTTCTCACTGAAAAAAGCAACCGGACGACCTGCCTGACTCAGAACACCACCAATGCCAACGCCAGATGCATCACAATTTACCTCGAACACTTTGTCAAAATCTGGAAGTGCCAAAACTGGAGCCTCGGTCATCTTCTGCTTGACCAGTTGAAAACTGGCCTCTGCCTCCTCAGACCACTGGAAATCACGCCCTTTGAGGCACTCTGTGATAGGGGCGATCAGAGTAATGAAATTTCTAATGAATCGACGGTTTTAAAAAGACGCCAAGCCATGGAAACTTCGGATGTCATGTAATGTTCTTGGTCTGGGCCACTCCAAGACTGCATCTATTTTGACTGATCTGCATGAACACCATCAGTAGACACAACAAAACCAAGAAAAGTCACAGAAGTAGTGAAGAAAGAACACTTCTTTGATTGACAAACAAGCACTCCGTTTTCAGCATCTCAAAAACAGCACGGAGGTGATCGAAGTGTGAAGTCCATGTCGGACTATAAACGAGGATATCATCGAAGTAAACTACAACAAATTTCCCCATAAAAGGCCGCAAGACCTGATGCATAAATCATGAATGTACTGGGCGCATTGGATAACCCAAAAAGGCATGACCATCCACTCATACAACCCTTGTGGCGTTTTAAACGCCGTCTTCCACTCTCCAGGCCTTATTCTGATTGGTGGTAGCCGCTCTTAAGGTCAATTTTGAGAAGATCTTAGAAACCAGATAGCTGATCCAACATCATCATAGACGGGGAATTGGAAACCGGTACTTCACTGTAATTTGTTGATCGCTCGGCTGTCAACACACATACGCCAAGAACATCTTTCTTTGGCACTAACAGAGCAGGGACTGCACATGGGCTCATACTCTCTCGGATATAGCCCCTCTCCAACAACTCTTCCACTGTCGCTGCAAACTCTTCGGCCTCCTTGGGACTGAGGCGATATGCTGGTCGATTGGCAAACTTGACCCAGGAACAAGTCAATTTGATGCTCATAGGTGGTAGTCCAGGAGGAAGATCCTCTGGCATCAAGTTAGAGAATTCTGCTAGCAACCGCTGCACCTCTACTGGTAAATCTGTATCCACGTCTACTGCATTGTTCTCGCAAGGTAGCAAGGCATAGACCACGTCGCCATGCTCAATCTCATCTAAAAACCTGGACATAGAAAGCAGATTAGTATTATGGGTTACTGGGGTAGGAGTAAGTCCTTCCCGCCGGGGTGCCAACACAATCTTTTTCCTTGATGCTAAGGGAATATGTATCTTCCGTCCATCATGAATGACACTGCGATCATACTGCCAAGGCGACCCAACAATATATGACACGCATCATAGACACAACATCACACAGGCATTATCAAAATATTTTCTACCAATTGAAAAAGACACCAGGCATCGCCTATCAATGTTACCTCACTGTCTTTATTTAGCCATGACAACTTGTATGGCTTAGGATGACGGTCCGTCTTCAACTGCAATTTCTGGACAACCTCCTCGGACACTACATTCTCACAACTGCCGCTGTCAATGATCATTTGCAGACTTATCTGCAACTGTGCAAGTCGTGTGGAAAATATTGGTTCTCAACCAATCGTCCCCTGAATCGCCCTTGGGGGTAAGTAGACTCTGCGAACGACCAGAGTCTCATGACATCTCCATATAGCACATCATCAGTCTCATCGTCATACACAGGTTCGCCAATCCTCATTCTCGTCTTCCACGTTTTCCTCAATCAACAAATTTTTGCCCTTTGACTAGCAGGCTTCCTGCAATCAGTCACCCTATGCCCTTGTTCACCACAACGAAAACATCTAAAGTAGGGTTAGAATTACCCTGCGGTGGCTGCTGAGCAGGACGGGATCTTGAGGGCGAACTGGTCGACTGTTGTGATCGCTCCTGATCACTGGTCTCCTGTTTTGCTGTTTTTCAACAGCAAGTGCACGCTGGTATGCTTCCGAAACACTCCACAATGAATGAAGGCTGAGGACATCTTGCAAGGGCTGGCGTAAACCCCCCAAATATCGCGCCACCATTGCTCCTCCGTCTCAGATAAATCGTTCCGGGCGACAATTGGTAAAACTCCTCCGTGTAATCATCGATCGCGCGCCCTGCCTCAACGCATGAAGTCGCTGAAATAAGGTTTGCGTGTAGCCGAAGGGAAGGAAGTGGCCCTTCATCTTCTTTCATCTTCTCCCAATCAGTGATCTTGGCTTTGCCCTGTCTTCTCGTGAACGTCGTAACTTTCCCACACGAGATGCTCTTGCCTTGAGTTTGATGGCGATCAGTTTCACTTTCACACGATCGGGGACTTCCTATATTCAAAAATACGCTCCACTTCATTAATCCAATCCACGAATCCTCGGCTGTAATGTAACAGAAAACTCAGGGAGATCGACCCGGAAAAACCGAGGTCCATGACGCTCCTCCGACCACCCCGGTACTCCGGAATCTGCGCCCGGAATCCTGCGCGATTGTGATATGGGTTTTCGAAAGTGGAATTTGTATCGTGATCAGAGGCCTCACGATCCTCTAAATCCTGCGCCGCTAGGCGCTGGGTTAATTCTGCGACTGCC